>NC_053167.1:112102347-112433623 GCF_016835505.1 Polypterus senegalus | reverse complement strand
AGTAACAATTTCAACCAGGATTGAGACAACGACAGAGATGCACGTTAGTACGCACATGAAGTCTTAGTAAGTGAGCAATTGCCTAGTCGAGCCATTAATTGACTGGGTGCTGCTATGGTGGTAGTAAGCGTTCAAGGTGGTGTGAGTATAAAGAGATGAGGCATAAGTGTTAGGGGAGAGTTGTGAAAGAAAAAAGGAAAGGAAAAAAATGTCAAGACAACATAGTCGAGTTAGCTGACAAGCAACAAAGGAGACATGATGAGGAACTGCGAGTTACAGCATCTGGATGGGGTGGACAGAGCAATCAAGAAGTCACTAGCGACTCGTGGGCTGAACGGCAAGGTTTAATGGCGAACTGCATGAAGCTCTGAGGAAAGGATGTGGGGGACATCTTTTGACAGCTGGTTTAAACAGCGTTTTCTTTCTTTCTTTATTTTATTATTTTTTTATTTATTTATCACACTACTCGTGACTCTATGTTACCATTGACTGAGTTTTGACAATTGTTTTTAAGTAAACGCACACTCTTTGCACTTTTGTCTCTTGGAACTCTGTTGATGTGACCTAACTAACTCTAGTCCACCCTCAGTTACTAACTACTTGATGTCCTGATAGAAGAGGTGACCATGGCTGTGGATGGTGGGGCATCGCAATCAGACAAGTAAAAGAGGAAAATAAACAAAATATTCAAGTAGAAATGACCTCCTCAAGGTAAATCTGAAATAATAAAATAATTCATAATAGAAACTGCACTGAAATTTTTCTGTTTTAACATAAGCTATTTTGAAAATTCACCAGTGCTCTTACACAGGAGTTTTTCCAGTTTTAAAAATGTATACAGCACACTCTTTTTGAAATATCACATTGAAAACATACATTTTTTGACAACTTTCTTTGAAAAATAACTACACCAAACCTCAAACAATTTGTAATTGTTTCATGCAGTTAGACCAGCGGTCCTCAATCCCAGTCCTGGAGAGCCGCAGTGGCTGCAGGTTTTTGTTCTGACCTGGTTGCTTAATTAGAAAGCAATTCTTGCCAATAAAGCACTAACAAGCTATGAAATTAAATTAACTCTGCTATGTCAGGTCATTCTCATATCCTAGATTTTCTTTCCCTTTCTATCATGCAAATGATTTGAAGGCTAAAATGGACGAGTAATTCTCAGTCCTTCACTTTTTTCTCTTCATTTTTCTTCCAAGCATTTAATTAAACCCAACAGTGCAGATAAATACACACAGGTGTAAATGTAAATAAGCTAAATGGAGAAATGCTGCTCTCTCTTGTCATTTGCATGTTATTGATAATAAGGAGCAATTCAAATAGCTGTTTAAGACAAAATTAAGCAATAAGGGCTCAAAATCACTAAAGTGAAGCAGAAGTGTTACTTTAGCAATAAGTGCTTTTTATTAAGCAACTGGGTTGGAGCAAAACCTGCAGCCACTGCGGCTCTCCAGGACCGTGATTGAGGACCCCTGAGCTAGACAGACGGACATGGCAACAAGAGTACTTGTGTTTCGCATTAATACAGCATATAAACTGACCTCCAAAAATCACAAAGACAGTAGTGCCTGTAAGGAAGTAGCCAATTCTCGATGCTGTGCTTCTCCATCATAGGAAGCTGTAAAACAGCAGAGATACAGTACTCTCTGTGTGTCACTCTGCACTGTTGAACTTGATTTCATTAAGAAACTGTCTGACCATTCCCCATGCTTACAAGGGTTATTTTCCACACAGTTTCAGTTTTCCTCATATCTAACTGAAATGCTTGTAACTTGAGAGACTGATCACTCTAAAATCCATCCATCCATCCATTATCCAACCCACTATAGCCTAACTACAGTGTCACGGGGGTCTGCTGGAGCCAATCCCAGCCAACACAGGACGCAAGGCAGGAAACAAACCCCAGGCAGGGCGCCAGGCCACCGCAGTACAGTTAACATGGTAGCAGTCAATAAGCAATAGAGAAGAAAAACAAATTTCCACAATAAATACAGCAATGCAATGAAAGCATATATAGTGTAAATACTATGAGTAGTACAGTCAGGTAGTACAGCCAGGTCCAACATTATTTGGACAGTCAGAGAATCTTTCCAATTTTCACTCTGTACACCACCACAATGGAATAATTGAAGCATAGATCCCCAGCCCCAACTCAGGGGGGGTTAACAAAAACACTGTATGAGAAGAAATGACAGACATCCTTACATATGGTCCTATATTTTCAAGAGCTCAAAACTATCTGGACAAACTAAGATAATAATAAATATAATGATCATTTTCAATGTTTGGTTGAAAATCCTTTTCAATCAATAACTGCCTGAAGTCTGATGGCAGGTCTTAAGGACTTGTCACACTACACACATTTTCTGAACCATTTTCAGTTGAAGACTTAATTTACATAATCATAGCAAATCAGGAGTAGTCACAGCGGGCTCTTGAGAGTTCTGTCTTGTAGTCTGACATACCTAGAGACTCGGTCCAGCAAGTCTGTGACTGGTGAGATTTTCTCTTAAGGCATCTGTGTGTGCCTGTGAGAGCTGACAACCAATGATGTTGTGTGTGTTGAGGATGAGTAAGAGCTGTATGTTGTATATTGATTGGTAAATTTGCTTCATATTATTTTTCTTTTTTGATAAATTTCCCTATATGTACAATAAATGAAAGAGTGATGATGTAATTAATCAAAAGACTAATTCATTGTTTGACTCTTTAATTGATTGCACTTTCTTATATTCTTAAAATATTTTGATAATCTTTTCCATGAATGTCTTTACTGTATCTAACACATTGATTGAATAATAAATCAAATGATTACACTTTATTATATTAATTATTACATACTATTACATTAAACTAGCTGTTTAAGCCCATGCTGTAAAGAAACTATTGAAATCGTCAAAAAAAAAAATTGAAATACAGATTTGGCGGTTTCGTTTGGCAGACATGCTCACCTTGTCTATCAGCGGCTAAGTGAGTTTCTCTCTCGTTTGTCTTTCCTTGTTGGTTTCACTTTGGTGACAGAGTCGCTTTCTTTCAGCTTCATGCCGTAGCCTTGCACTTCTTTCTTCTTCTGACTTGTTAACTTGGGGCCACCTTGCTGGCTCTTTGAGCTTCATGCTGTAGCCTCGCACTTCCGGGCCAGACATACACACACACACACATTTCCACGCATAGACGTTTATATATATGATATTACAGACTGTAGTTAGTGAGACTCGAGGACTGTGTTTTTGAATTATGATGTGAGCAACACAAGAGCACCGCAATGAACAGGCCTGTCTCCTTTTCGCTTCACTCTGTACACTTCTGACTATAAATATAACAGTAGGTCTGGTCACTTGCAGAAATTCTCAGATGACTCTGCACTTATGGGGAGTATTAATAAAGGGGATGAGACAGCAGAGAGGAGTCAGGTGAAGTTTGTTTCTTGGTGCAAGCAGAATTGTCTGCATCTTAACATCAGCAAAACCAAAGAACTTGTTATTGACTTTCACTGCAGCAAACAGCCTCTATGTCGGGTCACTATTCAAGGAGTGGATGTAGAGGTGGTCCACTCCTGTGAGTACTTGGGCATCCACATTAATGACAGGTTGGGTTAGTCTCAGAACACAGAGGAACTACTTAAGAAAGGGAAGAGCAGGGTGTTTTTTCTATAAGAGTCTATGTTTCTTTAATGTGGGAAGTGACATCCATCACATCTTCTACAACTCTGTGATGGAAATTTTCTACATTGTGGTGTGCTGGGCTGGTAACATCACTTCAAGAGCCCTGGCTGTCAACCACTGTATGTATATATATATATATATATAAGAGCCCTCTAGACATGAAATAACACCCTTTAGTCAAAAGTTTAAACTCTGCTCCATGACAAGACAGAGATGACAGTTCTTTCTCACAATTAAAAGAATGCAAATATATCTTTTCTTCAAAGAAGTATCTACATCAGGAGCAGAGAATTTAAGAGAGAGAGCGGCTCAAAAGAAAAGCAAACAATCAAAAAATCAATACGTGTGCTTTTAAGTTTGCCCGAGGCACCATAATAAAGCGGCATTTTCAGAGGAGCGTCAGTATCTTCTAAGCAAGCAGCCTCTGTGCAAACAACCCCTCTGCTCATGTCTCCTCCGTCAGGCAGAGAGCGTCAGAGAGGCGAGATTAAAGCAAACAATCAAAAATCAATACGTGTGCTTTTGTGCTTTTAAATATGCCGAGCACCCCAATAAAGCGGCATTTTTAGAGGGCGTCAATATCTTTTAAGCAAACAGCCTCTGTGCAAACAGCCCTCTGCTCACACCCCTCCGTCAGGCGCAGAGAATGTGACACACGTGCGCATGGGAGGCAGCTAAAGGGTCTAAACGAGAGTAATTTCACGCCAAACCAGAGGGTGGCAAAGTGCACTGACCTTTTTTCTTACTTTCCTGCAGACTGTCACTTGGATGACATCACTTCCGGTGAAGAACCCATGACTGAAGAGACTTCCTGTTCCTGCCCTTTTGATGATGTCATGTCCGGGTTTGAACCTATGGAAGAGGACCCATCCGCTTCTGCCCTCAATGACTTCACTTCCTTTTCTGGCCTTTAAAGACGCTATATTTGACTAACTAGTCAGTTCTGTTTTGGAATCTGTTCTGAGCACATCAGTGCTAGCAATTTAACCATTTGCAGGTGGGGAATATTATACGGGTGGATACACCAAACCTTTTTATGACTCTTGTGTCTGCTTCTTGTGACTATATATATATATATATATATATATATATATATATTGTCACAGACGACTGGGGTTCTTACCTGGCCGGGACACCTAAAAGGACTGGAAGCTGACAATAATAGCTTCCGGGTCAAAAGAGGGCAACTGCCCTGGATAAAAAGAGGACCACGGGAAAGGGACAAAAAGATTTTAACCTGTTGGGACCCATGGCCACCGCCAGGGGGCACCTTAAGTCTCAATAGACCGGAAGAATTGTCACTTCCGCCGCACCAGGCAAGATGGCGGTTGAACCTGCCAGAAACGCCAGGAGTGCTTCTGGGGCAAAGGGCAGCACTTCCGCCACACCAGGAAGTGCTGCCGGAATTTCGTTTCCAGCCACCTGGAATGCATCCGGGCGGAATAAAAGGGCCCTCCTCCTAACAGTCGGGGAGCTAGATTCGGGAGTGGGGGAGGAGACAAGTGGCCAAGGACTGAGAGGAAGAAGCCCAGAGAGTGGTGATTATTGCTGTGAGCATTGTGTACTGTGTTTGGGACTGTGTTTATTTGTGGATGAATAAAAGTGTGACTTTTATAAAGATGTGTGGTCTCTGACTGGTGGTGTCCGGGGAAGTCTCACAATGGCACCCGTACAGCGATCTTCTGCCTGTTCCAAGGCAGTACCCCAAAAATAAATTTTTTGTGAGCTGCCCGGTACCCCAGTCGGCCACACACACATCCTGCAGGAAGACGGTCTGCACACGCACCGCGGACGTTCCGCGAATCTCCCTGTGGCCGTCGGAGATTCTCCAGAGTGCTGTCTTCCACCCGAGGGGGCAGAGGAATGCAAGCCAAGGCAAAGGAGAAGGGGATTCTCCAGCATTTGTCGTCGCCGGAGGGACTACAGTAGGCACAACCACTGATGGGTCTGGAGGAGATTGCCTGGAATTGCGTCACTGGCTGGGGTGTGCATATCTTGTCCGCGAAGCCGGACGGCATCGCTAGAGGAAGGGGAGAATCTGCCACGTCTCCAGCAGCTGAGGCAGAGGGACGGCAGAGAGAGTTGCAGTTCCCTCGGGAGACCGAAGACCGGATGTTCCACCCCGTGACAGGCGAGGGATTGGACGGTGTGTGCCGTGTTCCCGTCAGTGATTGGTTAAAGACGTGACCGGCGAACGTCCATCCTGAGCAAGGGGAGGGACCGGTGAATCCTGGAAGAAAGCTCCAGAAAACACAGCAGGTGAAAAGGACCGATGGAATGGTAAGTCCTTCACTGGCTGTTGATGATTATTTTCTACCTGAAGGTCATGATATGTCGGAAAAGGTGCTTCGATTAATAACGAGTGTGAAGCAGGTAGAACACGACCTTCGAGCCTGTTTGGACAAGCTGAAGAGGAAGGCGGTCGAGTCACGTCAGATGGAGCGTCACAAGGCGGAAGGGCGCCACGCTGGAATCTTTGGCCGGAGGTCTGTGGCGGTTGAGGTGAGTACAACCGATGCCGCAAAGGAAAAGGGAAGAGTGAGCGAACCCGTCCCAGGATCGCATGGTTCCGGGGACTTAGTAGCTGCATCTCCAACAGCAGAAACGAAGCAATTTTGCTGATCGTTTGGAAGGGGTGGAGCCAAGACGCCGGCTAACAAATCTCGTGTCATTCTGCAGGGGCGCAGACGGCAAGGGGTCTTTTCCTTTCCCGTAGGAAGACCCAAGCTGTCAGAAGGCCCCAGAGAAATAGGAAGAATCGTTGGAGGAAAGCTGGTTCTTCCTACAAAGGGAGACGAGAGCCCATGAGCTCATGTAAAGTTATGAGACACCCGCTGAGAGTGCAGAGGGGAGCCCCAAAGTCAGCGGAGGGGTTTCAGAAAAGGGCGGTTCCTGTAGCTAACCCAAAGGCGGGGGCACGAGAGAAACGGAGCGGGTGCCGAGGTTTCGGCGACCAGGGTGCTGATCAAAGGGGGGAGCGTTGGTCCTACTCTAATGACAAAGCCAAACAGTGGAGTCAGGGCAACGTCTCCACCCATGTGTCTCTTTTCTCGTTTTATAGAAACAGGCCCTGGAAAACGACAAGTTATGACCGCTTCGGGCAGAGTATACCCTCGTGGGACAGGCTGCTACGACCGACAAGTCTTCGCTGGCGATGGAGCAGTGTCACAGACGGCTGGGGTTCTTACCTGGCTGGGACGCCTAAAAGGACTGGAAGGTGACAATAATAGCTTCCAGGTCAAGAGAGGGCAACCACCCTGAATAAAAAGAGGACCACGGGAAAGGGACAAAAAGATTTTAACCCATTGGGACCCGTGGCCACCGCCAGGGGGCACCTTAGGTCTCAACAGACCGGAAGAATTGTCACTTCCGCTACACCAGGCAAGATGGCGGATGAACCTGCCAGGAATGCCAGGAGTGCTTCTGGGGCAAAGGGCAGCACCTCCGCCACACCAGGAAGTGCTGCCAGAAGTTCGTTTCCAGCCACCTGGAATGCATCCGGGCGGGAGTAAAAGGGCCCGCCTCCTAACAGTCGGGAAGCTAGAGTTGGGAGTGGGAGCTGGACAAAGCTCCCCTGGAGGAGGCAAGTGGCCAAGGACTGAGAGGAAGAAGCCCAGAGAGTGGTGATTATTGCTGTGAGCATTGTGTACTGTGTTTGGGACTGTGTTTATTTGTGGATGAATAAAAGTGTGACTTTTATAAAGATGGGGTCTCTGACTGGTGGTGTCCAGGCAAGTCTCACTATATATATATATATATATATATATATATATATATATATATATATATATATATATATATATATATATACAAGTAAAAGGGGTGTCACCCCCAAACACCCCACTTACACAATTACAGTATACTGATATCCAATATGTATTTATTTTTTTAAAGAGCTTCTGTAAAAAGCCAAATTCACCTGGGAACAAATAATCTATCTATCTATCTATCTATCTATCTATCTATCTATCTATCTATCTATCTATCTATCTATCTATCGGAAACAGAATCTTTATAATAATGTTCTGCCTGGATATTTTTATGGTTATCTAAAGTGTATGGTTTCTAAAACAAGAGACTGATTAATACATTGATGACATTTCTATTGCACTGGTAATGTTCGTCTATCTTGTTCAATGATTGATTGATTGGTTACAATTTAATACACTATCAAAATCTGATGATTTTACTCTATGTATGCCATGTTTATTGACTGCTTCGTTAATGATTCCACTTTATTATGTAATAAACATTTCCTAATTATGTGTGGCATGAAGGACCTTCATTTATGTACACTACTTTATTGGTTGATGGATTACTTTTTATTACATGTTGAAGATCACTCAGAAAATGTATAAATGTTTTTAATGCCTGATTACCTAATTAGATAGATAGATAGATAGATAGATAGATAGATAGATAGATAGATAGATAGATAGATAGATAGATAGATAGATAGATAGATAGATAGATAGATAGATAGATAGATAGATAGATACTTTATTAATCCCAAGGGGAAATTCACATAATCCAGCAGCAGTATACTAATACAAAAAAAAAAAATTAAATTAAATAGTAATAAAAAAAAAAAATTAAAAAAAAAGCAGACAATAACTTTGAGTAATGTTACCGTTTACCCCCCCGGGTGGAATTGAAGAGTCGCATAGTGTGGGGGAGGAACGATCTCCTCAGTCTGTCAGTGGAGCAGGACAGTGACAAAAGTCTGTCATTGAAGCTACTCCTCTGCCTGGAAATGACACTGTTAAGTGGATGCAGTGGATTCTTCATGATTGACAGGAGTTTGCTTAGTGCCCGTCGCTCTGCCACAGATGTTAAACTGTCCAACTTTACTCCTACAATAGAGCCTGCCTTCTTAACAAGTTTGTCCAGGCGTGAGGCGTCTTTCATCTTTATGCTGCCTCCCCAGCACACCACCGCGTAGAAGAGGGCACTCGCCTGATTGATTACACTTTAATGCTGTCATGTGTTACCCAGGATTTATATGTATTTTTAATTTATTGTTGTTTTTGTTTCTTTTAGTTGATTATTCTTTGTGTTTCTATGTGAATGTTTTGTTAATTAATTACTTAATAATTATTTATTGTCTTTTTAAATGTGCAGCCATTTTTTGCACTTTGTGGGTATGGTGGAGTGATATTTTGTGCTGTATATAAGGTAATAAATATTTTCTGTGTCTTTATTTGTAAGTTAGTCAAATGTAATTTTACTGTTTCAGGAGGCATGTTTTATTTAATTGATGAGAACAGCAGTGCTTTGATGTCTAACTAACCAAACCCCGAGTCTTCTTTATAACTGACTCAGGATGTGAAATTTATTGTGGGGTTGCTTGGGTGGTTGGGTGCCTAAAACCAGTTTGGCAAGGATTTTTGTGCAGGACATTCTTATAAGCCAACCCCTTCAGGAAAGCCATACAACTCCGTAGCTGGCAAGCTTCAGCTAAATAAATGGTATCCATTATTTGAGGACAGGCGTGAAAAGGCAGTGTGTTCATCCATTGATCTAAAGTATGGCTGTTTGCAGAGGCTTAGCTAGGGTTTTCAGCGCCCGGGGACAACTGAAGATTTTGTGCCCCCTCCTGTTTGCCAAAATGCAATGGGGAAGGGAAAGAAAATTTTTAAAAATGTATTTAAAATAATAGTATTTTAAGAAAAAAATTTCATATAAGTCTCCGAAAATGATAACGCCGCCTCGTGTTCTTTAAAATCTAAATCTGTCATTAGATTTTGTAAGAAAAAATTCATTTTCCGCATTTAAAAATGATTTTAAAGAAAGTATATAGCTAATTATAAAGCAAAATAACTATATATTTATAAAAACTGCATTACTTACAATTTATTCGTACAAAAATATGATGGGGAAATGTCTAGACTTTTGCAGCCATCTACTGGAATACTTCACCACAGCCCAATCGATTTTCTATCAAACACATAAACACAAATCACTTGGCACACAGAAATGGCGTTTGCAACAACTTAGCCAATGATACACTAATGCCTCATGTCAGTCGCGCCACCTGTTTAATAACGTCAAAAATGTTTCTGGGTGGAAGGCAAGCATGTTAGAGTAGTGGAGGGGATAAATTATTGTCTGTTGCGTATATAGAACTAATACGTGCTTCAAAATCAGAAAGAGACAAAAAACATAGGAAAAAGATATCCTCCTATTGATGGAGTGATGGACTGAGTATGCAAATTTTTTTTTTTACTTTTTAGTGCATTTAAGAATGGAAAACATTTCATTCTAAAATTTCATAACATCAATTTGGCGCCCCCTGGATGCTGTGCCCGGGGACAGATGTCCCCCCCAGCTACGCCACTGGCTGTTTGGGATTGGTTTTGAATCAGAGACCATTCTGTACCATGACATCCTATTGGCCTAAGGATTTAGAATTTATGTCATGGCCGCATACCTTCAATGAAATACTAACTACCTTCCCATGGCCAATGAAACTCCTTTTAGTATAAAACATATGTACCCCAACCCTATTCCCTCGTAACACCCCAGTAATCGTCACCTTCTTTTGCCGCATCCATTACCTTCATTTCGACATTTCAGAATTGTGGCACCTCACAAACTGTCTGTGCCACGCATTTCCTCATCTCTTATATGCATCTATGCTTGTCAGTCAATCCATCTTTATTGTTTCACTGGATGCTATAGGGTAGGAGGTATTTTTTTTGTGCCATAGAATTTTTATATTTTTGTGCCTTAGAAACAAAAACTCCCTGTGATGCATTAACGGCCTTCTTTTTCCTTCTACTACCACAATAAAAGATATGGAAAATAGTGGAAGGTGCATCACTCGACTTGGATGTACTTGTCTAATTTTACTACATGATCATGTGATGACCCATCTCAGACATGTCCACGACCCAATTTGGGTTACAATCCATAGAAATGCTGGCATAGACAATTAGAATGTCTTACAAGCAATAACAAATTGTTTTTATAAATACAGTATGCTACCTATTCACCATGGTAGTGCAACTGGTCAACAAAACATTATTGGTTTGTAATAATTTGTTATTATCACTGTCAGGACTTTATAGATGTATATTTATAAATCACTTTATGATGATTTTGGTTAAATTTGCCATGAAATTCTTTACTGTATCTACTATGTTGATTGATCGCTTAATTATAATATTAAATTATATGTTGTATATTATAAAGATCATTTTCATCACATTTGGCTTGATTGTCTTTATTTCATGTTTTATATCAACTGACTGACTGACTGATTATGTTTTATTATAGTATAAAGTCCTTTCTGATATTCTTTGACATAAAGCTGTTGGTTTGTCTGCTTTGTGCATACGAGTCTCACTTTATACACATTTACGACCCACTGTCCATCTGAACGCATGTCTTACTGCCTTTTCCTTCCCATCTCATTCCTCCTGAGCAATCTATGAGGTTTGCGCTAACAGATGGCTGAAAATTTGTCTCACCATCTCTAACCCCCCAACAGGTTACGGTGCGGCACGCTATGACCGGCCTGCATCCTCTTTTTGTCATATCCCATTTCCGTTTCACAGCTCAAAAATAGCCATCCTCGTAAACCGTCCAGTGTTGTTTCCTCCTTTCTTTACCGTGTAACATCTATCAAGAGTGTTCCTAGGCTTCCTATCTCTTCCTGTCTCAGTGGCCAAGAAAAAAAAAAAAAAGGCGATGTCCTCATTTGATTTTCCTCATCATTTCCTATTTACACCAGTCCCACAGTGTCTGAAAGCAAGGAAAGCATTCGAATAAGGTCCAAACAGCTGTGAGCACATAATAAAAAGGCGACCCGTGGCATTGTCCTCTCAGGTGAGGGGTTCCTGTTTGTCCCAATTCTACCAGCTAATATTTCCCCGCTGATATTAAAATGATGAGAATGAAATTTTGACCCTTTTTGTTTTCCCCGTATGTTATTGGTTTGTTTGTATATTGCAAGTGGCAATCTGCTCC
Source organism: Polypterus senegalus (assembly GCF_016835505.1). NCBI lineage: Eukaryota > Metazoa > Chordata > Cladistia > Polypteriformes > Polypteridae > Polypterus > Polypterus senegalus. The sequence continues at coordinate 112,421,984 of NC_053167.1, read as the reverse complement.
CAAGAGACAGTTGGCTGGAGAGGAGGACTTTGTGGGCGGCGCGGCTGGAACCGCTGCCAAGAATTATATTGGCCGACACTTTCTTGCACGTGTTGTGTTTCTCAAGGCTCTCGACTGTTTGTTCGTAATTAATCCTCTAGTAGCTCCTCTATTTTTAGGCACAGTAAGGTAGCGAGCGGCAAGGGTTGCTTAGGGTGTCTAGCCGTCCCCAGGGAGGGAAAAATGAAGAAATACAGAATTTGATGCAAATCCAAACAGTTGCTTAAACACTGCCACTTGCAACTCAAGAAAACATTCCAGAAACTGTTTGCTTTTTGTCAAACTTATCATGCAATGCTGCATAAAGTTTAATTAGGTCTGGAAAATCAGCATTTAAACGACCTCTCATGGTGTCTAAATGAGGTCACAGTGTTGCCCCCCCCCGCTGCTGTGAACATAAAGTACATCAAAGAGCCAGTCTGCCATGTACTCACTCTTATCAAGTTCGTATCACAGTCCTTGGGTTGCCCAGCAGCTTTCCCACCACAAATATTGATTTTCCATTCACACTTGCTGCTACTGTATGGCACTGCCACTAAAAACTGAGATGTGGCCTGAAAAATTAGAAGGGAGTGATTGGTTTGTGCAGAATTTATTTGATAGTGCTCTTAATAATATCGTAAAGGAACCAAGACAGGATGGCACAGGGAAGTTTGGTGTTGATCGGCATGTTGGGATGGGGTGGAGGGGTATTTCATGCCTGGTGGACTGGTTTGTCTGTAATTCAAATTTTTGTCAAATTGTCTATTACAGGGGTCAGCAACCTAAGACACGCATGCCATAGTGGGCACACAATGCCATTTACAGTGGCATCCTGAAGATCGATAGTCACATGTCTACAAAAGTATCTAATATTTCTCATTATAATGTAATTGTAGTAAACTTTGTTAAGTATGATCTAGACTGTAGAGTCATCAAAGTTTATTATATTAATTATAAAAAAAAAGATGTTTAAGAGCTATATCCCACATGAGCAGTCGCACACATAACAGCAGCAGTAACCATTTCCAAAACCATCTAATTGACATGGCCTTGTGTTAAAATGGTACAAAATGTAAGTCCTTTTCATCCCTGCTGGACACTTTAGTTCGGTTTTGTTGCGAGAGGTAACGGAGCTGTATGTACTCTGTATTGTGAAAATGTGTGCTGAACACCAAGTGCATGGCGTCACTTTGAAATGAAGCAGTAGAAAAAAATTCAAGGAATAAGTATACAGAACAGAATTTAGTCAGTAGAATAAATATGAGAGGCAAAGTAGTGTGTTTAAAAGTTTATGCAACCCTAAAACTCAGGATACAGAAGGCAGCTATAAAGTCTCATGGTTAAAGACGCAAAACCACTTATAGAGGAATTACTAAATAGATTGCCAAATAAAGGCACAATTATGTGCAGAATTAAAGATTTGCCCATTTTAACAAGAACTGCACAAAGGCAGATTTCCAAAATGGCAAAAAACATTCATTTTAGTACTCAGTTTGGTCTTGGAGGTGTAGCTGCCGGCTGGGTAAAGGGGTCGGCCGTTACATCAGTGGTGCCCTCTCTGAGGAATCTTAATTAATACTATCGCTGTCTGCCTTTAAATGTTTCCCCAATTAACATGTCTTTAGTGCGTGCCGAGCAGGACGACACCATTGCTTCGCCACGGTGTGATGATAGAGTAGCCGGGGCGCGGCACGTCACGGTCAGAGCGTGTTCAGCAGTGCGGGAGGTGGTGGATTCATTGCAGTTGCTGTACCTCGAAGATCACCATGGACCAGAGGAGGAATGCCTGGATGATGTCTCGCCTCCGTGGGAAGATCTGGCGCAACAACTGACCAGGCTGGATGAGAAAGTCCGTGAGGTTGCTGAAAGTGCGCTCGGGCGCGAAGATGCCTTTGCGGGCTCGCATCAGCAGCTCCTAGGAGGAGATAAAAGAATACTTCAATGAGCAAGTTCAACTCCTGGGGCGGGAAATCGTGTTGTGCCTCCAGAGGCGGGATCAACAATGGTAAGAAACTCTTCAGGGGGAGGTCCGAAGGAGTCTCCAGAAGTTACGTCAGTCACCCTGTCATTCAACGGCGTACGGGTCTCGTGGGGGGAGTGAATACATCAATCAGCCCTCTGTTCCTGGGGTCCGCCTTTCCTTTCCCAAGTTGGGGGCTCCATATAACATCGATGATGTCCTTAACTTTGTGGATGGACGGGAAGGCGTATCTGACTGTTAACCCTTTAACCCCAGAAGAGCTTATGGGGGTGATAGGGGCATCCCTCTCGGGGCCGGTGCGGAGCTGGTGGCTGGCGGCCAAGAAGAACATTATAGACTGGGGATCCTTTCGTCGATCTTTCCTCACGGCTTTTCTTCCGGATGACTATGAATCTGAACTGGAGGACAAGCTGTGATCCATGGTGCAACTGCCTTCGCAATCCATCCTGGACTTCGCCTATGAATATCGGGCTTTGTGTTTGAAGTGGCGGCCAGCTATGTCTCAAGAAGAGGTGGTCCGCCACATCCTTAATGCCTGTAACCCGTGGTTAGCTGGGGGTCTCAGGGGGGTTGTGGGGTCGGTGGAAGACCTGGTGAAGGTGGGCTCACAAGTGGAACGGGACTGGGGAAACTCAAAAATGTACTGGAACAAGGTACAAGCCATTACACGAGAAACCCAGCCCCTAAAACCCCAGCGAGCCAAACCTTGCTGGTCGGAAGCCGATCTTGCCATCTTGCCATCATGCAAGCGAGTACGTCTTTCCTGATTGTCCCAGTGAAGCTGCGGGGGTGGCAGGTGGATGCGGTGGTGGATACAGGGAGCCATCACACCTTAATCCGCTCAAGCATGTGGAAGAAGATTAGCCGACCGACAGACAACTTAACATCTGCCCCGTCTGTCCGATTTGTATTGGCAGATGGGAGTGAACACAGGGCCCTGGGCAAAGTCCCCTTGAGGTACAGTGTACTCTCCACCACCTGGGAAATGGATACATATGTCCTGGATGACCGGCACCTGTGAGTCCCGTTACTCCTTGGGCTGGATTCTTTAACCACCATGAGGATGGCCATCCATCTCAGTCCCAGGGGGTACACGGTGCCGGGGGAAAGGGTATGCAAATTCATTCATAAATCCAAAGATCTGGTCTCAGAATTCATTGGCTTCTACGCGGCAGTGAGGAGTGATGCAAGCACCTCGGCGGCAGCCCCTGTGCAGGAACAGCCCGAAGAGGTGAGGCTGGTGCTGAAGAAGTGGGCCAAGGTGTGGACTGAGAAATTAGGAGTTGCCCGTGGAGTTACCCACGTGATCCACACCTCGGACGAAGTTCCAATAAGGCACCGAGCCTACCGCGTTTCTCCACTAAAGAAGGGCATAATTAAAGAACATCTTGATCGAATTCTCGCCGAGGGAATAATCAAACCATCTTCCTCCTCCTGGGCGTCCCCTGTGGTCCCAGTGAAGAAGACGGATGACACCTATCATTTCTGCGTGGACTACAGGAGGGTTAACGGGAAGATGAGCCTGGACGCATATCCCATGTCCCTGGTTCATGAGATTCTGGAGTCACTGCATGGAGCTGCAGTTTTCAGCACACTAGACCTCCGCAGTGGCTATTGGCAGGTGCCGATTGACGAGGGGAGTTAGAGGAAGACTGCAGTCATCACCCCTGAAGGCTTGTTCCAGTTCAAAGTCATACCTTTTGGGCTTAAAAATGCTGGGGCCACCTTCCAGCGGCTCATGGAACAAGTCCTGAGGGGGTTGATAGGCGAGATCTGCTTTGTTTACATCGACGACACCATTGTTTACTCCCCTTCTATTAAACAACATCTCCAGGACTTGGACACCATCTTCCAACGATTACATCAAGCGCACCTTACGCTGAACACGAAGAAATGTACCTTCATTCAACCCCACATACGCTTCCTCGGGCACATTCTTTCATCTGGGGGGTTGCTGTAGACCCCGAGAAGACCTTAGCCATCCGAGACTACCCCACACCCACAGATTTGAAATCTTTACAACGTTTCCTTAGGTTAGTGGGGTGGTATCATAAGTTTATTCCCAGGATGGCTGATATAGCAGCTCCCTTGAACAACCTAAGAAAAAAAGATGTCCCATGGGAGTGGACAACAGAGTGCCAGGACGCAGTCGAGCGACTAAAGAGCCACCATCAAGAGCCGCCCGTTCTGGCCCAGCCAGATCCGCAGCTCACTTTCCAGGTACAAACAGATGCCAGCAACCTGGTGCACGGCGCTGAGCTAAATTATTCGACAGCTGAGAAAGAGTATTTGGCTGTCGTGTGGGGTGTGGAAAAATGGAGACACTATCTGGAGGGGGTTGAATTTGAAGTGTACATCGACCATCACGCTCTGACCTGGGTATTTAATCACCCGAAGACCTCCTCTCGTCTAACCAGGTGGGTACTCCGCCTCCAGTACTTTCAAGGTGACCTATCGGAAGGGCTGTGGCAATATTGTGCCTGATGCTCTGTCCAGGGTGTCAGAGCCACCGGGGATGGTGTGTTTGGCAGAGGCAAAGAAGATGATTCTCCCTCTGCCAAGAAGCCTTGAAGACCTGGCTCAAACACAAGCCACCAGTCCATTCTGCCAGAGCATCAGGGAGGGACTGGCGCAGCAGCGTACTGACCGGGTACACTTCGTGGACCTCCAGGGGGTTCTGTACAGGGCCACTCCATCCTCCATTGGGGGTTTGCAACACCAACTAGTGGTCCCGGAAGGGCTCATGCCCGACTTTCTAAGTTACTATCATGACAGTCCTTTAGGTGGCCACCTTGGAAGGACAAAAGCTTTATTAAAGATCCTGGGGGTTGCATGGTGGCCGTCTCTCTGGAAAGACGTTTGCCACCACGTGAAGAAGTGCGTAACCTGCCAGCAGCTTAAAAACCCACCTGGTAAACCGGCAGGATGTTTACAATCGACAAACGCGGATGGACCGGGGGAGACTTTGGGAGTCGACCTGATGGGGCCATTTCCTGTTACCAGCTCGAGGAAGACCGTCCTGATGGTGGTGATTGATTATTTTTCAAAGTGGGTGGAGCTGTTTGCATTAACGAATGCTAAAACTAACAAGATATGCTCCACCCTGAAGAACGAAATCTTCACCCGCTGGGGGGTGCCGAAGAACATTGTCTCAGACAGTCTCATTGTCTATTATCCCATCAGGATTGGGATAAATGGCTCCCCGAGCTCCGGTTTGCCCTGAACACCGCTTTGCATGAAGCCACAGGTGAGACGCCTGCTTTGGTTGCACTGGGCAGACAGCTAAAGGGCCCGCTTGATTGACTCCTTCCCAGAGCCCCTAGTCCAGAAACCACCAGCTACGATAATTTATTTAAAATGGAGGAATTACGGCGGAGAATCCAACAGAGGTTGGTGAGTTTGACATCCAGACATGCCAAGTTGTATAATGCCCGGGGTAAGGAAGCGCACTTTCAGCCGGGTGATTTGGTCTGGATTAGAGCTCACCATCTCTCGGATGCCAGCAAAAGGTTCCCCGCCAAGCTAGCGCCTAAATGGTTAGGTCCAGCCAAGATCATCTCGCAAACAGGTCATGTTAATTTCCAGTTTCAAAGAGGTATCGGCACTGACTCCAAGCTAGACACAATCCATGTGGCCAATCTCAAGCCGTACTTCAGCCCTCCCTTGTCCAAGGTTTTGGGAGAATGTAGCGGGGCCACATAGTTAGTGTTAAATGTCAGTTCTGAGTGCGTCTCGTTTCATTGTCCCGTTTGCTGTTTGTATGTGTATCAGTTAATGCCGTCCCCGTAAAGGAGGATGGATGATGGAAGGAGACCACAGCCGCAAACCTGGAAAACACCTGTTCTTAATTAATCAATCACAGCTGTCACATAGACTATTTAAGTAATCAGGAAGGAGAAGAGAAAGAGAGAGGGAAGGAGAGAAAAAGGAGAAAGGAGACCATTTTGTTTGAACCACGTGTCAACTTACTTGCTGTCTTTTCACATCGCGCCTTTTCACCAGTTTGCTTTTCATTTTGCTGGACTGTCTTTCAACCTCCATCTGCTGAGACCCCGGGATCGATTCGCCATCCACCATATGCCGAGGAATCACGGTGAGGTTGCTCCATTCGCCGGGAAAATCAAACAACGCATTTACCGCTAGTTCAGTCATTCGTATTCAGGACGGTTTTATAACCGGACTTAAGTTCACAATCATTCAGTTTATCAGTCATTTTGTTATTTGTGTTGTGTGTTATATGTTACAGGGGCAAGGGAGGGTTTTTGTTGTATTTATATTTGGTGGTGTCTTGTTGTTGCTGGGGTGGAGGGATATTTATATTTATATCTGTTTTCTGTTTTTTGCATGTCTTGTTTCATTTAATACATTTAATCCGTTTAATTTTACATCCTGTTTTTGTGTACTTACATTTACATCGTCCATTGTAGGGACAAGTTTAATTGGTTAGAAGTACGGCTTTATAGTTAGATTATTTCTCAGTAAATTATCCAGGCCACAGGTCTTGGAGGTGTAGCTGCCGGCTGGGTAAAGGGGTCGGCCGTTACATAATGATCAGATATGCGTATCCACTGTCTATACACTAAATTAATTTACGTATGGACTGGGAGAAGCACAAAGTTAAAAAACTTGCCAAGGTTGGAAAATGAAAGTCAGTCCTTTCTTTCAAACAAACTGGGAACATAATCAAAAAGATGAAAAGTCAGAACTGAGAGCAAGAAATCAGAAACTGGGAAAACAAAAAAAAAGTTTCTTTCATCCAAATCAAAACACCATTTAAAATTATCAATAAGGCAACAGTTTTTCACAGATTGATTCAAAACCTATCCATAAAACTCAAATAAAACAGGTCCGCTCAAGCCCCTGTGAGCATACCCTGGCATCCAGAGGACACATCTTGGTAATGGGATCCATAAAATGGCAGCTCCCAAGAGAAAAGACAAAATAGTATTGTGGTAAAATATTAATAAATTTTAAACTTTGTCTAGATGGAAAAGCAAAACTCAGACTTTGGAATCTCCATGAGTCAAAACTATATAATCAATTTATAGCTAACTTGAAACCACTGCTAGAATTTGCACAACAAAGTTTTGAAAAACAGAGATTATAACAGGGATCTCATTGCTGTGCCAGCATAGATGTCATCATTGTTTGTTGCTGAATTGTCTCAGTATACAGATACCATCAAAGACCTTTGTGTTCGACTTATTGTCTTAAGTTTGATCTCTTGATTTTGATTGCCTTTGGTTACCTGACTTTGATTTTTGCATTTTATTTTGGCCAATATATTAGTCATCTTTCTGGCTCTCTTCCTACTCTCTTTTTTGATCCCAATTTTTACTTCACATTTTTGGTTGCACATTTTCATACTTACTGGTGTAGACCTTTGCTTGTTTTTCTCACTTCCTATCTCTTGAGCCTTATCTAAAGCCTATTTATGACTGTTTCATTTAGTGTAACCATAACAGTCTCGGCATCAGTGGTAGCAAGGCAAGAACAAAACTTGGACAGGATGCCATCATGGGCCTTACACTCACACAAACCACTGACACATAAGAATTTCAAATACAATTAATCCAATTCAGGGACATGAGGGGCCAGTATCGATTCTGGCAGCATGAAGCACAAGACAAAAAAATCAACCCTGGATGAGGCTCAGTCCATTACAGGACCCTCTCATGCACATGTTCACATTGGCAGTCACATAGGGCCAATTTAGAATTATCAGTGTTACTAAATGAAATAGCTTGTGCGTTTTAATAGATTCTACTGTATTACTATAACCCAGAAATAGTTTAGACATCAGAAAGAGAATTAGCATATATTCTGAAGTGGCTCTGTGACCATCAGTAACAGTAAGTGTTGGAATTTACTATAAGTGACCCCTGGAAATCACGTGGCATTGTAAAAACAAAAGAACAGAGACATATTGGAGCCATGCTGGTCACTTTGTTTGATTATACATTTTAAGCCATTGCTTGTAATAACTGTGTTTAAATAAGGATTAGGTGTGTTACAGAACAGCCTCTTGGGCCCACAGACAAACTGAGTCCTTGACTTCATGTATAACTCTAGAAGAGGTGATCCACTTATAGCCATCATGCCCTTTTGGGTGGTTTTAGGTAAGAGACACAACATTTTGGGTATGTAAATTTAATACATCTGATGATGTTAAGGTTTAGGTTTATTTTAACATTTTTCTCAATGTTCTAACCTTTTATCAAGACTTTTCTTTCCCATTAAATGTTTAAAGGTCAATATTCCATTTATTATATTTTTTCTTTTGAAATTGTTTTAATATAGGTTCACCTCTTTTTATTCTTGGGATCCAAAGGATTGTCATGATGGTGTTTGTAATTTTGTTAAACAAATCTAGGGGCTCAAAAAATTTTAAACACCATTTTGAGGGGTTTTGGGGACGATGGAAATGGATATGTTTGTTTATCAATTCGAGGTGTTTACAACATTGTTAAAATTAAATTACATTCTCAGGCAACACCATTTTGTTTTCCTTGCTCACACTGCCCCTTTTTAGATGTTTTAACAGTTGCTATTCCGTTCTTAGGTAGATATAATTAAAAGTTCAGTGTTGTGCACTTCTTATTTGTCCAAGTCGGTGGATACAACCCAAACACCTTGGTTTAGTTTCCATGCATTGTAACCCCTGACTCAAAATATCGAAATCTTGATTGTTTATTTCAAATTTATTGTCTTGAAATACAAATGCTTTTGCTTTATTTAGTCTTTGGGTGTACTTGAAATTATTCCCTTTGTTTATTGTTAATTTTCATAGGGACTGACACCATTGGTTTTGGTTAATGTCTTATTTTCTTGGTTCAGGGTTGGGGTTATTAGGCCACTGCATCTGACAGTATAAATATGGCTAACGATTGTTTCTTATTCCCCAGTGGATAAGCAACATTTTGCTACACTTGCTTAGAGTATGGTTAGCTAAAATTCAAAGTATACCTAGCCTTAGGATCGTTTAATTGGTTTCGATTTTGTTTGACTCCTTTGTCTAGATGGAAAAGCAAAACTCAGACTTTGGAATCTCCATGAGTCAAAACTATATAATAAATTTATAACTAACCGAAACCTCTGCTAGAATTTGCACAACAAAGTTTTGAAAAACAGAAATTATAACAGGGATCTAATTGCTGTGCCAGCATAGATGTCATCATTGTTTGTTGCTGAATTGTCTCAGTATACAGATACCATCAAAGACCTTTGTGTTCGACTTATTGTCTTAAGTTTGATCTCTTGATTTGGATTGCCTTTGGTTACCTGACTTTGATTTTTGCATTTTATTTTGGCCAATATATTAGTCATCTTTCTGGCTCTCTTCCTACTCTCTTTTTTGATCCCAATTTTTACTTCACATTTTTGGTTGCACATTTTCATACTTACTGGTGTAGACCTTTGCTTGTTTTTCTCACTTCCTATCTCTTGAGCCTTATCTAAAGCCTATTTATGACTGTTTCATTTAGTGTAACCATAACAGTCTCGGCATCAGTGGTAGCAAGGCAAGAACAAAACTTGGACAGGATGCCATCATGGGCCTTACACTCACACAAACCGCTGACACATAAGAATTTCAAATACAATTAATCCAATTCAGGGACATGAGGGGCCAGTATCGATTCTGGCAGCATGAAGCACAAGACAAAAAAATCAACCCTGGATGAGGCTCAGTCCATTACAGGACCCTCTCATGCACATGTTCACATTGGCAGTCACATAGGGCCAATTTAGAATTATCAGTGTTACTAAATGAAATAGCTTGTGCGTTTTAATAGATTCTACTGTATTACTATAACCCAGAAATAGTTTAGACATCAGAAAGAGAATTAGCATATATTCTGAAGTGGCTCTGTGACCATCAGTAACAGTAAGTGTTGGAGTTTACTGTAAGTGACCCCTGGAAATCACGTGGCATTGTAAAAAACAAAAGAACAGAGACATATTGGAGCGCATACTGGTCACTTGTGTTTGATTATACTTTTAAGCCATTGCTTGTAATAACTGTGTTTAAATAAGGATTAGGTGTGTTACAGAACAGCCTCTTGTGCCCACAGACAAATTGAGTCCTTGACTTCATGTATAACTCTAGAAAAGGTGATCCATTTATAGCCATCATGCCCTTTTTGGGTGGTTTTAGGTAAGAGACACAACATTTTGGGTATGTAAATTTAATACACCTGATGATGTTAAGGTTTAGGTTTATTTTAACATTTTTCCTCAATGTTCTAACCTTTTATCAAGACTTTTCTTTCCCATTAAATGTTTAAAGGTCAATATTACATTTATTATATTTTTTTCTTTTGAAATTGTTTTAATATAGGTTCACCTCTTTTTTATTCTTGGGATCCAAAGGATTGTCATGATGGTGTTTGTAATTTTCTTAAACAAATCTAGGGGCTCAAAAATATTTTAAACACCATTTTGAGGGGTTTTGGGGACGATGGAAATGGATATGTTTGTTTATCGATTTGAGGTGTTTACAACATTGTTAAAATTAAATTACATTCTCAGGCAACATCATTTTGTTTTCCTTGCTCACACTGCCCCTTTTTAGATGTTTTAACAGTTGCTATTCCGTTCTTAGGTAGATATAATTAAAAGTTCAGTGTTGTGCACTTCTTATTTGTCCAAGTCGGTGGATATAACCCAAACACCTTGGTTTAGTTTCCATGCATTGTAACCCCTGACTCAAAATATCGAAATCTTGATTGTTTATTTCAAATTTATTGTCTTGAAATACAAATGTTTTTGCTTTATTTAGTCTTTGGGTGTACTTGAAATTATTCCCTTTGTTTATTGTTAATTTTCATAGGGACTGACACCATTAGTTTTGGTTAATGTCTTATTTTCTTGGTTCAGGGTTGGGGTTATTAGGTCACTGCATCTGACAGTATAAATATGGCTAACGATTGTTTCTTATTCCCCAGTGGATAAGCAACATTTTGCTACACTTGCTTAGAGTATGGTTAGCTAAAATTCAAAGTATACCTAGCCTTAGGATCGTTTAATTGGTTTACGATTTTTGTTTCGACTCACATATTTTGTGCTCAGCCCTTTGACTGTTGTTTGCCTGTTTTTATTTTGACTTCTCAGTTTTCAGATTTTGGCTGTTAAAGAGGATTAAACATGGTGAAATTGGTGTGAAGCCTCCAAAAAAAGACCAGAAAAGTGGGCCAGGACCTTCACTGGTCAGCTCAGAAGGAACTCACCCAAATCCAGCTAGTCTTACAAGTATAACCTGCTGGCATTTTTGTGTTGGTCCTCAAAACCGAAAAATGTTAAAAGATTAGCAATTTGCTGCGGTGAGCTGGCGGCCCTGCCTGGGGTTTGTTTCCTGCCTTGTGCTATATGTTAAAAGGAGGATTTTGAAATCTGTCCTAAACTTAACCAGGAGCCAGTGTAAGGATTTAAGAACTGGAGTTATGTGTTTGAATTTTCTTGTTCTTGTAATAATTCTTGCAGCAGCATTTTGGATTAACTGGAGGCTGTATAAAGAACAGTTTGAACATCCAGTGAACATTGCATTGCAGTAGTCAATCCTACTAGAAATAAATGCATGAATTAATTTCTCAGAATCCTGTTTATTTAGAAAGCCTTAATTTCCCAACATTTTTAAGATGGACGCAACATGATTTGGACAACTTTGTAATGTGTGCTTTAAATGACATGTTAGAGTAAAAGATAACTCGAAGATTACGGGCTGATTCAGTAAAATTAATGGTGATTCCAGCTGAGTTAATTGATGACAAAATATTGTTGTGATCAGTGTCATTTCCTCCAACAATTAACATCTCTGTTTTATCTGTATTTAAAGACAAGTAGTTCTCATCCATCCACTCCTTTAATTCACTAACACAACTAATTAAAGACAACATTGGAGAAACTTCATTTGATCTAAATGAAAGGTATAACTGGGTGTCATCTGCATACGAGTGAAAATTAACATTATGTTTCCTAATGATAGATCCCAGTGGAAGCATGTAAAGTGAAAACAGTAAAGGTCCCAGTACTGAGCCCTGCAGGACACCATATTGAACTTCTGTGTATAATGATGGAGTACTGTCAGCACATTTCTGTACATATTGGAATCGATTTGATAAATAAGAACTAAACCAAGCGAGCACAGTGCCTGTAAGCCCAACATCATTTTCTAGCCTGTGCAGTAAAATAGAATGGTCAATGGTGTCAAATGCTGCACTTAAGTCTAACAACATAATTACAGTGGAGTTTCCTTCATCAGAGGATATCAGAATGTCATTTACAACCCGTTAGTGCCTTTCTGTACTATGACCAGTGCGGAAACCAGACTGGAATTTCTCAAATAAATTGTAATGCGTAAGGTGTGACAGAAGCTGATTGGTGACTACTTTTCTAGTATTTTAGAGAAAAAGGGTAAATTTGAAATAGGCCTATAATTATTTAGTATGTGTGGGTCTAGGTCTGACTTTTTAAGTAATGGTTTAATGACTGACACTTTTAGTGCATCAGGTACTGTGCCATGCAATAATGAACTATTGATAATGTTTAGAATAGGCTGCAAGAACATCCATTGCACTTTTCACTAGTTTTGTTGGCACTGGATCTAGGGAACAAGTAGTGGGCTTCATTTTAGAAATTAAAGTTAAGACTTCCTGCTCAGTTACAGGATTAAAATTACTAAAGTGCTGAATGCAATGTGAGGCAGGGTCTGCTAAGCTAGTATTTGGTTTGTACTGTGATGCTGAGATCTGGGATCTTATATTTTTAATTTTCTCATTGAAGAAGTTCATAAAGTCTGTACTGCTAATATCTGTTGGTATTTTGCACTGTAGATCTGAATTCCCATTTGTTAATTTAGCCACTGCTCTAAACAGTACCTGAGGATTTTTATTATTGCTATCTATTATTGTAGAATAGTATTCTGAGCGAGCTTTAAAGAGAGCTTTTTATATTTTTTAACACTCTCTGTCCATGCAATTTGAAAGACATGTAGCTTTGTTGTTCTCCATCTGCGCTCCAGTTTTGACACTCTAATTTAAGAGCTCGAGTGTTTTCATTAAACCAGGGAGAGTTTCTATGTGCTTTAATCACTTTTGTTTTATGGGGAGCCACTGTGTCCAGAGCATCTCTCAAGGTCACATTATAATGTGATGTTAGCTGATCTAAATTGTTTTCCACATTTACATTTGATGTTAACTGATCTAAATGGTTTTCCACAATTACTCTCGACTTACTCAAAGTATATATAAATTTTGAAGCAGAATTACAATCTAGATGTTGCACTGTCTTTGTTTTAATCTGTGAGTGAGTTGGCAAAGGCAGAACTAAATCAAATGTAATTAAGTAGTGATCGGAAATAACTTAATTTAATGGAGTAATATTTAAATTTTGAATTTCAACTTTGTAAGTTATAATTAAATCTAATGTGTGGTTATGATTATGAGTTGGACCTTTGACAATCTGACAAAATCCTACTGAATTTAACAAATAAGTAAAACATTTGCTAAAAGTGTCAGTTTCCATATCAATGTGTACATTAAAATCCCCCATCAGTACTACGTGATCATAATTTATAGCCAAATCAGATAAAACGCTGGACTTATTAATATTGATTTGCCAGTATCATCTCTACAACTCCATCAATTCATGCACCTAGTTTCTAAGCTGATTGTCCAGTTCACTGCCGCAAGGTACCAGTGCTTATACATATTTCAACAATCCAAGATCTGCTTCGTTAAGCAAGTGGTCACATGGTAAGTCACTGGCAGGGATTGTGGGTATAAATCCAGTGCAATAGCTGGCAGGCAATCCTCTTGTAAATGTAATACTTTAGTGGAACAGTGAGGATAACACAACACAATACTACTTGCTTTTTATTTGTTAATAAAGACAAAGTATGTAAGACCTGAGGAGAGTTAAAGCCTTAAGAGCTGATCTTGTTTTCTCATTACTGGGACCTTTTTTTTTTTTTTTTTTTTACGAGGGCCTAGTATCTTATCTTTATGTCAGTGGTAAAGCTATTCAATTCCCTTAACTGCGCTTGAATCTTAAGCTGCTCATTAGCTTCTACTATGTTTGGATTCTGCAGCCTCAAGATTACTGAAATATTAAGCAAAGACCATGCAATAAATATCGGTGTAGGGCTTTACAAGTGACCCCTGAAGCAGCCATGCTGTTGTATAAACTGAACAAGTATACTCTAAAGACATGGAGATTTCAAAGGTGATTTTTGAGATTTCCACCTTATATTTTTGATTATGCATTATTTCAGGAAGTTTATTTAAAAAAGAAATTAGAAAAGTTTAGGTATGTTTTATAATTTAATACATTAGAACAATATAGATGAGAACAGGCCATTCAGCCCAACAAAGCTCGCCAGTCCTATCCACTTAATTCTTCCAAAATAGCATCTAGCTGAGTTTTGAAAGTCCTACTGCCAATTACACTACTTGGTAGCTTATTCCAAGTGTCTATTGTCTTTGTAAAGAAAAATCTCCTAAAGTTTGTGTGAAATTTACCCTTAACAAATTTTCAGCTGTGTCCCCATGTTCTTGCTAAGCTCATTTTAAGGTAACAGTCTCGATTCACTAGACTAATTCCCTTCATAATTTTAAACACTTCAGTCACATCACCTCTTAATCTCCATCTGCTTAAATTGAGAAGGCTCAGCTCTTTTACTCTTTCTTCATAACTCATCCCCTGTAACCCTTTAATTAGCCTAGTCGCTCTTCTCTGGACTTTTTCAAGCACTGCTATGTCCTTTCTGTAGCCTGGAGACCAAAACTGCACACAGTACTCCAGATGATGCCTTTTGAGTGCCCTATAAAAAGTGAGAATGACCTCCTTGGACTTGTACTGTACACATCATGTTATATAAGCTAACATTCTGTTAGAATTCTTAATGGCTTCTGAACACTGTCAAGAAGTTGATAATGTCGAGTCCACTATGACTCCTAAATCCTTCTCATAAGATATACTTTCAGTTTTCAGACCTCCCATTGTGCATTCAAACCTAACATTTTTACTTCCTATGTGTAATACTTTACATTTACTGACATTAAATTTCATCTGCCACAAATTTGCTTATGCCTGTACGCTGTCAAAGTACCTCTGTAAAGTTTCAATGGATTCTTGATTATATCCCAATCTGCCTATCTTGGTATCATTTGCAGACTTAACCAGCTTGTTATTTATATTCTTATCCAAATCATTTATATATATTAAAAATAGCTAAACCCTGTGGGACACCACTCTAAACATCATCCAATTTTGATAGGGTTCCTCACACCATCACCCTCTGCTTCCTGTGTCTAAGCCAATTCTGCACCAATTTACACACCGCACCCTGAACTCCCACTTCTTTTAGTTTGATGCCCATCCTCTCATGTGGCACCTTATCAAATGCTTTCTGAAAGTCCAGATAAATAATCTTATATGTTCCTCTTTGATCATATCCTGGTGTTGCTTCCTCATAGAATTCCATCATGTAAGTAAAACACGACCTCTCTCTTCTGACGCTGGTCAGTAAAACTCCTGTTCCTGCCATGTGTTGCTCAATGCAATTCCTTTCATTAATTTACCTGTAATGCACGTTGCTTGGATCTGCCTGGTCACCCTTTTTTTATATAAGGGGATTATATTTGCCATTTTCCAGTCCTACAGAATTTTCCAACTGAATTCCTAAAAATATGCATTAAGGGTTTATATATGTATTCGCTAACCTCCTTAAGAACTTGAGGGTAAATATCTGTTCTATTTAAGCCTATTTAATCGGAGCAGCACTTCTCTCTCTACAATTTCCAAATCACTCAGTTCCTCCTTAGCAGGTACTTATACTCACACTTATACTTACTTACAGTTTCAAATATAATATAATTATAACACTGATCAACAAAAATTTTTTTTCAAAGTAAAATCTTTTAGTATTTAATGTGCTGAATCGAGATATATTTTTAGAATCTCTCTATAAGTATGCATGGTTTTTAAGTGACATGCAACTTTAATGTGAAAATATTGCATATGTAAATTGCTTACTAAAATGTCAAGCTTATAATCTAAAAGGTAGTTGTTTTTAATGGCCTGCATTACGTCACCTAAGCAACGTCTCTCTTAATTGTCCTCATTGTACTGGAACTCTGCTTGCCTTGGTAACACTTTTCCTGATAAAGCCATTTGCCATATTTGGGAATGACCACGCCAAGGTTTTCAGGTAAAAAAAAACAATGACATGCATTACTAAAGCACATTTTCACACAAAAAATGTAGCTTAATGTGCTTTAGAAGGAACGAAAAACAAATTAGAAATAATAATACAAATAATAATAAGAATGAATAAATGACATACCAAAGATATTCAAAAAGAGTAACTCAATATGCATTTATACGAGGGATGTTCAAAAAGGTTCCACACTTTTTTTTTAACTCTATTGAGAATTTCAAAAACAAATTACATTACATTCTACACAGTGTAAATGTAATTAAATAATTCTTTATTGTTTTTAAGCTTTGTTATAGAACATTTAATGCAGTGACCGCCTTCATTTAAATATCACAAGTGGCTGCACAGGACTTTGATCAGGTGATGATGACGCAAAACGCCACCACAGAAAAAGTAGAAAAGAAAGCAGGGAAAGGTAGAAGTTAATAATGATTGGGAATTCAAAAAGTATATATTTTTATACATTTATAATCTATTAGAAGTAGAACTAAAGTGCAGTTATGAAAATAAAACAAAAGGTTTTTTTTTTTAATGTTTCTTGGTATTAGCCTTGTGTATCTTTAATGGTAAGGCATTCCAGACTTTTAGTGAAAAGTAGCAAAAGGCTGCTACATCACTTATTTTATACTTAGCTCTTGGAAAATTAAGAAAACTAGAGTTAGAAGATCTGTGGTTACAAGTAGGAATAAAAGGGGGAGATGTGCTCAGATTTTCATGTCCAAGTGAGAGTCCAAAAATGAATCTTCAATGACATATCGCATTCTAATTTTTGATATAAATTGAGAAGGTCACTCAGTATTTCAAGGTAATTTTCATCCATCCATCCCGCTAAATCCAAACACAGGGTCATGGGGGTCTGCTGGAGCCAATCCCAGCCAACACAGGGCACAAGGCAGGGACAAATCCTGGGCAGGGTGCCAACCCACCGCAGGACACACACAAACACACCCACACACCAGGGCCAATTTAGAATCGCCAATCCACCTAACCTGCATGTCTTTGGATTGTGGGAGGAAACCAGAGCGCCCGGAGGAAACCCATGCAGACACGGGGAGAACATGCAAACTCCACGCAGGAGGACCCAGGAAGCGAACCCGGGTCTCCTAACTGCGAGGCAGCAGCGCTACCACTGTGCCACCGTGCTGCCCAGGTAATTTTCAGCATTACAATTTCCCAGTTTCTGAATTTCATTGAGCTTTTCTTCAAATTGCTTATCCATCCATTATCCAACCCACTATATCCTAACTACATGGTCATGGGGGTCTGCTGGAGCCAATCCCAGCCAACATAAATGGTCAAGGCCCGGCTTACTTGTCTGAACTTATCATGACTTACAAACAAAAGCGCACATTAAGATCTTAAGATGCCGGTCTGCTTATGATTCCAAGGATTAATAAAATAACAGTGGGAGGTTGAGCTTTTAGTTACAGGGCCCCTAAACTGTGGAATGGTCTGCCTGCTTCTGTAAGAGATGCCTCATCGGTCTCAGCTTTCAAATCTTGGCTGAAGACACACTACTTCAGTTTAGCACACCCTGACTAGAGCTGCTGATTAACTGTACAGACTGCATCTCTGTTGTTAGTCATTAACACTAAAACATAAGTAACATGATAGTTATAATTTGTTACTAACCCTCACCTATTCTGTTTCTCTTCTCGGTACTCAAATATGCCACTTGGTGCCACGGCCCACCTGCCAAGTTGTTTCGACTGTCGAAGGTAAAGTCATCCCTGATGGAGGATCGCAGGAATCATCAGGTAGAGGGGTCCTTTTATCAGGTTGGCTGGCCCAGTACTGTCTCAGCTGTGGAATAGCCAAATGGGGGAGGCAGCTTGATGAATGAGGTCTTAGGACTCTAAACAAATCCAAATCATATTAAGGGATATCATCTACTGTTAAATTCTGCTCTGCACTTATTAATATTTTTATTTTTATACTGTATTGAGGATTACTTCTGTTCTGTTATGTGTACTGTATTGTATTGACTCCCTTCTTTTGACACCCACTGCACTACCAACCTACCTAGAAAGGGGTTTCTTTTTGAATTGCCTTTCCCAAGGCATTTTTCTACAAGGTTTTTTTGGGGGGGAGTTTTTCCTTGTCTTCTTAGAGAGTCAAGGCTGGGGGGCTGTCAAGAGGCAGGGCCTGTTAAAGCCCATTGTGGAGCCTCTTGTGTGATTTTGAGCTATACAAAAATAAATTCTATTGTATTGTATGTGTGCTATGTCTTTGTTGAAATCTGAGAATTTTACCAGTTCGGGTACTAGGTTGTTGTACCGTGTTAGCCATTATGAATGTAGCAAGAAGTCAAGCAAAATGACTAGGGAATCCCAGTAATCGGGAGCCTGGGATTCCCGGACATTTTTTATTCCCGCATTCCTGGGAATGAAACTGCTGTAACTCCTGGGAAACCGGGAATTGCCAAGCTTGCATATATAGCATGTAAAAGTGTAATTTTGTAATTGAAAATAATGAAGTGGCACAGTTTTTTGGCCCACGGTGTACTGTGTTGCCGATTAATTCAGTCAACAACAGACCAGCAGCTAAGACTGAGCACAGTGGACTGGGAGGAGTCTGCACTCTGCAACTCATGAATGCTGGGATGGGGCAGACTTCATTGACGTCTGTCAGACAACAGCTTTGAACAGCAATTTGAAATTGCAATGCGTCAGTCTGTTGCATCCGTATTATCTGTGCCAAGAAACTTGCTATCACAGAATGATGACAAGAAACTGGACGCATCAGTAAAAGCTGAAATGGCGGTGTAACAGAGCAACAGCAAGCACAAGCGTTGTTTAGAACAAGTGTATCAGTATCTGATGACTGTGCCTTCTACTTCAGTGGAGGTAGAGCGTGCTTTCTCAGCAGCTGGTATACTCTGCACAAAGGTGCGCTCTCGCCTGGATGATCACACGTTGGACACATTGTGCTTTCTACGCTCTTATTACCGCAACTAACTAGATACATGTACTTATATGGCAGCATGAACTGCTTATAGATAAGGTTAGTCTTTTATTGGTGTCAACATATTGCAGTAGTTTTATTAAAAATAAGTGTCGGTCATTCTAAAACCGTTCACATGTGAGATGCCCATGCACTGTCATCCCCGGGAGCCTGGGATTCCCGGGAATGACATATGGGATTCCAATTCCCAGGAATGGATAAACCCGTCTGGGAATGGCTTCCCCAAAAATGACATCTTTTATTGGCTAACTAGAAAGATTATAATATGCAAGCTTTCTAGGCAACTCAGACCCCTTCCTCAGGCAAGATGTAATTACAAACTGCCTGAAGAAGGGGCCTAAGTCGCATCGAAAGCTTGCATATTGTAATCTTTCTAGTTAGCCAATAAAAGATGTCATTTTTGTTAGCCAGTTCTGGTGTACTTGTTATTGCTTTCATGGCATGGTGGTGCAGTGACCAAGACACAAAAGTTTGCTTGTTCAGGTCCCACCTTTGCATCACTAACTAAGTCACTCACCTGGCTGATGCTCCAATTGTAAATAATAATACAAGCGCATACAGAAAGTATTCTGACCCATTCACTTTTTCACATTTTGCTATTATGCAGCTTTATGTTAATCTCATTTAAATCAATTTCTCTGCATAAAGTAACGCTCAATGTCCCAGAATTACAAAATGAAAACAAGATTTTAGAAATTTTTTCAAATGTATTGAAAGCAAAAAAAAAAAAGCTAAAAATGTTACATTGGCACAACTATTCAGAACATTTAATCAGTACTTAGTTGAAGCCCCTTTGGTGGTGATCCCAGCCTGGAATCTTCTTGGGTTTGACGTGGCAAGCTTTGCACACCTGACTTTGTGGATTTTCTGACTTTCTTTTCTTCAGATCCTCTCAAGCTCTGTCAGGTTGGACTGAGACTATTAGTGGGCAGATTTTATTTCAGGTCTCTCCAGAGATGTTTGATTGGGTTCAAGTCTGAGTTTTGGCTGGGCCACTCAAAGACATTCCCAGTGTAATCCATAAGCCAATCCTGTACTGTCCAAGCTTGGCACTTAAGGCCATTGTCCTAATGGAAGTTAAATGATCTTCACTTCAATCTACGGCCTAGTGTGCTCTGGAGTAGGCTTTCATTAATTATATCTCTGTATTTTGCCCCATTCAACTCTCTCCCAGCCCTCACTGGTCTCCCAGTCCCTGCTGCTGAAAAACAAGCCCGCAGCATGATGCTGCATCCACAATGCTTCACTTTTAGAATTGTGTTTTGCAGATGATGAGCAGTACCTGGTGTCCTCCAGACATAGTACTAATCTTGGCTGTTCATCAGACCAGAGATACTTGTTTCTCACAGTCTGATAGTCCTTTAGATGCCTTTATGCAAACTTCAAGTGGACTTTCATTTGTCTTTTACTTTGGAGAGGTTTCTGTCTGGCCACTTTGTCCTAAAGCCCAGATTGGTGGAGTGTTACAGTGACGGCTGCCCTTCTGGAAGTTCCTCCACTCACCATACAGGTTCTCTGGAATACAGCCAGAGTGACCAGCAAATTTTTGGTCACATCTCTTACCATGGCTGTATATGATTGCTCAATGTGGCCAGGAAACCAATTCTAGAAAGGGTCGTGGTTGTTCCAGACTTCTTCCATTTAAGAATTATGGAGGCCATTGTGCTCTTGGGAACCATTACATCTGCAGGAATTGTTTGTAGCCCTCCCCAGATATAATCTTGTGTCTAAACTCCTTCAACCTCATGGCTTGGTTTTTGCTCTGATACACACTGTTAGCTCTGGGACATTCTATAGACAGATAGGTGGCTTTTCTAATCATATCCAGTCGATTGAATTTGTAACAACTGCACTCACGCTCAGAGAGCAGCAAGTTAGACATTTCACTATGCTGGAGCAAAGTTCTGACTCGGCCAAACCAAATCGTACTTACTCTTACTCTCTCTCCACTCAAGCTCCTCGGTCAACAGACATAAACAGGTAAATTAGTCAAAGATAAAGGTTAAGTAAATGTAAAATTAATATATTAACAACGATTTATTTTTTGTATAGCCCAAAATCACACAAGATGTGCCATAATGGGCTTTAACAGGCCCTGTTTTTTAACAGCCTCCCGGCCTTGATCCCCTACAAAGACAAGAAAAAAAAATCCCAAAAAAACCTTGTAGGGACAAAATGGAAGAAATCTTGGGAAAGCCAAGACATTTTTCCAGGTAGGTTGGGCATGCAATTGATGTCAAAAATGAGGTAAACACAATATGATACACAGAACATGACACAAGTAATCCTCTTCACAGATATAGATGGCCAGTCTATTATTGCCACCTCAGGAATACAATACAATAGTATAATAGTGCTAGTACAAGTACAGAGCAAAGTAGATTATGTCACATAAGAAGATTCCTATTTGTTCAGAGTCCTGGAGACCTCGGCCAAAAAGCTGCCTTCCACTTACTGGCCAATCCACAGCTGAGTCAGTACTGGGCTAGCCAATCTGATAAAACGATCCTTCTACCTGATGATTCCAGTGCTCCTTTATCAGAGATGACATTTCCATAGGCAGGCGAACCACTTGGCAGGTGGGCAGTGGCATCAAGTGCCACATTTGGGTACCAAGAAGAGAAACAGAACAGGAGAGGGTTAGTAACAAATTATACACACCTGAATTTCTCAATCTTGATGTAGATACAAATATTTACAGTGATAGAAAAGAAAAACCTCCCTTGTCTTAAACATGAAACATATATAAATTAAAAAACGAAAAACAAACATCCATATACACACAAAGTCAAATGTGAAAACACGGTAACTGCATAGATTGAGAAAGTCCCAATTGATGAAGTGATCGATAAAGAACCATTCAAACAGGCCAATTCCAAAAGGTGAGCCTAAACAACCTCACCAATGAGTCCAGATGATAGTCCCACAGCCGTGGGTAATAGATGATGAAAAGTCGGTTAAATCTTACTGAATGAAAAGTGATGATCTGTTGTTCAATCGAAGAAATGGTAGCAGTGTTTGTTATGATAAGTCTATACTTTTTTTCGATGTTTCCTTTTCTCCCTTTGCTCTTGAACTACATGGTGCCATCTTTTAATAAATGCAACCCGGAACTAACAGGAAACCCCCACTTCCAAAAAAGGCTGAGTGCCATGATTGGGGATGTCCTTTAAGATGCAGAGGGGAAGCTCTTCTTCAGGTATGTACATTTTTTTATACAAGAAAGAGGTCAGACAAACACAATACTTAAAAACTGTGAACAAACACAACTGACATTTCTTGTAGCCCCACTACAAATTAAACAAAGAAGATTAAGAATCATCTCAACGGCGATCAATAGAATGTGATGCACCTGAGACAAACTTCAAATGCCACAAGTCTGAATTCTTGTGTTAATTGAGTATTCCAGTTTTTATATTTTTAATATAATACTTTAATATATAATTTAATTTAGAATATATAGTTTGTCAACATATCTAAAATTGTGTTTTCACTTTGTCATTTTGGGGTATTGACTGCTGTTTGATATGGGAAAAAATAATCTAAAAGATTTTAGCACAAGGCTGCAACATAACAAAATGTGAAAAAAGGGAAGTGGTCTGAGTACTTCCTCTATGCACTGTAATTGAAGAGTAAATGTGGACCATATTGGACAGGTGACAACTAAACATTTAATAATTTGCCTGTCATAAAGGAAATGAGAAGAATATACCCTTGTGCATAACAAATCTAGGATATGAACAACTTAACATTCTAAAAGCTATTTAATCCAATTGAGGGTTGCAGGAGGCCGGAGCCTACCCAAAAATACAGTAATGTTCAACTATGTTGAAATTTTTTTGATTTCTCACATTTTAATCCCCGATCTGCAACTGAATATCTCAAACATATATAGAAGGAGGAAGGGAGTTTTTCATGATGGAGGCAGCGGAGACTTTTTGCCTAGTTTAGAAATGTGCTTCTCCATCTTCTAGACAACCAACTCATATTTTCATAGATACAGAAACATCCACGGACTCTTCACTCCTCTAACAATGTCAGATGAGGTAAATACATAATCCTTCTTCAGAAGGAAAGATGAATAAATTAAAGATATAAATATACATGATCATCTAGTGGGAGTCATTGCATTAGCACACACATGCTATGAAACAAATGACTACTGATAAGTGTTCCTAATAAAGTGGGAGAGACAAAGGCATTATTACTATTTATGGTATGCTATATATATTATTAATTTACATTTTGTAAAGCCTAAGGAAACATAACATATTAATATAATGTAAAAACTTCAAAAGTTTCTCCTTCAGAGATTATGTTAAGAATGCAATTATCCTTCTGCTGCGTGTATTTAAAATCTGTTTCTCTTAATACTTTTGCCATAATTAGAGTGACTGAAAACAACGAGATCCACCAAATCACAAGATGGTATTTAAAGCAAGCGTGATAAAACCACATAATGACGGAGAATGTGCTGAGCAGAGATAGATGATATATTCTTATACATAGAAAGGTGGAATGTTCAATAATTTGTGGACCAATTGCTTTTTCTGAAGCAGATGTGATGTGTTTTTTGTTATCTGCAGCGTGAATTTTGTAAGTTCTATGACACTTGTCACAAACTCGCACAAGAGCCATAACAAGGTTTGGGGCAGCCACCCGTATATTGTTTTCCTGGCTGCTAAATTGCAAAACAAATGATAGCTCTGATGTGCACAAACCAGAGTCCAAAACAGAACTGAGGGAATAGGGAAAAGGTGGAGGGAGGCTTTTAAAGGTCAGTATAGGAAGTGACGTCAAAGGGTCTTCAACCATAGGCACGGCAACCGTGACATCAAGGGGGCCGGAACTGGAAAGATCGTCCTCCATAGGTTCGGACCCAGAAGTGACATCAACAGGGCCAGGTAGAATTTCCCGTGAATGGTCTGCAGGAAAGTGAGAAAAAGAATCAGTGCACTCTGCCACATCTCGGTCTGATTCGGAATTGCCCTCATTCAAGCTCTTTAGCTGCCTCCTATGTGCACTTGTTTGACACACTTTAAATTGGACTCCTTGAACCCTCACACTTTATTTAAAGCTGAAGGGAGGATCAGGAAAGACAAGAAAATGTCAGTGCTCTGTAGTCATGTCTAAACCAGCACCACGGAGTTCACAACTCATTCTTCACAATAAGCTGGCATTCCCTTAGAATTGCTCGGACATGTCATCTTTAGTATCCAAAATTACTGCATTCTAATTATACAGTATTTCCCAATAAAGTAGTGTCACATATTACAGCTCAAAACTTCTTGAAGGACAGGAGTGCCGTTTCACGTAACAATCCAGAGCACAAGTGTGGCTACCCGATCTGAGTCCCCTGCCCGATATGCCCTGAACATACTGTAGAGTACTTAGAATTTTACGACATTGTCAAATCTATACCAGAGATGTGTTGAACTTTAAGACATTAGGTGATGGTTCATTTTAAATTGGGATTGTAATGAAACTGGCTTGGTCTGTACTATATTTGGAGTTTTAGTTTGAAAACCAAAACATCTTTTGTAGTTGACAATGTCTTGGAAGAATATGATTAACAGAAATTTAATTCTACTTTATAAAAGATACGGTGAAGTGAACTACAGTGTGTGTGCGTGTCCCAAATCATTTTTATAATTTAAAGTATAACAGTTACTTTAATATTTCTTCCTATTATGACTGATGGTTAGGAAAATACAGGGCTATTGAAAATGAAAAAGCAGATTTAAACAAAATGATTTCAATCAAACTGTATACGATAGAAACACATTCCGCACATCACTGGTCCTATGGTCCTTGAGGTTGTATGCACTCAACATGAGCACCATGTGTAGCGCGACAAACACCAGAACGGTAGACCATTTCTTGCCACACACGAGTCAACAAGTCCTTAGTTATTGAAATTCAGTTTCCTCAATTCGATGTCACAAATCTTGAAGATTAGTGAGCATAGGTGGCACAAACACTCTTTCTTTAATGTACCCCCATAGATAAAAATCACAGAGGGTAAGATCTGGAGACCTGGGAGGCCATAGACAATGAGCAAAATCTTGTTGTCCACCTCTTCCAATCCATCGTCCTGGAATGGTGTTGTTCAGGTAACGCTGGACCTCCAAGTGGAAATGAAGCGGGGCAACATCTTGCATGAATGTCTGGCGTTACCTGAATGACAACATTCCAGGACAATGGATTGGAAGGTTCCTCCTATGTCCCCTAATCTTCTTGACTCGTGCATGGCAACAAATGGTCTACCGTTTTGAAGTTTGACACACTACGCATGGTGCTCATGTTGAGTGCATGCAACCTCAAGGACCATAGGACCAAACTTTGAACTTTCATCTATCCAGTGATGTGCGGTATGTGTTTATACAGTTTGTTTGCAATACATTTTTGAAATCTGCTCTTTCATTCTGAATAGCCCTATACTATGTGACAAATTGAATTCAATGTAAATGTTATGATTTTGAAAATTTGTGAAATGAAGTACGTCTCACTTTTTGCCAAATCTGTGCCATTCACATAAGAAGAAAGATGTTTATTTCCTGTCTGGGAGCATTTTCATGAATTCATCGTGCACGTTACTGCCTGTGTTTTAGTATTCTAATGGGAAATTAATTACCAAAAGTAATTTGAAGTAGAATAAATGGCTTCCTAAGTAACTGTGCGAACAGATTGGCAAGTGGCAGCTTACCATGTACTGAGCTTTCCTGTGGAGAAAATGGCCATGACGGTGCATTTTAAAGTGTGTTAATGTGGATCATATGCAGCATCTCACATTTTTAAAAATGTGCAAAATACCACACTGGTCCACAGTGATTTAATAAGTTGTATAGATAAAAATAGATTTTAGTGATGTGGTACGGATTACATGCCTTATGCAGCTACAGAGAACAACACAGGTAAACACTCAAGTGTGAAAACGAGACTTTAGGGAACATTATTTCTTATATCCTACCCAACAAAAAACTTTTAAACCTCCCAAAAACTCTTTAGTGAATTTCTCATTGCCTACAAAATGTATTTTAGCATCAGTTACGCAGAACTGTATGTAAATTAAAACTTGCCTATTTCGCTCATCATTAATTATGAAGTGCAACTTCTTGGTCAAAGAGCTCACAAGGATTTAGATTCACAGAGGCAAAAAACTCTTCACTTTGCATTCAAATAAAAATAAGAGAGTCATGTGTCACAAATAGAGTGAGGGAAATGCATGACTAAAAATAAAATGTAGTGTTATGAGGTGAGACTCAGCCCTGGATTTCTTGCTTGAAAGGCAAATGATTATACTGTACTATCATAGCAAACTGTGAGGTGCTGCTTCTATATTGATGGATCACACAGAAGAATTTCATGCCAATTGTTCCAGCCTTGTGCTGCCCCTACTTCTGCCTTTGGGACAAGGGGGAACTTACAGTAAAAAGTACCTGTACGCCAAAAGTGTCTCTCTATTATAAAAAAAATCTTGGGAGGGAGACTAGGGAGACAAGACATGATCTTCTCAGAAGACAATTTGACGTCTCGCGAGAGACACTTTAACATCACGTGAGACAAGGCAGTGAAACAACATTTAAAACAAGTTCACGAACATCTAACCTAGAAGTTGTTGGAATGCTTTTGGCAGACACACTTCATGTACTCCCAGCTCTTAAAACAACGACATGTGACAAGCAGAACACGCAGCTTGAAAGCAACAGCAAGCCAGCAGATGATCCCGCTTCTCCTTAGCATGCTTTAAGCAGAATACCCCCAAACACCCCCCACACAACGTGAGTGGCAGAGACACGAAGTGGCAAAAGGACAGCTGCTCTACAGGCTTTTAATTGATCGACGCGCAGTGCGACAAGCAGAACACGCAGCTCGCCAGCAGCAGAAGCAGAAAGACAGCAGCTGATCCGACGGCATCTCCTTAGCGAGCGTTCAGCTCCCCCTTCCCCCATAACGTGAACAGCATTATATATCCAGCGAGAAAGAGATTTAACCATGCCCGGGTCCGGAAATAAAGGACAAGTATTGTTTTTACAAAAGTTTTAAAGTAAAAATGAAAATGATGCATATGTAACAATTCCCATGAAAATAACAATCTCTTTCAATTGTATACCTAGTAAACCAAACACAGGGGTGGGTGAACAAAGCGAGCAGGGGGCAGAGCCCCCTTGTGATTTAAAAAACAAAGCTGTAAATAATGAACAAACAGACAAATAAACGTTGTGCCTTATAGATGTTAAAGGAATGCTAATAATAATAAAAATAACCTGCCACTCTTCCTTTATACTGTCCCTGTTATTATCATCAGAACCATGGGCAGCTGATGTCTATCCTGGCAGCATTAGGCAACCCCAGATGGAGCATTAGTCCATCAAAGGCATGGCCACAAAGGAGGAGGGACCCAAAATCTTTGGAATCAGTCAATAGAGAGGGAGTAGGGTGAAGGTCTTCAATATGCCATTAGGTATTGAATGCCTACAGTCAAGATAATCAGTCTGCCAACCGGCATAGTTTAGAGCTGAGCGAGTGCGTATTTATGATGTTTATTCTACACTCATGTATGGGACTTGGCGAAAAATCATGCCAGGTCAAACTGAACATCAAGACAATCATGATCATGTTATTTTGACAATGACAGACTTTTTCATAAAGAATTTGTTCCCCATTGACAGTCTGTTAGACAGAAATGCATCTTATATATAATCGTCTACGCTTGGAAGTGTGTGTGTGTCTGTCTGTCCGGCCCAGAAGTGCGAGGCTACAGCATGAAGCTCAAAGAGCTGGCAAGGCGGCCCAAGTCAACGAGTCAGAAGAAGAAGTAAGTGCGAGGCTACAGCATTAAGCTGAAAGAAAGCGACTTTGTTACCAAAATGAAACCGCCAAATAAAGACAAACGAGAGAGAAACTCACTCAGCTGCTGAAAGACAAGTGGTGCGAGCACGTCCGCAAAACAAAACCACCAACTCTGCATTTCAATCTTTTTCCTTACAGTTTCAATAGTTTCTAGGAGCCCGGGCTTTTTACAGCACGGGCTAACACAGCTAGTCAGAAATAAATGCTGAACCCAATAGTGGATTTTGCACCATGACAATGTACCTTAACACATCTTTGACTTAGTTAAACAGTTCTTTGCCAAAAATAATGTGATTGTTGCTTTGCTTCCCCTATATTTACCAGATCTCACTTCCTGGGACTTCTTTTTGCTCCCAAAATTACAATTAATGAGGTGGAGATGAAATTACTGGGGGAGAAGTCCAGGACACAGGGGAAAAAAAAGATGAGTATGGCAAATATTTTCAGGAACGGGGAAAGCACTGAGACCAAATGTGACTAAAAGTTAATTGCTGTAGGTTTTCTACTGTAATAAAGTTTTTTAACAATTCGGAAATTTATTTCCTAACATTTACTTATCTAAAGGCAAAAGTTGTCAATTAACTTAATATACATGTTATCAAGGATGCTGTAGGAAAAACCATTGAACCCTGAGGAATGGCAACATAAATTTAAAAAGGAACTCCCTGGTCCTGAGATTTAGAAATTCAGAAATCAGGATCTGTCAGGTTAACCACTATGTCATCATTCTGACCATTTGTAGTAGTATTAGTAGTAACTAGCAGTAATAGTAGTATTGTTATTATTAATACTAATAATTAATGTAAATTTTTTGAGATGACAAATTTATACAATGTGAGTCACTACTTGTTACATAATGCTTCTCCAATTGAGGGACTAACAGAGTCTTATAGTGAGTTAGAACTTTGTGGTTGTAAGCTTAAGATACTGTTTTCTTGATGAGGATGCCCTCACCCCATTTAGGTGATCTTTATCTGCCCCAATAACACATTGAAGCATGACTTGGCTAATGCCAATAGATATAATTCATCCAGTGGGTTTTTAGCACTACCTCAACCACTTTTCTGGTAGACCAAGGGCCAACCCAATTTATCTTAGATGACCACTAACAGCGGAGGAGCAGTGGCTCTGTGTCATGTCTTTCCTACAGTAATTGTTTGGTACAAAAACAATTATCTTTATAGTTTTCATATTCCACCATTTACAAGCAGCTTGTAGAGGAAAAATGAGGAATATTAATGTTAGGCATTGCTTCCTCCTAAATGAAGGGTCATTATGAGAAGATTGCTTTTGAAGAACTTCATCCTCTTTAACTCGTGTGTGTGTGTGTGTGTGTGTGTGCGTGTGCACCCGCGTGTGTGTGTGTGTGTTTGTGTGCACCCGCAGCAGATTAACCTTTGTCTCATATGCATCCAGACTTTCTCCATTTTTAGCTAACCTCTCGGCTCATTCCACAGATATTTCCTGAGGAAGACACTTCAGCCAGAATTAGTCATAACATGCTGATGCAGCAGCCCCTGGGTTTTATGGTCTTGCCTTCCATATTTAATCCTCCAAGATAAACTTCAGACATAAGGCATTCACAATATCCAGTCATTCATACTTAGTCTTTTTTTATCATTGCCCTGCATGTTTAAATAACATTATATTTATCGTGCAAAAATACACTGCATTTTAAATAATTTGGTGTGTATTAAGCACACTGGTTACATTTGTTAAACTATAATTACAAATATAAATTCAGTTTAAATTTATTTATATTTTTATTCTATACTTGGCAGTAGATAGGTTTAGATTTCCATACAGTAACACAGGCTAATATATAAAAGTATATGTTATCATAAATGAAAATAATTGCTAAATATACATCCAAGTGTCTAATCTAAGGGTTTAAGTTATTTTATTTTTTTATATATTTTATATCAACTAGCTGTGCCCCAGCTGTTCAATGCATATTGTACATGAGCACATATATAATAATCAGTGTGTAAAAAAGACTGGGAATGAAACTCACCACAGAGGCCACCACATATTAAAATAAGATGCAGAAGGGGAGCTAAGGGTGCACAGCTATTCACAAAATTGTTTTCCTAGAAAGTCGAGACATCACTCAATCTGGACTCCCAGGTGGCACAATTATGGCGGACCACCAGCCTCCACTTAACAAAGCCATAAACGTTGGCCACGGTGAGCCTTGTGGCTTCAGGTCTCAACATACATCACTTGCACTTTTCAAACCCAACAGTCTCCAGGTCTACCTGCTCATTTTGGGAGAGTGCCACAAACAATAGACGAAGTAGGAGGGATTGAAGGTTTAGCAGGGGGAATCAGTGCGTCAGCTTCATTTGTACACTTTTTCTACGTCCATGAAAATCTTTAGAAGTCCATGGAAACCCTCTGGCAGTGAGCACTCATCATAAATGTTCATTGGGGCAGAACTCTTAGGAATATGATCATCTTCATCAATGCTGATGAGTCTTTGTCTGTCTATGCTGAGATCCTTAATCATATTAGGCTGGTGTCACAATACATGACTTTTCTACCTATTTTCAGTCAAATCCTTAATCCACATAATCTTAGTGAGTTGTGGCAAGTTGTAATGTGCATTTGCGACCTTGAGTGACTCAGTCTTTAGAACATTCAGTCCAACAAGCTCATCCATCCTAATTGCCTTGATTGTTGAAAAGACCCTAAAGTCCCTCTGCTTACCACACTACTTGCTAATTTATTCCAAGTGTTTATTCTTCCTCGTATGTAGACAATTTTTTAACATTTGGGCAAAGTCTGCCCTTAACAACTTTTCAGCCATGTGCCTGTCTTCTGGTTGCTGAATTTATTTTAAAGCAACAACCTGGATTTTCTGTAACAATTCTTCAATACTTCAGCCATATCACTTCAGAATCTCCCCTTGAGATAAACTGAAAATTATGTTCAGCTCCGACAATCTTTCCTCATTGCTGGAATCATTACTGCTATGTCTAATGTATTCATAGTGATCTGTGACTTGTCACATCAAAATCAAACAGGTTTGATTATGTCTTAAGTTGTAGGAGCGAGCCCCCTGTGTGTGGGTGTGTGTGTGAGAGAAAGAGAGAGAAAGCCGACCACCAGTGAGCACTCAGTCTGAAGTACAAGGCATACAATGCAGCTGCAAGGAAGAAAGGATTATGGATGTTTTGGATCATTCAAAAGAAGAAGTTTGGCTCATCTGTCTAAGGTCTCGTGTTTGTCACACAACAACAGTGGAAAAGGAAAAAAGGATGGGCTCAGAATGCAGCTGAACTCACCACACACAAAGGTACAGTATTAGAAAATTTAAAAAATTGTGATGAGAATAGTCCATTTTGCCCAACAAGCTCCTCGATCCTATTCAACTAGATTGTCCAACATAACATCAAGTCCATAAAGTTCTGCTGTACATCGCAATTATTGATCACTTATTCCATGTGTCTGAGGTTCATGTGAAGAAAAATGTTATAACAACTTTTCTCTTATACTGCAAAAATGCATATATACAAACTAGACAAAAAACTTTAAATGGGAGTTATTTTGCTTTTATTTAGTAAAAATATCTGCTAACAGGGTAAGCAAAATTTACTTGATAAAATTTTTTATAGTAAGCTTAAAAAAATCCTATACATTATTTTTTTGATAAGTCAATAATTCTTACAGTAAAATAAACTGTAAAAATAACAGTCTCGATCCAATGCACTACTGTAATTCCTTTTGTAACTGTGAACACTTCAGTCGTGTTTACTTTTAAACTTCATTTGCTTAAACTGGAAGGTTCAACTACTTTAATCTCTCATCATAGCTCGTACCTCTCAGTGTCAGAATCAGCATGTTTGCTTTTCTCTGGATTTATTCTTGTGCTGCTATATCTTTTTTGTAATATGAAGACCAAACCTGAACACACTAGTCCAGGTGACACCTCACTGCTGCATTTTATAATGTAAGCATAACCTCCCTTGACTTGTACTCCACACCTTGTGATATTTAACCTAACACCCTATTAGTCTTTTTGATCACTTCTGTACACTGGATGAATATAGAGTCCACAGTGACTCCTAGCTCCTTCTTATAAAGCACAAGTGGGCAAAGTCAGTCCTGGAGGGCCGCAGTGGTTGCAGGTTTTTGTTCCAAACCAGTTGCTTAATTAAAAGACAATCCTTGTGAATAATTACATTTCATGGCTTGTTTGTGCTTTAACTCTGCCATGTCAGGTCATTCACATATCCTAGATTTTTTTTCCATTCTAAGGATATCATCCAAATGATTTGAAGTCTAAAACAGATGAGTTATTCTCAGTGCTTCAGTTTTTTCTCTTCACTTTCCTTCCAAGTTTTTAAACCCAATAATGCATTACACACAGGTGTAAATTGAAACAAGCTAAATGTAGAAATGCTGGTTTCTTTTGTCATTTGCATCTTATTGCTAATAAGGAGCAATTAAAAACCAAGACTACAGCTGTTTAAGACTAAAATAAGCAATAAGGGTTCAAAATCTTAATGAGCAGAGAAGCAGAAGTGTTACTTGAGCAATAAGTGCTTCTTAGTAAGCAACTGGGTTAGAACAAAAACCTGCAGTCACTGCAGGCCTCCAGGACTGAATCTGCCCATCCCTGTTATAAAGTGTACTCTCTTATAAAGTGTACTCTCAAGTTTCAGTCAGTCAGTTATTTCCCAACCTGCTATATCCTAACACAGGGTCACGGGGTCTGCTGGAGCCAATCCCATCCAGCACAGTGCACAAGGCAGGAACAAATCCCAGGCATGGCACCAGCCCACCGCAGGGCACGCACACACACATACCCCAAGCACACACTAGGGGCAATTTAGGATCGACAATGCACCTAACCTGCATGTCTTTGGACTGTGGGAGGAAACTGGAACACCCGGAGGAAACCCACGCAGACACAGGGAGAACATGCAAACTCCATGCAGGGAGGACCTGGGAAGCCTCTTCTTACTGTGAGGCAGCAGCCCTACCACTGCACCATGTGCTGCTCAACTCCCAAGTTTGCCATTGTATATTCAAACCTAACATTTTTACTTTCTTCATGTAATAATTTACATTTACTTACATCTGCCTAAGTCTGTATGCTGACCAAGTTCCTCAGCAACAATTTAACCGATAGTGCATTATCTGTCTTACTACCTAACCAGATTATTGATTATATCATTGCCAAATTGTTCATGTGTATTAAAAAGAGCAGCAACCCCAGTATTGATCCGTGAGGGGCATCACTTTTGACATCACCTAATTCTCACCCTTACACTTTGTTTCATATGTGTGGGACAATTTTCTACCCACCTACAGACAAAGCCTTGGATTCGCACTTCAGTTAGTCTGACCACTATGCTTTCACCGGGCACCTCATCAAAACTCTCCTGAAAATCAAGATAAATAATATCATTTGCACTTCTCTGACAATCTCCTTTTCCTCATAGAATTGTAGCACATTAGCTCATGCATTCATACATTCATACAGACCGCACCAGCACATTATTAGACTGTTAAAATGCAACGATTACTTTGGAAGGAAGGGAGAAGGCGAAGCATCAATACAAATGTTA
Organism: Polypterus senegalus; assembly: GCF_016835505.1. Classification (NCBI taxonomy): domain Eukaryota; kingdom Metazoa; phylum Chordata; class Cladistia; order Polypteriformes; family Polypteridae; genus Polypterus; species Polypterus senegalus. The sequence continues at coordinate 112,388,374 of NC_053167.1, read as the reverse complement.
ATGGCAACAGACTTAACAACTGTAACAAAATAGTCCCAACCATGCAAAGATATTTATAAAATGGTGGCCACAGAAACACAAAATGGAGTAGCCATTACTGTACAGTTGCCAATACTCCAGAATTGAAAGAAAATGATGAAAAGGGTGACAAAACTTGGATTCATCATACTATGCAAATCACATAAGGCACTCTACGTTATAAGAGCATCATAGCTAACATGTTAGGCATATCTAGCCATTAATTACAAAAAGAAAAAAAATGAAATCAGACCACCTCCTAGAATGGGTACCACTAACCAAAAATTCTAAAATCCATCTGTTCATTTTCAAACCCACTTATGTGAAAAAAAAACTAAAATGTTTATCAAAACCAATCAGCAATATTTTTACATCTTTTACAATTGTGATATACAGTAAATATTCATTTTTAACTGTAGAATAATTTTTATCTGCTTGAGTTTTTATTAGGCCTGGGAAAGTTAACACGTCAATTTTTGCAATTAATGTGGCCTGTTTAATGATGTTTAAAAAATATTGTCACATCCAGAGCCTCAGGCAGTGCTTTGGTCAGAGCAGAATTTTCATGTCATTTTTTTTAACATTATGAAACAGTTGGGCTGGCACCCTGCCCGGGGTTTGTTTCCTGCCTTGCACCCTGTGTTGGCTGGGATTGGCTCCAGCAGACCCCTGTGACCCTGTAGTTAGAATATAGCAGGTTGGATAATGGATGGATGGATGAATGAGAGAAGGCTTGCAGGCTCGCTGATCAACGTATACAACAATCACGATTGAGGGCCTCACAAACACCCGAACAAAATGCTGAAAAGAATTGAATTTGATGGATGCAGTATTCACAGGCTTCCACGTCACACAGGCATCAGGGTCTGTATATGGAGGGATTCACATAACATTGAAAAAGATTATTGCCTACATCCAAAAGTTATAGTAGGAGAAATGGACATCGTGTGTGAGTACTGCCAAGCACAGAGGGTTAAATTTGAATCACGTGGGATGTGTAGTTCAGACGGCATTAATGCCAATGCCTCATGAAAGCCACAAATTTTTCCCTTCCACTCAGTGAGCGAAGCCACTGGGTAATCTGCTAGCACAATATAAAAATAAAAATTTTACAAGTACAGAGCAGAATTTAACAGTAGATGATATCACATAATATCTGCCTCATCATTTGTCTGCACAGTGTTACTAATGGCGCTACTTCGCACAACTCACCTAGGGTCAGTGACAACTCGATCTGCAACACTTTCTCCCCAGCTCCATGAGTCAGATGTTCACACCCTGACCAATGGATCATAGCAGATGGAGAAGCAGACTTGAAGGTACACAGGTAGCAGTATCTCAACTGTCTTCCCCCCTTTACTAATGCTGCCAACAGCATTCCAGATCCTGGATCTCCACCTTCAACAACTCCTCAGAAGAGCCAAGCAGGTTCATTGCAGTCTCTGCAGTACTTATTAAAATAAGTCTGTAGGTTTTAATTTTTTTTTTTGTTGCACTTCTGACAGCAATGCAACGTTGGCGCTGAATGCCAGAGATGACTTTTACATGACTCTTTTTGGTGGCTCGCTGACCTCAGGAGGACTGCTCACATTTATTAGAGGGAATTCTGTGACTTTGCAGGCCTCTCATTGTTGTAAGCACCCCTGCCACTGGAGATGGAATGGCAGCACATACTATGGGTGATTCATCCCTGGCTGAAACAGCTTGTTAACGCCATTACAGTATTGTAATTCTGCTTGATGATCATTTGCTAAATAATCAGATCTTGACAATCATTCTAAACTGGTGCTGACCATAATCTGTTCTCTTTTACCTTCTCAATATTATGCTGTGGCAGTAGAATCCACAACTGCATTTCTAAGTTACTACTTCCTGCTTATGAGTTTTATGTGCACTCTCAGGTACAATAATGCTATTGTAATAGTTCATTTGGGAGTGGGAGATGAGCCTAGTCAAAGTGTAGTCAGGCAGGCAAAAATCAATTCTGGAAAAACAGAAACAACTGCGCCTCATGATAAAGGAGAGCTGAAAGAATAGTCAAGAAAACAAAGCCAAAGTTAAGATACCAAAAAAAGAAAATCTGCTTGTTTGAAAAGCTAAGCTACCGTGAAGTACAAGGAAGACTTTTGTATATCGAATTTATACTCAACGGCTGCTGCATCAACCACATAACCATAACAGACGAGTCATGCTACGTCTAGATATTGTTGCATAAACACAACATAATGTAAGGTTAAACAATATAAACATAACTGTAATGTGTTTGAAGCACTAAATAAATCACAAAATGAGATTTCTCATGAAAAAAAACAATAATATAGCTTAAAAATAATAAAATGAATAAGAAACTAACAATGGGAAGTGACATCAGAGATATTTGGAATAGGATTTAATCTTACTTTTACACTACCCAGCATGCACTTATGATCCTGCAGAATGCCCTGAAGTGTGCGAGCATCCAATTGGCCAACTCATTAGAGCTTCTTTACTTGTTATAGCCAACCATAGACCTCCAGAGGTTTCTTTTCTCTGGCAATGCTATCGTCTGGAGTTTTTATTTAAGCCTGTGAACATTTCTGCCCATTTAGCCAAAACAGCATTTATGAGGTTATCTACTGATTTTGGATGAGAAGTCCTGGCTCGCATCAGCTTTCTCATTTTTCCCAAAGCTGTTCAATAGGGTTGAGGTCAGGGCTCTGTGCAGGCCATGTTCCTCCATATCTTTATAAACCTGACTTTGTGCATTGGGTCATGGTTATGATGGAGCAGAAAATGGCCTTTGTGACAGATAGAGGGCGCTATTGTCCTCTTGAACCCTCGGACAATACGTCAGACACCAAGTAAAAGTCCAATAGTTGACTTTATTATTAATAAACAGTGCACAAAGCACCCTCCACTCCACAATACTCATATAATAATCCACAATACAATCAATAATCAATCCTCCACGTATCGCCACCCTTCCGCCCAGCTCAGCTCATCGTCTGAGAATTTCCCACAATCCTTTATAGTCCTTAATCCAGAAATGTTTTGCTCTCTCTGTCTATGTGACTAGAATTAGAACAATCTAGGCGAGAACAGGCCATTCAGCCCAACAAAGCTCGCCAGTCCTATCCACTTGTTTCCTCCAAGAAAACATCAAGTCGAGTTTTGAAAGTCCCTAACGTCTTACTGTCTACCACACTACTTGGTAGCTTATTCCAAGTGTCTATCGTTCTTTGTGTAAAGAAAAACTTCCTAATGTTTGTCGAAATTTACCTTTAACAAGTTTCCAACTGTGTCCCGTGTTCTTGATGAGCTCATTTTAAAATACAAGTCTCGATCCACTGTACTAATTCCCTTCTTAATTTTAAACACTTCAATCATGACACCTCTTAATCTTCTTTTGCTTAAACTGTAAAGGCTCAGCTCTTTTAATCTTTCCTCATAATTCAACCCCTGTAGTCCTGGAATCAGCCTAGTTGCTCTTCTCTGGACCTTTTCTAGTGCTGCTATGTCCTTTTTGTAGCCTGGAGACCAAAACTGCACACAGTACTCAAGATGAGGCCTCACCAGTGCATTATAAAGGTTGAGCAGAACCTCCTGTGACTTGTACTCCACAGATCGTGCTATATAACCTAACATTCTGTTAGCCTTCTTAATTGCTTCTGAACACTGTTGGGAAGTTGATAGCTTAGAGTCCACTATGACTCCTAAATCCTTCTCATAAGGTGTACTCTCGATTTTCCAACCGCCCATTGTGTATTCAAACCTAATATTTTTACTTCCTATGTGTAATACTTTACATCTAGGAACACATCCGGGTCAGATAAAAACTCCTTTTTCTTTAACCCAGAAGCACGTCATTCCTCTTGTCCATGTAAAGACCAAACTACATTTTCACCAAACCCTCACTAAACGGGGATGATCCCCAACACTTTGACTTTTTTGTGTCTTTTGTTACGATATATATATATATATATATATATATATTGTGGCAGATGGATATATATACAGTGGAATTTTGCCAGCATGTTGAGTCTGAATTCAATGTCTGGTTCTTATTCACATGGAGTATGCATGCTCTCCATAGGTTTGTGCGGATTTTCATCAGGGAACTCTATGGTTTCTTCCCCCATATACACAAAAATATGGATTTTGCATAACTGTCAGTTCCAAGTTTGCCCCATGTGGGTGTGTATGAATGGGCCCTGTTATGCACTGGCATCTTGTCCGGCACTGTTGCCTGGCTTGCATCTAGTACTACTGGGATATAACTCAGCTTTAAATGACCTATAACTGAATCTCATAAGCAGATTTGAGAATATTTGTTTTATTGTATACAGTATATATAATTTAAATAATATAGACTAGTTTAACTAGTGATGTAATGAATTGTGCTGAACTCCAGAAAGGCAGCATTCATAAGTAAAACATCCAAAGCAAGGCTGAGTGCCAGAAAGTTCTGAGCAGTGCATGTCATAGCGTTTGTAATTAAGCTGTCTGTAGTACCCCAGGTAATCCCACCTGTCTGCTCTTCGACAGACTTCATACAGAATGAAACTCAGTGAATCTTTTTTTTTAAGTAAACAAATATCATCTCAGACAAATTACAGGATATCTGTCAGGCCTCAGTACTGCACATTTCCAGCATGGATTTTGGTTATGTAAAGAGCAGAAAAGGAGATGTGGAGGTTACTGTAATTATTACACTGGGTTATCTCTCCTGCATTTGAGAACAAATCAAAGAAGGGAAAGCAGTGAGTTATGGCTTTAATACAGACAAGCCTGGAGCCTGCTAATGAAGTCCAATGAATATTTTGGCAGCCATAGGTTGTGGGCAGAGGGGTTTGATTGGAGTCTTCCTGTAGTGAAATGTTTACATTACTGCTGTAACGTGCGCCAAACGTTATGGCGAGGAAGCGTTTGGAACTGTGGTCAGGCACTCAGAGACATCCATTATATGTTCATTCGTGTTCAGCAACTCAACCCTAGCCTGAGCGTTTTCTATGAAAACAACTGCTCTGTTTATTAAAGTCAGAATCTGCGTATTTCTAATGCTAAAAGTGGCATCAAATGTTAATCTTTCCTTATTTTAAGTAATCACCTTCATGATAAAGACATTAACAATGCCATTTGTAGAACAATTTTCTTTAAAATGTTTAAACTGAGCATAATGCTATAAATAAACAGAACAGTGAAGTCAAAATTCCAATTCAGATGTTGGTCAGTTGTGCCAATTTATAATCCGCCTTGCATACACTGTGCTGGTGTAAAGGAATTGTTTTAAAACTGCATCATTCATCAAACTTGAATCAAGTGATAAACAGGACACTATATGGGGTATGTGAATACCCCTCCAAGTGATTAAGCTCAGGTGTTTCAATGTTAACTGAAGCACAGAGCCATGGGATCTCCAGTGGCAAACATTGGCATTAGAATGGGACACACTGAAGAGCTCAGTGACCATAAACGTGACACTGTGATTGATTGACACCTTTCACAAGTCTCAGTATGTGTATGTTGTGAAAGTTCTGATAGATCCACCCCAGTTAACTGTAAGTGCTATTATGGTGCAATGGACCAACAACAGCTCAACAATGAAGTGGCAGACCATGCAAACTCACAGAACATGGCTGCCAAGTGCTGAAGTGCATAGCACATTCAAATTGACGATCCTGCAATGCATCACTCATAGCAACGTTCCAAACTGTCTCTGAAAGCAACATGTGAGACAATGACTTCATGAAATGGGTTTCTATGGCTGAATAGCTGCACACAAGCCTAAGTTCTCCAGGCACAATGCCAAGCATTATTTAGAGTGGTGTAACGTAAAGTGGAATTGGACACTGGGGCAGTGAACTAATGTTCTTTGGAGTAAAGAATCCCACTTCATTATCTGGCAGGCTGATGGACGATTCTGAGCTTAGATGATGCCAGGACAACACTTCCTTCTGTACTGCCTAGTGTCTTCAGTAAAGTTTGGTTGAGGATGTATTATGGTTTGAGGTTGTTTTCAGGGTTCAGGCTAGGCTCCATGAATCCACTGAAGGGTACTTTTAAAGTTACATCATACAAAGATATTTTACACAATTGTGCATGTTTTGCTTTGTGGTGACAGTTTTGGGGAAGGCTGTATTCTGTCTGGAGCATGGCTGTTCCCCTGTTCATGAAGCCAGATCCATAAAGACATGGAGGAACTTGACATAAAGCCCTGACCTCAACCCTATTGAACACATTTGGCATGAACTGGAATGCTGCTAGTGAGCCAGGTGTTCTCATCCAACCTTACAAATGCTCTTTTTGGACTATTGGGCACAAATTCCCACAGAAATATTTCAAAGTCTTGTAGAAAACCTTCAAAGAAGAGAGGAGGCTCTTATATGGGATGTCTAAGGAGTTCATATAAGTGATGGGCAGGTGTCCACAGACTTTTTGTCATATAGTGTACCGGCCACATTTGGTTTTATATAGTGTCTTATATAGTGGGCATTATTATAAAGTTCTTTGTAATTATCCTATACTTGGATGAATTGGGAATACACGCACCATGGCCAGCCCTAGAATGCTTAGGCTGGTGTTGCAGTAGAAATGTGATTATTTGGGCGGGGAGGCAAGGTTTTTGTTACAGATAACAGTGATTGAAGAGAAGAGTGTTGTCCCCCTTGATGGTTCGAGACATCAATAGAACGGGGTCCCCGTTGATGAGTCAAGCAGTACAGTTTTCAAATAACACAAACATTAATTTAGCAAATTTAGACAAATTAATAGCCCTCCAGGTACCTCTCTGGATCCAGCCCTGGCACACACTGGCCTTTATATACTCAGTTAAATGGCATCACCCCGGGGTGGTTGTGAGTAGGATTGTTGCAGAAGCTGCTGACGCAATTGTTGCAAAATAAGTGAAGAATCAAAATGGTATAGTGGGTTAAATACTAATACTTTGCAAAATTACCATCCATACCATTTTATTTGTTGATCGCATAAAAGCACAGCATTACAACTGACCGAAGCACTGTACAGTTAAAAAGAAGCAGGACTAAAACAAAATATTAAAAACAAACATTAAGAGAGAATTAAAACAGAGATACTAAAAACAGGTCAGAGGACCCAATAAAATAGAGAAATAGGAAGAAACAAGTGGAAATGAGACAGGTTAAGAATTAAAAGCCAATGTGAAGAAGTGCATTTTTAGGCATGATTTAAATGTGGCGACTGAGGTGGCTTGCCTAACCACTAAGGGTAGGGAGTTCCAGAGCCTGAATGCACAGATGGAAAAAGCCCTTTCACCATGAGCTTTAAAACGTGCCTTGGGAACGGTTAGGAGCAGCTGATCTGCGGATCTAAGAACACGAGGGGGATTGTGACGATGGAGCAAGACACTCAAATAGGCGGGGGCTAGACCGTTTAGTGCCTTATAGGTTAAGAGGAGTATCTTAAAATCGATTCTGAATCTAATCGGCAGCCAGTGTATCGTTTTTAAAATTGGTGTAATGTGTTGGCTTCTGCTACTTCCAGTTAGAAGCCTTGCAGCCGCATTCTGAGCCAGTTGGAGTCTAGAAAGAGTGGCTTTACTGATACCATAAAGGCAGGAATTTGAGTAGTCAAGCCGGGACGTAATGAATGCATGGATTACTGATTCCAGGAGGTGGTTAGACAGAATAGGCTTGAGTTTGGCGATTTGCCTGAGATGGAAAAATCAAGATTTTACTGTGCTGTTGACTTGAGCATCCATTTTCAGGATCATTTTGATTCCAAGATTGGAGACAGACGAAGTTACTGGAATGGGAAGAGAGTCGAGGCCAAGGGGTGGAGCCTGTTTGCAGTCAGGGCTAAAAACAATGACCTCAGTTTTTGAATCGTTCAGGTGAAGAAAGTTTACATCCAGCCAGTCCTTAATGTCAGATAGGCAGTCAAGAAGAGGTTTGGTGGAGTCAGTTGGCTTGAGGGAGAAATAAATTTGGCAGTCGTCAGCATATAGGTGATATGAAATTGCATGTTTTCTAAAAATTGCACCTAAAGGCAGGATGTAGATTGAAAAAGTAGTGGCCCTAAAATGGAACCCTGGGGGACCCCACATGGGAGTGGGACTGATTCAGATGAAAAATCGTCTAGCATGACTCTGAGAGTCCTGTTACAGAAATATGACCTGAACCAGTCGAGGGCTAAGCCAGATACACCAGCCCAGGATTCGAGTCGGGAGATCAAGATATCGTGATCGATTGTGTCGAAGGCGGCAGATAAGTCGAGAAGAACAATCACGTGGAGTCCCGAGTCCAATGCCAAAAGGACGTCATTTAGGACACGTAAATGCGCAGTTTCTGTTCTGTGTTGGGGCCTTAAGCCTGACTGAAAAAGGTCCATTTCCTGATGGTCCTGGAGGTGATGAGTTAATTGCTCATAAACTACTTTTTTGAGTACCTTTGACAAGAAAGGTAGTTTAGAGATTGGACGAAGATTAGAGAGAACGGCACTGTCAAGATCAGGTTTTTTCACGATTGGATGTACAACTGCGTGTTTGAAAGCACGAGGAACTATAGCCGAGGATAGACTACTAGTTATGATCTTTAGAACATTGTCTCGAATCACATTGTTAAAAATTGTTAAAACAAATAAATAAATAACAAATAAATTGTTAAAACAAATGAGAGAAAAATAAATAAATGTCATAATCAGATTCAATGGGTCAAAAAACCTTTAACTCTTTACAAAGATATCCCAAAATTAAATAAGAAGGCCCCATTAATTGAAGGCAACAATCATAACACCAGTAATGACAGAATGAATGTTCTTCTTGTGGAAAAGCATTCATAATATCAAATCAAACCAAATTGTATGTTGTCTCATCTCTATATTCTGTATATAAAATCCAACGTCTACTCACTCACGCGCCAACCTCGGGCGTATTTTACCTCCGCTTAGTTAGCAAAAGAGAAAACCACTTAACGGATTTAGATTGGGCCTTTTTCTAGAATCTGCTTCAACATTCCGGTACAATTTTGCGACTTCTCTCATCATGGTTCGTTTTCTGCGCGTTTATTTTACGCTTCGGAGGAGTGGGGATTTGCATTTCAGTGCATAACACCGGTGTAAACGCACACTCGACTACTGATTCCTTACCTCAAAGTGACAAGTAGTCTCTCTTGGGCTAACACCAAGTCGCATATTGGTTGATCGGCGTGCAATGTGGCATTGCACCAGCTGCAGCAGACAATCAAAAGTGGAAACCGACATCCGACAGTAATTAAAAACTTGCGGAAATTTTCACATTTCTTCATAAAGCACAAAAAAACTTCCTTTAACCCGACGTTTTGCAGTCAGAGGATGAACCCAGTATCGGCGCGATTTTTCTCTCCCTACGTGCCGCATATTACGAGTATTTTTAAAACAAGAAGATTAATATCTAACATAGCAAAATGGTCCATATTGAAAGGCGGTACCTCAAATAAAACGACAAGGGCTTTCATATCCAGTTCCCGACACTGCCTCCACAGGTTAACACACAAACTACAATTTGGGCTGCAGGCTTGCGTTAGCTAAGAATCATACTTTGCTTGCAGGAGTGATATATTCACACTAATCAGAGGGAGAGGCTGAGGGCCGAGGGGAGAGGGAAGCATGACGTCAGGAGTAGGGAGCCGGGCAGGGTCCTCCTTGCTGTCCTGTTTCACTTCTATGCGGACAGAGTCACTGGGGACGGCTAGTACAGTTAAACACACAGCACAATATGTAGTGAAATGTTTAGTTGCTAATCTAGAAATCTCTGCATTAGAAGAATATAAAAATACAATCGATGACAAGTACACAACTACAATGGCAGCAGTAGCATTACATTAATATTGTAAAAATATGTAAATAAATATATATTTTTTAATATATGCGTACAAACACATGACTTACAAGAATTGACAAAGACATCATACAGCTCCAGACAGTATCCTCATGTAGAATGAAGACGGACTACGGACAGAAGTTCCTCCTCAGTCTCTCTGAGCTGATCTTCAGGCAGCCGTAGTGTTTCCCTGGCCATGCCACAGAGATGAGGTTGTTGTTGGGATGGCTGGTATTGCTGACAATTTTCTTTGCAGTGGTCTTACATTGCTTGATAAAATTTTTCGGAATTTGGAGCGTGCACACTCAGTGATATGTTCAGCTGACCACATCCCTCTCTGCAGAGCAATGCGGCCCTGCTGCTTGCTGTTCCTAAACCAGCCAGTAACACGTCCTGACAGGACACTTTCAATGGTGGAACAGTATATCCTGTTTAGTATCTGGGAGAGCAGCCTAAAATTGCTGATGCATCTGAGGTGGTAAAGACATTGCCTTGCCTTCTTCACCAAGGTGTCAATGCGCCCGGATCAGGTTAGGTCCTCTGTAATCTGGGCACTGAAGCTGTGCATTCTTTTCACCTGAGTGCTGTTAATTCTGAAGGGGTGATAAGTGCCTCTGCTATTTTCTACCAAAGTCAACAACCAACTCCTTTGTCTTGCCGACATTCAGATGAAGATTTTTGGCCTACCAGCAGCGTGACAGACTCTCCATTTCATGCAGGTAGGGTTGGCAGATGTGCAGTTTTTACACCAATTTTAGAATATATTTGAAAGCATTGTGTTGGGGAGAAAAATGGATTTGACAGTGTGTGGGTTTGTGTGCTGTTCTCAAAGGATACTATATGTGCGGCTGCCTAATAACCCAGACTTGTCCCCCACCCCAGGTGCCTGCAGCAACCAAACTCCAAATGGGATAAACCCCAAACTCTGACACCCAATCCCTACCTCATCAGAGCTTTGACAATGGAAAAACTCCCAACGAGGTAGGCAAGTGAACGGAGTCATTCACTAGGCTGGTCCCCAATGCCATTAGGTGGGTTTTTGGCTGTCGTTGGGCTGGAAGTATTGCCAGTACCTGACAACCCTGCACTGAGGTAAGTCTGCCCATTGTTGTTAGAGATTTGACCCTCCGTAGCAATTTTATTAATTTAGTTTATTCCTTTATTCAGTTAGGTTTTTGAGGATTCATTAGAATTCATTCCAACTGTTTACAGATACTCTTTTGCCTTATTTAGTACACTGTGTTCCCTGCCAACTACACAAACCTGCTTGCACTCTGAAGATCATTCATTCATTCCAATTATTCATTTATTTTATTTTCCTATTGCTCTTTTTTCCTTGTATTTGGTTCTAAACCTTTCTGGCAATGTTTGCTGGTAGGTGATAAGATGTTGAAGTGGTTGCTTCACTAGGCTGGTGACATTGTTGGTTCAGATTCTCACATCATCACTCAGTGGTGTTCTTACGTTGTTGTTTTTTTTTTTCTTCATGGACTCTGATGTCCTCCCACATCTCAAATGGTCTCATCACCCAGCATTCAATATCTGGCTTTGTTAAATGAATGAGCGGTCATTATTGATAAGCATCACGTTACACGGGGACTGTTTCTTGTTCAGTGCTATGAGTATATAATGTTTCCCATAGTATATTGTATGTGTGTGTGTGTGTGTGTGTGTGCACCATTAACGTTACAAAGCTCATCAGATTTGTGTTGTTTAAAACCAAAGAGAGACTCTTTTTATATTTTCCACAGCATGTACTATATGTGTCTATAAATGAAAAATGTACTTAATGAATCTGTTAAATGCTTGAACCTGTGCTTCCCTATTTAACTGCTCATCTTGATATCATTTGGACTAGCATATTTTAACTAGAGATGAGATCATATGATATTTTAAATATTTTATTTTGTTCTCTGATAACAACCTACATATAAGAAGTCTTATTTTATGAACCAGATATTTACTCAAGACTTTTTATCTGTTCAACTATTTTGGGACCTTTAGATAACGTTAAGCCTTAATGGTGTTCAAAAGAACATACCATTTATCTGTGTGCTGACTGGTGTAAACTGAAATGTTTTTGAACATGTTATGTAAATGAGCCTATTTTAGACCATTGCATTGTTATTTTAGTCAGTCTGTCATGCTGCACTGAACATTGCAGCCTCACCAGCAAAACAAAGGACAGCCAATCCACAGATTCATTTATAGCGGTGACAAACGACTATTTTTTTATTTAGTATTTTCCCTAACAGTCCTGTCAGCAGGGGTTGAACCCAAGTCAGCATTTTGAAAGCACAGCACCAATTGGAGGCGCTACCAGTCAGTGCAAGTGCTGGCTCTAATGCTAGGGATCTGTGTCAGCAATTGGAAGGTTGCATGTCTTGGTACCATATACCATAGGACACCTTCAGAGATTTTGTGGACTTCATACCTTGATGGGTCAGTGCTGTTTTGGTGACACGTGAGGGACATACACAATATCAGGCAAGTTGGTATTAATTATTAATTTTGTGAGTGATTGGTGTATTTGTGTTGTCTGCTGTACATTTTGTAAAACCAGCATAACTCTGCTATCATGCAGTTAGATGCAGAAGGTTAATTTTTTCATCCATAGATCAGACCAGTTGATTCAGGCAGTTTCATTCTGCAGATTCTGGTGGCACATAAGTACAAACAAGCTATATAAAGATCCAAAATACAAAATATGCTCTGAAGAGAAAGGAAAAAAAAAACTGTGATCATAGAAGAAACCCATGAATAACAGAAGTGATTCCACTCCATCAGTGGACCTCCAACATGTCTGAATATGTTAAACTATTTAAAAAGAAAATTGAAATGACATATAGAGAAAATATAAGATACATTTTGCATAGATTTTATTATATATAGAGAAACAGCAATAATTTTTCACATATAATTATTTATAAGCATCAGCTAGACAAGAATATAGTATAGACGCACTTATAAGCCGTGTTCTCATTATTAGTTTAATATAATTACGCCATGAAAACCAGAACCAGTGTAGTGAACAATAATCGGTGGGGATGTTTTCTGTGCAGAGCGAGAACGCATTCAGATTGATAACGAAACGAAATTATAAATTTGAAAATCAGTTGTTTTGTCTTCTTAGAAATTATTATTGCTGTCATGTTTATGTTTATTTTTGTTATTGCCTCAACTGCTGTGTCTGATGCCATCACAGGACAGTCTGAAAATTATGCTTGAAGCATTTGTGGATAAAAATGTGAGAATTTTGCTTTTTTCATTCATGAGTGATATTTTTGTGAACCCTGCTGCTTACACATGAATTGTACTGAGCATTTTGGTCAATAATGCTGCCCCCAAAAATGTGCCGCCCGGGGTGGACCACCACCTCCGCCCACCCCTAACTACGCCACTGCACTCCCTTGAGAATGGCCTTTAACCTGCAATTGCTTCATCCTGGGTATGACATTAACCTGCATCCAGCCCTGCGAGCAGCTCCTCCAACTTGCATGGAGAGCTTGGGGGTTGATGGCAGGATTGGCACTCCAGCCAGTGTAAAAAAACCTCACCATGTTCCCCTCTATTCGAACTACTGTGGTGCTGAGGTGTTGCATGACTGCGCTCTGGTCCTAATATGGGATCCTGCGGTGGTTCGTTGTGTGGTGGATGTGGCAAAGCCCTGTATCAGCGCATACTCCCAACCTCTTCTCTATTTCCTAACAGCAGCTTTGGCAAAGTGGTGAGGGCAGCTGCTTTACATGAGTTCAAATCCCAGTCTGTTCACTGTGTGTATGATGCGTCTCCATTGGTTTTCTATATGTGTTCTTGAAACACTGAATTGGCCTGCTAAGTGTGTGTGTGTGTCTTCTGCAGTGTACTGGCCTGCAGTGCAGGGCTGATGTAACAGATTAAAATCTCTTCTAGCTTTGTTTCCAGCCCTGTGTTGCTTGGAGTGGTATTAGCTCTTAGAAAACTAGAAAGTAATAAAGTGGGTCCAATACTGGGTGGATAATTAAACACAGTTTTATCTCTCTTGTATCAAGATGTTTTAGAAACACTACAAAATGGCAAACACTAAAGTCAAGAGCCATGTTGTTTCTGGTGTTTGGGCATCCAGTTTAAACAGGCTGGAGCATTTGCCCTTTCTGTTCTTGGCTCCACCTCGGCGTCCAAAGATATCCAATCAGAATGATTGACAAGCACAATGCCTGCCTCTGGAGGAGCTGCCTGGCTGTCTAGGCTGTCAGGAACGTTTTTCCAAACCAAGCAATGTGCTTGACATCATGTACCTGTCAACTACCTTACAATAAGTTAATCCATTTTAAAAATGATGTATGTGCATGGTCTGTCAGTCTGTAACCACAAAAGCCCAAGACTGAGCTTTCCAGGATGCCAAGCAGATGGGGTGAATGAGAGAGAGAGGAGAAAATAGGAGACGGACATATATATATAAAAAAAAACAATCATTAAACAGATCCTATTTCTTACTGATTTACGTACTTTCCGGTTGGGAGAACTGAAGAAGACAAAAAAAACAGTCAGTTGTCAAAGAAGAGACAAGTGAACCACAAAAGAGTTGGGGCAGCCACCCATATATTGTTTCCTGGCTACAATAGCGTGAATTGTTGGGTAGATGTAAGTACAGTTTTGAGTCCATAATAGGACTGTCTTTATGAGACAAAGATGGCGCTTTTAAAGGAGAGGACAGGAAGTGAAGTCATCAGGGTCGAACCAGAAGTGACATCGTTAGGGCCGGAACCGGAAGTGATGTCCTCATAACCAAGCAAAATTTCCTGTAATTGGTCTGCAGTGGAAAAAGAGAAAGGGTCAACAGACTCTGCCCACCCCAGGATCTGACATGGAATCACCGTCATTTAGGCCCTTTAACTGCTGTGACACTGTCCACTTGGTTCAACTACAGCATGAGGATTAAGACCTGTAAATTACAAATGAGGAACGCATGTTTTTGTGCATTTTTTTATCATCATAAAAATTATTAAAACTAGTCTTCTGCTCATTCATTGCTTTCATTTCTACATTTTTTTTGTTTGCGTCTTGAGAGCTGATGCCTTTTAAAACAGTGAGGGATACAAAGCAGACAGCAAACAATTATTACTTCTATGCCCATGGTGAGACTGGGGTTAACATTGACTCAGTTTTTAGGCCTGGGTTTAAATTCAGCCCTGGACTGAAACTCTGCAGCTACATGCTTACATCAGGATAACAACTTTGCGTTTGGTTGACTTTGGTACAAAACCAGAATTTTCTCCTGCAGCATTTTCCTTCAACCTAATCTGTTCAGGTTTGTGAAGGCCAAAGCAACATCAAGCTGAAGACAAGAACCAACACCTGAAAAGTACAGTCAATTAGACGGCATATCCATGCAGACCCCGATCTGGGACACGGGAAACCTAACAAGCACGTCTTTCAAGTTGAAAAAGCAGGCCATTACCTGTTGTGTTCCTGAGAGAGCACCAGTTCTAAAGTGTATGCTTCAAAAATGTCCACCAGGCTACCTCGGAAGTTTACAGTGAAATTCTTGGTTGGTTAATGACATCCGTAACAAGAACTCCAGGACCTGCTCACTTCACTATGTCCTTTCCAATCGACCAGATACTAAAGCTGGGAGCCAAAATTCTACTTTGGCTCACCATCAGGTATTACAGGTGGTGGAGTTCTGGTTGGCTGTGAATAAACATCTGTGCATACTGCTTTCAGATGAGACACATAAAACGTAGGATGGACATTGAATGAGTTCATTCATACTTTACGAGAAGGAGAGCAAATGGAATTTTACAGTGCATTCAGTAAGCATTCAGACCCCTTTTCTTTCTACATGCTTTAGTGTGTTAATTTTAAATGGATATATTTTTCATATTTGCTCATTAACCATACACTTAATAACCCATCATGACACAGCGAAAACATATTTTTTAGAAAGGTTTGTGATTTATTTTTTTAAATCAAAAACTGAAATCTCTCATTTATAGAAGCACTAGCTGTGTAAACCCATGCTGTAAAAAAGCCCAGGGTCCTAGAAATTATTGAAATCATCAGAAAAAAAATTGAAATGTAGAGATGTCAGGTAATTGAAAGGAACTACACTGGGCATCTCTCTCCTAGGAGGTTTCGTATTGCCGACGTGCTCGCATCGCTTGTGCATTAGCATTGTGAGGAAAAGTAAAGGGGATACCCTTGAGTGGCCCAGACTTGTACCCCCATAGTGTACGTGTGGAGTGACCTGAGGATAGCAGTTCACCGATGCTTCCTATCCATTCTAAGAGAGCTTGAGAGATCTGTCAGGCAGAATGGGATAAACGCAGGTATGTAAAGCTTAAAGAGACTTACCCATGAAGACTCAAAGCTGCTGTCAAAAGGGTTTCTACAAAGAACTGC
Source organism: Polypterus senegalus (assembly GCF_016835505.1). NCBI lineage: Eukaryota > Metazoa > Chordata > Cladistia > Polypteriformes > Polypteridae > Polypterus > Polypterus senegalus. The sequence continues at coordinate 112,372,161 of NC_053167.1, read as the reverse complement.
AGTAATGATCTGAATTCTTGTATATGAATAAGAGATTTCAGTTTTTGATTTTTAATTAATTTGCAGACCTTTCTGAAAACATGGTTCTCTTTGTCATTGTGGGATATTAAGTGTAGATTAATGGGCAAAATGTCAAATGTACCCATTTAAAATTAAATTTACAACACAGAAACTTTAGGGGCCTGAAGACTTTCTGAATACACTGCATCCAGGTGTTAGTTTGCAGGTCAGAATGCACAGATGAAAGTCTAAAATACTGTATCTTCTTTATCTAAATCTTGGCAGGGTCTCCAGCTTTTAACATGTCCTCCCAAATCATTTTGCTGATCTGCCTGAGATAACTAAAAATGTAGGGAATAAATGAAATGGTGGAAAAGAAAGACAGCAGAGGAAGTTTAGAGCCATATTGGCACTCAGAAGAGGAGATGCTGGTGCTAGTGGTTTTATGAATATTCCTTAAGTACTCAGCAATAGGAATAATAGCTTTCCAATTGGTCTGAAAAGAATCCATATTACAACACAAATGTTTTTCTTATTCTTGATTTATGACTTCAGCCTGACCATTATTCTTAGGATGTTAGCCAGATATTAAATTCACTTTAGTTCCCAGTTTAGCACACAAATATTCTCAAAGTTGAGAGATACACTGAGAATCTCTATCTAACATAACTGAAATCAGGAATAGATTTTAATGAAAACACATCTCTATATATATATAAAATCCAACATTTATCTGTCTGTATGTCTGTCCGCTTTTCACGAGAGAACTACGTAACGGATTTAGATCGGGCTTTTTTCTAGAATTTGCTTGAACATTCCGGTTGATTTTGAGATCTCTTTCATCGCGCTTAGTGTCATAGTTCGCTTGCGGTACGAAATTATTTGTGCAAATTCGAGAGAGATGCAGCAGGCCGAGGGGAGGGGGCAGGGCACTCTTCACTCACGCCCCAACCTCAGGGCGTATCTTACATCTGCTTAGCTAGCGAGAGAACAGCAGAGAAATACTTAATGGATTTAGAGCAGGCTTTTTCTAGAATTTGCTTGAACATTCTGGTACGATTTTGCGACTTCTCTCATTGCACTAATCTGAGGCAGAGGCTGTGGGCCAAGAGGAGTAGGAAGCGCTCCCTTTTGAAACCTGTCCACTACCAAAACTTTGGAATAGTCCCATGATGGCGGTAAATGAAATTCATTAAACCTTTCTGCCAGAAAATGTTAGGTGAAGGAATGAGATAAAAAAAAAAGTCCAGGAGGGATATGAATTCAAAACTTAGCCATTTTACATGTCTGACAAGCCTTAATATAATTCTTTATATCCTCCTTGGTCAAATTCCACCAAAGGTTTTGCTGACTGAGTTCTTATGCTCTTAAATATCTGAATGGCTAGGTAATAGAGAGTCACAGCCCAAAACCCATGTGCTAGAAATTTCTGAATGGCCAGCTATTAAAAGAGCTTGGATCCCAACCCTAAACTTGATCTCTAATCCATTAAGGTACCAAAAGTAAACCATTAGGTATTTTTTACTAGTTGTAAAATATCCAATGGCTCATCATTTTTATAGCAGCCATGAATCGTTCAGCTGGAATTATATTGGCTCTGGTTATCACTCTCTATCAGATAGCTCAAAGTGTTCGTAAAAGGCGCCACCTCTAATATTTTTATATCCAGCTTTATAAAAGATTATAAAGTTGAAACTGCTAAAAATAAAGTATACTTCAGCTCTCAAATAGCTTTCAAAGACACCATTTTTATGGCCTGTAAAATAATGAATGGTAGTTCTGCTACCTTCAGCCAATGATTCCATTCCTCAAGTGCCCTTTTAATATTTAACAGTCCTTAATTAGCCGCATCATAGATTGTCTTGGAAAAATAAGCATGTGGGTGACGTTTACCTGTGCAGTATCTGAAAAAAATGGTGACCAAAGTCTCTGCACTCAAGGCATTGACTTCTACCTCAGAAGGCAGCACACTCTCTGTGAATCTAAGAATAAACCTTTATTTTAGCAAATGTGTTTTGGGAAACTAAATGAATTGCTCAGAGGACTTTTTTTGCTTGCTTTGTTACAGTGCTAAGAAAAGTATTCATCCCTTTGGAAGTTTTCACATTTGATTTTCAAGCATCATTGGTTCACAGTGAATTTAACAGAAAAAGACTAATTAATGTCAGTGTGACCACAAATCTCTGCAAAGTGCTCAAGAAGTGAACAAAAATTGTGGAGAGGGTCTTAATCTTATCATAGCTGCTGTAAGTGCCACATGGGATGGACAGTCATCCCAAAAAAAAGAGAAGGAGATCATTCCTACCTGGACGGGAGGCTCCAAGTGGACAAACAGGCATACCGCCAAGAGAAAAGTGCCATAACCAAAAGAGACTCTCCAGGTGGACGGACGGACATCCCAGCCAAAGGGAAAATTCCTTACCTGGACAGGAAGCACCAGGTTGATGGACAGACGTCCCAACCGGACATATTGGTAGTACCTTCTCTGGCCAGGAAGAAAGGGAAGAACTGTTTGGGAAGAGATGTTTGTTTTCCCAACAACAAGAAGTAAGCAGCCCTGGATAGCAGTGCCCATTTGGACACCAGTAGGGAATACTGGGAATTGTAGTCGTAAGGCAGCCCGCTGGAGTCTGTGAGTGTCGCAAGAGGGTGCTGCAGGAGATGCATTCCTTGTTATTTTGGACTTCCAAATGACCCAGAAGTGATTCCAATGGCACCAGAAGTACTCCCAGGTCCTCAATAAAAGGGACCACACTGCCTTGTCTAGGTGAGTTGGAGATGGAAAGCAGAAAGTCGAACCTTAAATGTGATGTCAGACCAACCCTTAATACAGGCCCAACAACCATTAAATATTAATTCATTAATTTTCTAAACCTGTTTACTGGACTACAGGACTGGGGCAGAACTAAACCATGGCCTTGTGTCTGAAACTTTCTTACACTTAGAAATGTGAGGAAGGCATTACTCATGCAAAAGTCGGAATTTATAAAACACAAACACGGTGTGAAGATTGGCTTAAATTTTGAGCATCCAAAAGTCCTAGGCGTGCATTTCTGGGGCTGGACATTTTAGCAAATCCAGGCAGCGGGACAAGTGAACTTGTTTTACTGTGCATTTCTATGATATGTCAGTCACATGTGTGTTCCGTGTTGGTAATAACACCTAATGCATACAGTTAATGTTAATTTTTGTATATAAAAAAGGATGTGCTGTGTACAACATAATTGGCATTGGCAGCATTAGCTGTTTTAGAGGATACCGCCAATGACAGACTACACCAGAAACGAGTTTTCAGGGATCACAATGATTTTTGACTGGTTTATAAGCTCATTTAGCCATCCTCTTGGAGTCGTGTGCCATGCTGGAACCTACATTACCGAGACCATCACACAGAAATCCCTGTTCAGTCAAATTCAGTTAGAATATTAGAACAATCTGGACGAGAACAGGCCATTCAGCTCAATAAAGCTCGCCAGTCCTATCCACTTATTTCTTCCAAAAAAACATCAAGTCGAGTTTTGAAAGTTCTTAAAGTCTTACTGTCCACCACACTACTTGGTAGCTTATTCCAAATTGGACACTTGACTTTGGCTGGATGATCAGGAATCTCACAGATGTCCCTGCTCTGTATCATGTCATCTGTATGGGATGGTAGACTTAAGATGCTTCCCAGATATGTGAAATTTCCTTATGGTTAGTGTGAGCAAGCTGAGATCAAAAGGCAATTTGCAGAGATTTCTGATTTTTCTAATGTTATTAGCACAATTCACTTGTAGTAAAGGCACCTTCACAGAATGCACTTTCATTCAGTTAATATACAACTAATATAAGATGCTCAAATGTGTCTGAGTAATGCTGTGGTGAGTTGGGCACCTCAAGTTCACATTCACCGAAGTTTCATTTCCTCTGTTCTCTAGCTCGTAGTAAAGATGTCACTCATGAATATGACAATTGGATTATGAATATTCAAAAACATTTTTATATTTTATATTTTTAAGCCATACCGACAGAAGTTGATGATAATCCTCTATGCACTAATTACAGACTTAAGTAAGATTTTATAAATTCTTCTTTTTTTGATTTTATAAATTCTTCTTTTTTTGTGTGTACGCCATTTTTGCCTTTCGAACATAAGTAAAATTTTCTGATGGAATCCAAGCAAGGTATTACACATGAGGCCCCTGGATTGGACTGATGAAATTAAAAAATAATAAAAAAAAGCAAAAATTAAGAAGTGAAAAATAACAAGATCTCCATTTTCGTAATTCTTCCTAAGTAAAGCAAACACTTTTCATTTATAAAAGAAGACTTCCATGCCCTCCTGAGATTGCTCATATTTTGAAAGGTAAATTGACTAGTCATTCTATTCATAAAACGTCTGGGAAAATAATTTAGCAAAGTATGAGGCATAATGCTCACTTTCTTATTTATAGTTCTGCATGTTCAGAGACAGAGGCAGGCCTCATATGTTTAAAGATAAAGTATAATTACAACGCTCTTCTTTAAGCATAATTGGTATTTTGCAGGCTCCATACAAATTTTATATCCCAAAAACTATTTGTATAAAGCGTGTGCCGCCAGAGGACAGGGGTTGAAGTCAAGGTGACCCCAAAGGAGCTATTTCATTACTTTACAATGTTATAAAAGTTGTTTATTTTGTGGAGTTAATCCGTTCTTTCTAAAAGTTAGACTCAGCAGTTTCAGAGAGTTATTTTAGGTGACAAAACTTCACTCCTGAAAGGGTACCTTACTGGATGGTTTGATGGCTTACTTTTTAAAAAATAAGACACTTTTTAACCATTTTAATCTTAAAAAAAAAGGTTTCATTCTGTTTCACTGACTGTTAGCTAAAAGTCACTGAGCCTCAGTAGACTTCACGGATTTGCCCAATTTCAATTTCAAATGAGAAAAGCAATTGAAATAATTACAAAATTGCAGAGTTCCTCGTTTTGTGTGATTGTTTTTCTATTTTCAGTGTTATTAGCCCCCTTTTTTCCATTGTCTCACCACTCCTGACATTTTATTTTATATTATGTCATTTTCCATGCACTTCTTCCATAATTGGGCTTCTGTTTTTAAACCACTGCTGCTTACAAAATGCATTCTAATATGACATTTGTATGCTATTATTATATAATATGTAACAAAGGAAAAATAATTTCTTACCTACTTTCCTACTCACAAATTGATTTTTCTTGCACTATTACCAATCCTTATTGAGCCAATTTAATCCAATTCAAGCCTTTGGAGGCCGGGGCCTACCCTAGTAGCATCAGATGCAAGGCTGACATCAGCTGCCGACATAAGCTCCAGCTTTCATTACATTTACATGATTTATAATTACTTATCTGCAGTGGGTTGGCACCCTGCCCAGGATTGGTTCCTGCCTTGTGCCCTGTGTTGGCTGGGATTGGCTCCAGCAGACCCCCATGACCCTGTGTTCTGATTCAGCGGGTTGGAAAATGGATGGATGGATGGATAATTACTTAATTGGCTGACTCCTTTATCTGAGGTGACAACATTTATGATACAATTCCTTTCATTTCTTTTGGTTTTCCAGTTGGCACACAGACAGGTCAAGTAACTTTCTCATGGTCACACAATGTCAGTAGCAGGATCTGAACCCACAACCTCAGGGTTTGAAGTTCAATGACCTTGAGGTGTGTGTTTGAGAATATTAAGTAATATAACACAGGGCTTCCAACAGTAGAGTGAGAAACAGTCTTTGCCTACTGAAGAATCTACACCTCAAATAGCAAACCCATAACAAAAAAGTATGTGATAAACAGAGAATACAGGCCTACAGTTTAGGGTAGAAGAAGCTTGCTTAGTTGCAGTTAGAACTTGATGTCTTGGAGGGCTAAATTGAAGGCTATGAGTGTCTGAACCTGTGAGTGTCCTGATAAAAACCAAGATCCAGGCCTTTAATGACCTCTTGGGCACAGCCATCAGCAGTGTGTCTGTCTGCGGAGAAAGTGTTGACCGCATCGTCAGGTTTACTTACCTCAGCAGTGTCATTCATGTCTATTGTGACTCATCCTATGAAGTCAATAGATGGATTGAGAAGCATGGAGGTCATGATGTCGCTGGAAAGGGGTGTGTGGTGCTCTCGATATCTCTGTAAAAGGACTAAGGTCCAATTCTTTAGAGTCCTGGTGCTCCATGTTTTGCTATATGGTTGCGAGACATGGACGCTATTCAGTGACCTGAGATGAAGACTAGCTTCCTTCGGGAACTGTGTCTCTTTGGAGAGTCTTAGGGTACTTCTGCTTTGACTTTGTGTCTAATAAGTGATTGCTCATGGAGTCCTGAATGATACACATTACCTGCCTTGTGAGGGAGTGTCATTTGTGGCACTATGCACATGTCGGTGATCCAACTGACAGGACCCTCTTTGCTGAAGATCCAAGTGGCTGGACCAAACCAAGAAGACTCCCACATAACATCTGGCTGTGGCAGATGGATGTTCATTTCCGGAGGGTGAGACTTGACCGTGTTGTCTCATTGTGTGGTGGGTGCGGCAATATGCTGTACCAGTGCATGCTCCCTAACCTGACCAAACCTGATGTTGTTATGTCTGTATTGGACTATAAGTAAATTCCAGTCAATCAAGACTTTATATATAGTACAGAAGAGATGAGCAAACGTTTTCTCAACAGATTTGTAAGGCAAGAGTCTAAATCATGGGGTATCATAAGATCTTCCGTCAAACCCAAAGCCATAACTAGAACCAGAAGTTAAAATGAAGCAGGTAATTGAAAACTAAAAAGCACTCTCCCAAAGATTTTGTATTTCATTTCATTGCTTGAGTGCTTGAGTCTTATGCGAGTTATCACCATAATATATATTATATCTGTAAAAAGACCTTAACAGTGCTTCTGTTGGTCTTCATTATGTTTAAAAAAAACATGAGCAGATAGGTTATTCATCTCTCTGCAGTGTGGTATATTGACATGATGGTAAAATTACTTGTTAATATGAAGGATCCACAGGTCGTATACTGAAGTATGGAACATCAAGAGAAACATGTGTCACTTAAGCCACCTTGGACAATTCCAAAGTGAAGTTATTTTAGTACTGTAAGTTGCATTGCAGAAATGAATAAACACTTTAATGATGCTGTGTAAGGCACAATGAAGTGTTTGTCAAGGCCTTGTTACATAAGAGTAGATGCATTTTTACAGTACCTAAACTAAGGTGTCACCAAAACATGATGTCACAAAGGTTTGCAAAGTTATTAAAAATCAAAAACTGATTTCTCTCATTCCTCTAAGAATTTAGATCCATAATGCAGCACTTTCTAGAAGCCACGTTGGCAGCAATTAAAGCATTAAGTCTCTATAAACTTTGCACAACAGTAATTGGGCACTTTATCCTTAAATTCTGGCAGATAGTGAATCAGGAAGTGCAACGGATTAGTAAGGAGGAAGTAAGGACAGCTATGAAGAGAATAAAAAAATGGAAAGGCCGTTGGTCCAGATGACATACTTATGGAAGAATGGAGGTGTTTAGGAGAGATGGTAGTGGAGTTTTTAACCAGATTGTTTAATGGAATCTTGGAAAGTGAGAGGATGCCTGAGGAGTGGAGAAGAGGTGTACTGGTGCTGATATTTGAGAATAAGGGGGATGTGTAGGACTGCAGTAACTACAGGGGAATAAAACTGATGAGCCATAGCATAAAGTTATGGGAAAGAGTAGTGGAAGCTAGGGTAAGAGGTGAGGTGATGATTAGTGAGCAGCAGTATGGTTTCATTCCAAGAAAGAGCACCACAGATGCAATGTTTACTCTGAGGATGTTGATGGAGAAGTTTAGAGAAGACCAGAAGGAGGGGCATTGCGTCTTTGTGGACTTGGAAAAAGCATATAACAGGGTGCCTCAAAAGGAGCTGTGGTATTGTATGAGGTCGAGAGTGGCAGAGAAGTACGTAAGAGTTGTACAGGATATGTACGAGGGAAGTGTGACAGTGGTGATGTCTGCAGTAGGAGTGACAGATGCATTCAAGTTGGAGGTGGGATTACATCAGGAATCAGCTCTGAGCCCTTTCTTATTTTTAATGGTGATGGACAGGTTGACAGATGAGATTAGACAGGAATCCCCGTGGACTATGATGTTTGCTGATGACATTGTGATGTGTAGCGATAGTAGGGAGCAGGTTGAGGAGACCCTGGAGAGGTGGAGATATGCTCTAGAGAGGAGAGGAATGAAGGTCAGTAGGAACAAGACAGAATACATGTGTGTAAATGAGAGAGAGGTCAGAGGAATGGTGAGGATGAGGGAGTAGAGTTGGCGAAGGTGGATGAGTTTAAATAGTTGGGATCAACAGTGCAGCGTAATGGAGTGTTGAAGAGAGGTGAAAAAGAGAGTGCAGGCAGGGTGGAATGGGTGGAGAAGAGTGTCAGGAGTAATTTGTGAAAGACGGGTATCTGCAAGAGTGAAAGGGAAGGGAAGGTAGTGAGACCAGCTATGTTATATGGGTTGGAGACGGTGGCACTGACCAGAAAGCAGAAGACAGAGCTGGAGGTGGCAGAGTTAAAAATGCTAAGATTTGCATTGGGTGTGATGAGGATGGATAGGATTAGAAATGAGTACATTAGAGGGTCAGATCAAGTTGGATAGTTGGGAGACAAAGTCAGAGAGGCGAGATTGACTTGGTTTGGACATGTGCAGAGAAGAGATGCTGGGTATATTGGGAGAAGGGTGCTAAGGATAGAGCTGCCAGGGAAGTGGAAAAGAGGAAGGCCTAATCGAAGGTTTATGGATGTGGTGAGAAAGGACATGCAGGTGATGGGTGTAACAGAGCAAGATGCAGAGGACAGAAAGATATGGAAGAAGATGATCTGCTGTGGCAACCCCTAACGGGAGCAGCTGTAAGAAGAAAAAGATCCTTTAATCCTGGCAGATCCTCAACGCTCCATTAGATTGGACAAGATCTGTCTGTAAACTTCCATCTTCTGGTCTCTCCACAGATGTTCTATAGGGGTTAAGTCTGTTCTTTGGCTGGACCACTCAAGGACAGCCAGAGATTTGACCTGAAGCCATTCCAGCATAGTCTTGGCTGTATGCTTCGGGTAACTATCATGCTATAAGTCGAAGAGACATGCACTCTGAAGGACCTCTGTGTATTTGGTTGCATTTATCCTGCCATCAATTCTGAGCAATCTCCCTGTCCCTGCCACTGAGAAGCACCTCCATACCATGATGCTTCCACCACTATGCATCACTGTAGGGATGGTATTAGGCAGGTGATGGGCAGTGCCTGGTCTTTACCATAGTGTTTGGAGTTCTGCCCAAAGACTTCCATATTTACCTCATTAGAGCAAAGAACCTTTTTTCTCATGCTGTCTTTTTAAATCCTTTAAAGTCCTTTAACTCCTTTAAATGCTAAGGATAATTTAGAGCATTTTCCAAAACAAAAAGCCATATAATTCCATTTATGCCCCTTCTTTCTACTCCTAAATTTGATTATATTTGCTACACACTACACGACTCGATCCAGTTTAGGGCTTAAGGAGACATAGCCTACCTCAGTGGCATTAGACATAAGACAGGAACCAGCCATGGAAAGGACACCATGCATCCGTTTTATCTGATCTTTGATTGCCTCTGCATATTGCAGAGTCTCTTGCTGCACATGTGCCATATACATCCAAGTGGCATGTAATACAGAAACACATTGGAGAGTCTGAATCCTAGGAAAATAACATGCTAAGAGAAGATGGTGTCTGTGACCGAGACCAAGGAGTGGAAAAGAAGCTTCACTCTGAAGTATAAGGTGGCCAGTTCTACAATTGTACAAACTGCCTAAGCTGCAGTATGTATCCATACTTGTAAAGTGCCTTGGCATGGTGCTTGCTGTAGAAATTTACAAAGTGATATAAAGGCTTCTTGTTTGCTATACTCACCCTTTTGTCATTAAAGCACTTATAAGAACTCATATACATGTGATTTGCAAAACTGATGCCTATTCCAGTCTGTACATTTTTCATAATACACATAGGTCTTTGTTTATTTCCATTGATAATTTCTATATTACTTTAATGTGTCCATTTACTTTGTAAAATGATAAGAAACTGTTTTTTTATTAATCCCTGTATAGCCAGCCATTTGATGACTTTGCTTTCTCTGTTACTGACTTTAGTATCAGCATCAAGAACCAGAATTACCAGGCTCAGTTATCAGCAGCTGTTAAAACACAAAGTGCTTTATTAATGCATTTATCTCTTAAGCGGCTATACCACTTACTTATGGAGGAAGTTAATAATTTTACTAATTAAAACATAAAATGTGGAGTTTAAATATTTTGAGTTTTCAAAAGCTTTTCATAGAGAAAACGTAACCTTCTTAAACCTGCGTTAACATCTTTCAGTGTCATGAGGGGCTCAAGCAGTGAGTGGATGGCAGTAGACAACCCAGGTTGGGGTTCCAGCCCCATTACTCACAAACTGAATGACTTATTGATTTTCTTGTCAAAACAGGTTTTTTTTTTTTTGCTTTCTTAGCATTACTTAGATTTCTGAATTGGTAAATACTTTATGTTTAATCCTTTCCTTTACAGGACTAATTTCAACGGTGTTATGATAAATTTTTGTAAGATTTTTCTGTAATTACATTGTATTTTATTTTGCATTTACATTATTCCATTCAATCCAAAAGCTTAATTTAATTTTAATATAATATATAATATAATTTTAACCTTTATGTGTCATTAAGTGTACCCTTTGATAGCAACAAATTCGTATCCCTGCCTCACCCCTGATGCTGTCAAGACTGACTTTGATCCTACAGCCTTGAACCAGCATAAATGTACTGATTGATGAATGGCTACGAATTAATAACACACAAAAACACAAATAAGCAATCAAAGTCATAGATACATTTCAAATGTATTGCAACATATTAATTAATTGTATATTTTTATGTTATTTTTTGTTCCTTACTGAATATTTTACTTTTTAATTTTGCTATTCCCTGGATAGACATAGACGTCTTAAAGCCACTTAATTTATTTTCAGGGTCACATTGACCACATCCAGGCACACAGCAGAAACCAAGTGGATGGGTCACTTGCCCTAAACTGGACCCACAATCCCACAGTCACCCACTCAACCAAGGTAAATATACAGTTGACAGTTCAGCAAATATGCTTTGGGTCTATATACAGTATATACTATATGTATACATTTACTATATACAGTATATGTATATATGTATTTATATTTATATATATATATATATATATAGTAAAAAGAAAAAGGCAGAAGACATAAAAAGGTTTGGGGATGGCCACCTCATATATTAAAAAAATCAAAGCAGAAATCAAACAGAGCAGAGTTCGAAACAGAACTTAGCTAACAGAATGAGACTGGGTTATATATATATGACTGGAACAGGAAGAGGATGGATCCGGCGGCCGGAACAGAAACTTATGTCTTTTGTAGGTGGGTTCTGAAACAGATATGACGTCATCAGAGAGAGCCAAAAGTGACATCATCATTGGGTGGACCGATGGTGATGTCATTCGGTGATATGGTCTTTGACTGGTCTGCAAATGGGACAAATGAAGAAAGGATCAGATGACTGCGCCAACCCCTGGTGTGACTGAGAAGTAACACCATTTCAACCCATCAACTATTTCCCATGCTCTCATGTGTGACAATATACTCATATATAGTCTATATAGATTAGCGAGTGTTTTAAGGGCTCTGAACAGGTAAGACCTGGAAAAAGGTGTGACATGGTTCCTAATATGTCTTCCACCCCTGTTTCTAGAGTGGAGGAGGAAGCAATGAATGCACCTTGATATCAGTTCTGATTGTCCTGCAGAAGCCCTGTCTCTTCCATCCCAGCCAGTATTTAAGAAATGTCACCACCAAAAGTCAGCATTCATTCATGGACGAGTTTTGACAGAGGATGGAACCTCTAATTATGAAGTCCTGTTTTTTGCTTAGCTGGATACGATATGCTTTGTTATGGACTGTTAGTTCAAAGACATTAAGTTCATTTTTGCTTAAAACTTTGGCAAATTGATCTCCACGTTACATGATGTTACCCTGCAAGTCCCCAAACGTTCTGTTTTTTTTGTTTATTTTATTACTATGTGTTAAAATATATAAATAATAATTATATATGATAATGACAAGAGACCAGGCAGCACAATGTGTTGGGGTACTACCCCATTTATAAAACAGAACGAAAATTACAAAAAAAAAACAAGAAAATCCAAATGATAGCAGTTGCCATGAACAACAAGAGATTTTAGCAAAGTTGCTTAAAAGCAGGCGCTCCTTCTATCCCTGTGACACAAGTCCAAGAATGAACATCTACTTCCGGTGGATGAATTGTATATATAGATGGATTCCTGGAAGGTGTAAGACTTTCTTTGGGAGAGGACATAGATAAAAAGTATCTTCAGCATTGCAGATGAAGAGAAAATATGTGCTAACAACAGTGCCTCCTCTCTTACCCAAAGCCATATTGCTTACCTTACAAGAGCCTTGTAGGTACCCCTAAGGCTATGTACTTGATTATATATATGTACTGTGCATTACAATACAGTAATATATATTACTCTAATCTGTAAAGATGAAACAAGAAACTTTAAACAGTTTTGAATACCAGCCAGAAGAAGACAAAAGAGAGCAAAAAAAAATGCACTTGAGGGTGTAAACACATGGCATCACCCAAAACAAAAAAGAAAAGGTGAGGGATCCACCTTCATCAATGGTCCTCAATGAACACTGGCTTCTGGAGGCTTCACTGGTTTCATACTGCTGACCTAGAGGGGGAATCATTTCATGACAGAACCAGAAGCTGGGTCAGACATCTTCCAGCTGTTCTACATCTGAACTGTGGATGGAAAAGGAGGTTTTAGTGAGAGTGCCCCCTCTCTGCTCTGGGTGGTACTGAACAACTTTTAAGAGCCATCAACGTGCTCCCTAAAAGGCATATGCTTGATTATATAAATACATTATATAGAAATATATTATATGTACATTATGTACATTATATATATATATATTATATATATATATATACACTACACCCATATATGTACAAAAGCAGATTTAAGAATCTACTGTAATGTGTAATTAAATTTAAAATGAAGCTATTAATTAAAGCCCTGTTTTGTTTCTGCATGGAAAACTATAATTTGAAAAATGAAAGCACGTTTATCTCTGTGTAATACTAGGGTGTTGTACCGTGTTAGCCATTGTAATCTTTTTAATTAGCCAATTAAAGGTGTCATTTTGCTTGCCGTTTCTCTACATCTCTATGTAAGTAAAGCATTACATTGAATGTATATACAAACATATATACGATATATACATATATACACATTTTATATACTGTATGTACACACACATTACAATATATACATTGTATATATTTAAGAATATATGCATGAGTGTGTGTGTGCTGTATGTACTTATACATGTACTGTATATGCATGGCCAGTCTTATGTAATAACATTATCTTTGTGCAGTAGTTAAAACACATTTACTGAAAATATTCTTCACGACAGTTCTGACAGAAAAGCCTTGAAATCTTTAATCTTCATAAGAAATGTATTCTTAATGGAAGTTGCTCCCTGGCTGCTCAGGGGAGAAAGTAAATAAATCAAGGCTTTTTTTTAGTTAGCACAATCATTATCACTTTGTCTATTTAAAACTGTTCATGCAGCTTAAATTTACAGCACAGATGACTCTATAAAAGATCGAGGAACAGCATCATTTCCTGGGACTGGCCTTTTTTCCAGTTGTTTCTGATCAATAAAGGTCTATTTTCTCCCACTAGAGACCGCCGGATTCAATAGAGCTGCCATAGCTTTTAAAGACATAGAACCGTGATCCATTTATTATTGGCTGTTACAATGATTTATACTGTATACTTAGATGTTCTCCATTGAAAACAGGTTCTGTTTATTTCCTATATATGTTCTCTATTGACAAGAATTGGTGGGAAGACAATTCATCACGATTTGGCAAGGCACAACTCGAGCTCCAACGTGAGATCTGAAGGCTATAACTTCATCTGCCGTAGCAAGCGGGGAATGTCATTTTTTTAGCTATTTGGAAAGATAACAAATCTCTAATGTTTCTAACACTTCTCATGACTTCATTTAGCCCTGCTGTCAAATTCAATTAGATTTACATTTTTTAAATATAAAACTGTCTGTATGCAAATATTCATACTTTGACTGAAATGTGGAATATATTACCTCATAGTTATTTTATTTAAAATAAAATCATATTAAAAGAGTGTGTTATAATAACCAAAGTATTATTTTACCAAAAACAAATTATGAAAATATAGTCAGAAATGAAAAGAACTGTTATAAAAAAACAATATCCTTCCAAAATGTTTGTTTGTGTATATTGGATGAGTTTTAAGGACAGTTAAGAAAGTAGTTCAGAAGCAGCAGCATTTCAAGGTGTGTAATTTTCACAGGTGGTAATACGGTGACACATTGGCCTAAGGTTTGGCCATAATTTTGCCCTGGCCTGGTTGTTATCCGTGTAGACTTTGCTTGTTCTTTCTGTGTTTTAGTGAGTGCTCAATGGATGCTGTGGCTTCTTCTCATGTCCTAAAGACACACACATTAATTGCTGACTGCACATTTTGGCCTGGGGTCTACATGTCATTATGTCCGGGATTGGGTCTTGTTTGAACTTAATACTATCAGCATAGGCACAATTCCTCTTTAATCTTACAATGGAAAAGACATTTCAAAACATGGACAAATCTTTCTATACAAAGTGCTAATGACAGAGCTGGCAACAACAGATGAAACTTGAACTTCACAAAAACCAAAGCAGCTATTCTATCAAGTAATCCATCTAAATTGCATTTGTGTCTTTGAAAACAAGCTCATTCTAGACATAGGAAGCCACTATTATCTAGAACAATGTAAAAAATAAACAAACAAAAAAATAAATAAATAAATAAATAAAATAGCTCATATTAAGCAGGATTATCCATAAAATATAAAAGCAGAAAAACACCAGCTATTATATAACCAATGCAATGCAACTACTATTTAAGCCATGTCCACACTACTACATTTTCATTTAAAAATGAAAACTCTCTTCTTTCCACAATAGCATTTTCACATTGTTTATGAAGGTTATCTCCATCCATACTAAAACACCCTAAACATCATATGATTTCAACGTTCACTTACAATGGGCATCTAAACACTGGCAGAAAAATCACCAGCTTTGGGATTTATATCAAAACTGTAGCGAACAGTAAATGACTTGATGTTTGCTTATGTATGTAGCATTCAGACTGTACAAAATGCAATTTAGAAGCAAACAGGTAAGCAACACAACAAGCATGATGGAAAGAAGCTCTTTTGTGTCTGCTGCCTTGGAATGTGTTTGTTTTTTATTTCTCTGCTGAGATGTTGTAATGAGGGTTAGGGTCATGGAAGGGCTGCATAATTAGTCTGAACCAATCACAGCGTAATTAGAGTGTGCCTATTCAAACATTCAACATTGCAACGCCAGACATATAAGGCTCTTTTTTCGGAGGTTAAAAATGCAGGAGTGGTGTGGATGAAAGGCAAACATGGAGATGAATGTCTGCATTTTTAAATGAAAATGTGTTAGTGTGGACATAGCCTAAGTTAGTAAGGAGCTTTTTTTTTTTCTTTTGAGATGTGATTGAAATGTGTAATTGAAACAAGCAAGCATATCATAATCAAGTACTCCTAAGAAGTGACGAAAACTGAAGACCTGCAGTACTTTTTAGAGAAGGCTTGAAGAATTATTAACTGAGAAATTGTAATGCACTGGCAGTAAGGAAAGCATACAATTATACAACTCAAAATTATTTACCGAGCACACTAAAACCTAAAACTCTCCAAAATGTATCCAGGGCAAGATCCAACCTGCGAACGCTGCAATCAAGCCCCAGCCTCACTAGGTCACATGTTCTGGGCCTGCACCAAATTAACATTATTCTGGACAAATATTTTTAATTACCTCTCAGACAGCCTTGGACTCACAATCCCTCCTAACCCATTAACAGCTGTGTTTGGGGTTCTTCCAGAGGGGCTTAAAGTGGAGAAAGACAAACAAATTGTGATTGCATTCACCACACTTTTGGCACGTAGACTTATTCTGATAAACTGGAAGAACCCAAACTCTCCTCTTTATGTCAGTGGGAAACCGATGTGTTATATTATTTGAAATTGGAAAAATCAAATACTCATTTAGAGGATCCGTACAGACTTTTTCAAAACATGGCAGGATCTAATCAGTAACATTTTAAAATAAGGTCATGAAGCACAGTGAATTTATTAATTTGGGTATGTTTACAAGTCTGAAATTTTACACCGTTTGGCTTGCTCTCTCTCTCTCTCAAGGGTGGGGATCGATCTATTCTTAACTCAATTTTTCTTTTTGTAAAAACTTGATTGCTTTGTATGGATTGCAATAAAATAAAAAAAAAAAAAAAAAAAAAGAAAGTGTAATGCAATGGCAGTAAGGAAAGATGTTCCTCTGTCAAGGTAAACATAGTAAATACTGTATATACTTGCGTTTAAGTTCTCCCGAATAAGTCGGGCTTGATTTTACCGTGTAATTTCTGGTATTTTATAATGTCGGTTGTATAAGTCGAATGTGAAGAACTCACGCTATTGGTCCAAGAGATTATGATATGTTAACACCCAACTGAGAGAGTAACCATGGAGCCTACGGCCTTTTTTCTATCACACGGTAATACCTGAACTATTCAGAAGCGGCGTTTGCACTGTTTTGTGATTTTTGTACCTCACACCCTCATACACCTTTATCGTAAGAGCATCCCTTATCTACGATGGAGCCGATCAGAAGAAAATATGAAGCTGTTTTAAATGAAACATCATTGAAGCAGGAAAGAAATTGGTAACTGCACTGCTGTAACAAAATTCAATGTGTCTTAGAAACTGATGCAAGATTGGAGGAGGAAAGAAGATGTTAAAAAATTTGACGCATTTTTGAGTGGGCGTATAAGTCAGGGTCTGATTTTATGATCGATTTTTCGGGTTTCATGACCCCACTTATATGTGAGTATATACGGTAGGCGGCACTGGTGTGAGGAGTTGCTCAGTGGTAAGCAGACATTTTTACAAATGCACTGTCTTTGGTTCAGACCCTGTACAAACGTTTTATCTATGCTGATTTTGCAGGTTCTCCCATGCTGTGTTTTCTTAGTTTTTTATTCCTATGGTACCCTTGGTTTCATCCTAGAGACATGTTCCAGTTTAATTTAGTATTCTAAATTGTCCCTGTTGTGTAGATGTGTATGAATAGACTCCATGATGGCTGGGTTCTGGTATGGCCTATTAATGCTGAATAGGCTGTGGCGCTCCATGAACTAGACATTGTTTTGTTCCTGGGTGCCACTTAGTCAGACATTTTAAGGTACACTTGTTTCCCACCACACATACACCTGTAATATCACAACCTTAATAATTCCAACTTTTAAATATATGTTTTCTAAGTTAGATAAAGCGGGTTAATATGAATGAAAATATATATATTGCATACATTGTACATATTATAAATACTGTACACATATATTTTGGAAAAATATGTTTAAAGTTTATTACCACACTGAAAATGAGAGAAAACAAAAGACACGTTTTGGCTATATAGCCTATATCAAGTGTGCGACTACAAAGAGATAACAGGTTTGGGGAGGAAAGGAGGAACACAGAAATGACAGATAAAAGGAGAAGAGGGGAGAGTAGGTGAGAAAAAGCCGTCACTAAAGAAGATGAAGGAAGAGATTAAAAATGTGAGTCGTTGGATTTAGAGAAACAGAGGTTGAGAGTGAGCTTAATATCTTCTGTTATTCTTTGAAAATTGTCTTTGAAACCCTGTTAAAGAACTAAAACGGAGAGATCAATGTGGCCATGATCAAGGGATGTGATGTGGTCCACAATAGGCCTCGTCAATTCTTTGATTTTAATGGCTTGACTGTGCTCCCTGAAACGGTCTTCTAGTTGTCTTCCTATGCAGATGGCTGGACACTTCCTACAAGACATGCAGTACATTGAATTTTTAAACTGGCAAGAGGCATACAAGGGTGTTGCTGGTGACATGTTTGTAAGAGACACAGCTGGTCCTGTTACAGCTCGATGTGCTGGGTGAGGAATATGGCTCTCCTTTGTATAATGAGCCAAGATGAAAAGTTTGCATATGTTATGTGGTCAATGGAAGGAGATCAAGGGGTGGTTTAGGCAAAAAGGTCCCTCTGAAAGGATCAATCAACAAATTTGGAAACTTTGGTTTAGTGAGCATTAGAGTGGAATGGGAGGACTAGCAGGATCTGGGTTTCCTTTTAGAGTGGATACGTACCCCTGGATTTTTTGAAGGCCCTGTCCTCGATATAAGAATGGTATCCTCAATCAGTGAAGAAACTCTTCATGCTGAATGTTTCAAGTGAAGAGAGACTGGTCGGAATTGAGGGTAGGATGAATGCAGACAAATACTAAGAGTTCTTTGAGGAAAACCTGCTCTAGAGTAGTGATGGACCTACGTTTTTGGGGCACTGAAGCTTGAACTGTTATGGGGGCTCCTTTGTAACCAGCAATAAGGTCTGGGTAACCACAACAGATCACCAAAAACATTTTTTTTAAAAGCTACATTTCAGCTTTTGATTAAAATTGATGTACTGGTTTATCTCACATGTCAAAGTCAATGGTATGAATAAAAATTTCCTATGCCTTATATTTTCAAGTTATGGGGGAGTGAAAATTAAAGTTTCTTCTGGGGCAGCTCAGGGATTAGGGACCCTGAAGCCTTAAGCTTCATTATTTTCATAGCAGATTCTCCTCTGCTCCTTTCAGCACGTCAATGACCAAAAACATGCAGTCTCTGACAGTCCTTGAGTGGCCAGGCCAAAGCCCAGACTTAAACCGCATAGAACATCTGTGGAAAGACGTGAAGATGGCAGTTTCCAGATGCTTTTCATCCAGTCTAATGGAGCTTGAGATCTGTCAGGAAGAATTGGATAAGCTGCCCCTATCCAGGTGTGGACAGCTTGTGGAGAATTACCAAGAAGATTTGATGCTGTAAT
This sequence comes from Polypterus senegalus, assembly GCF_016835505.1. Taxonomy (NCBI): domain Eukaryota; kingdom Metazoa; phylum Chordata; class Cladistia; order Polypteriformes; family Polypteridae; genus Polypterus; species Polypterus senegalus. The sequence continues at coordinate 112,353,091 of NC_053167.1, read as the reverse complement.
TGCTGCCAATTGGGCTAACCCTAGCCCTAACCTTAATTTTACAGAATACTAAATTAAGGGTTTGAATACTTATATGAAGAAGACATTTTTGTCTTTGATTTTTAATAAATGTGTAAACCTTTATTTAAAAAAACACATTTTCACTTTGTTATTATGGGTTATCCATTTAAAATAAACTCTGTAACAAAATAAACTGCGCCAAAAATGGAGGGGTCTATCTAAATGCTTTCTGAATACACTGTATATTTGCACCAACACAAATATGGGTAATAACAGATGAAAGTAAATTCTACATTCATTTAAAAAAATCAGAGTGGCACTGAGGCATGGTGGTTAGCACGACTGCTGCTTGGATCCTGAGTTTGCATACTCTGCATTTGCCTGGATGCGTCATGAGTGGGCCCAGTAATGGACTGGCATCCTGGTTTATGGTCCAGTACTGTTCCAGCCCTCAACCTTAAATTGGGTTAAATATATTAAGAATCTTATGTTTTAGGTTTGTGGATGGCTGGGGTCCTTGCCTGGTCAGGACGCCGCTGCCTTGAAATACAAAGAGGACTGTTTAACTTATGTTAGGTAGATTGCCCAGAGGGGACTGGGCGGTCTCTTGGTCTGGAACCCCTACAGATTTTATTTTTTTCTCCAGCCTTTGGAGTTTTTTTGTTTTTCTGTCCACCCTGGCCATCGGACCTTACTCTTATTCTATGTTAATTAATGTTGACTTATGTTTATCTTTTATTGTGTCTTCTATTTCTCTATTCATTTTGTAAAGCACTTTGAGCTACATTTTTTGTATGAATATGTGCTATATAAATAAATGTTGATTGATTGATTGATTGAAAGGACCGGGAGAGCAAGTGTGGACAGAGCACTACCTCCCCCGGAACGCTAGATGGTAGCCCCCCTGGGCGTAGAGCTTCATGGGAGATGGAGTTGGACACAACCCTGTTGGGACCGGGGTGGGGGGGCACCGCAGCAGTTCCTAAGCCCATGTTGGCACCCAGAAGTGCTGCCAAAAGTGGGACTACGAGCACCTGAAGCAGAAAGTACTCGGAGAGCAAGAGTCGGATGGAAGGTGAACGAAGCTTGTCAAGGAGGACTGGAGGAGAAAAGAGAGTAAGAAGAGGAATTATTTCTATTGTGTGCTATTGTGCTTGTGGGATTGTGTTGTGAGATCGTGGGGACGGGGAAGACGTTCCACACGAGCAAAGAAAAATAAAAAAACAGCTCGTGTTTTTATAAGTGTGCCTCCTGCGTCTGTCTGTGTCAGGTTGGGTAGTGGCACGGGCCCTAATGGTTCTGTCACAGTCGATATATACTGTATATAAATGGAGAGTTGGATACATGAGGAGAGTTTCACTGCATCAACCGCTTATTTTAAACACTTTGATGCAAGTTTTAAAAGCTTCTGTGCTAATGAAATATAAGTTTCATTTCATTTAGAAATGCAATATTAGTTTAGTTTAGTTCAATTTAACTTAACACGTTTAAGGCTGGAATCACCCTTTTATTTTGAGCATCCACATTCAAGTATTAAAAACATTTTTTTTAATGCAATATGAATGTGAAGGGCTTATTGGTCAGTTTAAGTTTTTCACTAAGTGATGAACGGTCATTTAAAAAAAAAAAAAACTCACAGCATTTGGCTGACTTGCAATTGCAAATCTTAAGAATATTGATCAGCTGAATGTATTTTCGGGCTTGCATCTCCTAAACTTGCTTACCACAGAGATTCTTCCCGGTCAGCCGCAAGGATTCAAGCCATTTTGTTATGATGATAAATGGCCTCCTCTGACAGGTCACTTCATTTTCACCTAAAGCCACAATTTGTTCCTTCCCTCAGGCAAGAGACTGATTTTTCAGGGTGACAGATTTATTGCTGTTTCTGCAAGTTAAAAACTCAAAAAAAAAGGTGAAAACTGAGTTTACAATACGATGAAGCTGAAGCATCATTCACAGCCGTGGAGGAACAATTACAAGCAACAATAATGACTTTAAGGGAGCTGGGCACTCTTGCACAATAATTAACACAATTCGGATCTTGTAAGCTCTCGCTCTGAATGTGAAGACACCATTGCCTGTTATGTATATTTCCGTTCTGAAATTCATTGCATTGCCCCAACATGAATTGCATTGTGTACAAGTCAGATGAGACACAAATCAAACTTTATTAGAAAAACAGGAAACCGAGCAGTAGCATCAAAGGAAAACTTTATCAGCTTTCCATTTCCTTTATGGGACCAGGCCACTGGAAAACATTTTTTTTTATATAAATGAAAAAGTGTAATCACTCTCATGGCTAAGCTGTGCCATATTCAGTCACACAGTGCTTAGCATTTTTGCCTGCACAGATCCAGAGAAATGTGTTCAAATGCCAGCCCAGGTACCATATGTGTGTAACTCACATGTTCTCCTAGTGCCCAGCAGGTTGACTGGCTGCTATAACATGATGTCAGCAGTCTGTGATGGAACTGGCCTCTCATCCAATGGTGGTTCCCTGCCTTCTGCCTGGTGTTGCTGGGATAGGTTTCTCTTAGCATAAACCCAAATTGGAACAAACACAATGAAGAAGTTGTCAGGGCAGTATTACAATAGAGTTGAAATTGCAGCAGTTAAAGACATTGGACAGAAAGAAGCACTTCTAATGGATTCTTTTCAAAATTCAATCTAAATATTGTGGTTGGGCGTTGTAATGACAGTTTTAAAACTGGAGGATTTTTGGGATGCCAACTGGGTCGTCCCTTGTATTCATCGCCAGACAAAATAAACTGTGAGAGAAAGGGAAAAAAAAAAAAATGGGCGGCTTGGAGCTGCTTCCTAGTCTGGGGTTTCTCATAAATCTCAAGCAGCATTTCACAACGGGACAGTGCTCCGTCCTGCGGCTTGCTCTGGCTTCGAAAGACGACTTCTTCTGGGACGGCCGTCCTTTGTGATGGTCAGACGGGAAGGGGTGCGGTTAGGTGCCGTTATTGGGCGGCTGGTCTGTGCTGTGAGGGAAGAAGACAAAGAGGACAAAGGTAATGGTAGCCCCCTCTCGACTTGGTGGGTTATTACCCTCCAATGCAAATGAGTGACAATATATTGCATAGGGAACCCTTATGAAAATTAAACATATTGCAATGTTGCCAAAAATATGTGGACATATCTTGCAATATAAAGTAAAATATATGCAGTTCAAATATATGTTTGTAGATTGTATTTGAATTATAATTGGACATACATTTCCCTTAATATATTGTAACAAGAATATGTGTAAATATATTGTGTATAAGAACTGCAATATACTGTTTGTTTGGTTTGATGTTTCTGAAAGATCATTTATGACTTGTGTTTTTAAATAGAAAACATTAAAGACTGGCTCATCAATGAATCCAGTGTATTGGTGTCAGCACATGTGGGATGAGGTGTCTCCCACTCTGAAACAGGTGTACTTAAATTTTGAAATTCTTTCACATTTCAATTTTTTCTTAAAGTACCAATTTGTTAAATGTATATCTCTTCAATATTAGTTTCTAAGATAAATCTTCTGTCAGGCTAACAATTTTAATTATATATACTGTGTAATATTAGAGCATTTGTTCCTAAGCAAATTTTCTATTAGTGGAATGCTAGTATATAAAAAGACAAATATATATTAAAATATATTGAAATATCTATATACTATAACATGTATTGTATAGTATAACTAGAATTTACAGTATATTTAAAAGTAAGCTGTAATATATACACTCACCTAAAGGATTTTTAGGAACACCTGTTCAATTTCTCATTAATGCAATTATCTAATCAACCAATCACATGGCAGTTGCTTCAATGCATTTAGGGTGTGGTCCTGGTCAAGACAATCTCCTGAACTCCAAACTGAATATCAGAATGGGAAAGAAAGGTGATTTAAGCAATTTTGAGCGTGGCATGGTTGTTGGTGCCAGACGGGCGGTCTGAGTATTTCACAATCTGCTCAGTTACTGGGATTTTCACGCACAACCATTTCTAGGGTTTACAAAGAATGGTGTGAAAAGGGAAAAACATCCAGTATGCGGCAGTCCTGTGGGAAAATGCCTTGTTGATGCTAGAGGTCAGAGGAGAATGGGCCGACTGATTCAAGCTGATAGAAGAGCAACTTTGACTGAAATAACCACTCGTTACAACCGAGGTATGCAGCAAAGCATTTGTGAAGCCACAACACGCACAACCTTGAGGCGGATGGGCTACAACAGCAGAAGACCCCACCGGGTACAACTCATCTCCACTACAAATAGGAAAAAGATGCTACAATTTGCACGAGCTCACCAAAATTGGACAGTTGAAGACTAGAAAAATGTTGCTTGGTCTGATGAGTCTCGATTTCTGTTAAGACATTCAAATGGTAGAGTAAGAATTTGGCGTAAACAGAATGAGAACATGGATCCATCATGCCTTGTTACCACTGTGCAGGCTGGTGGTGGTGGTGTAATGGTGTGGGGATGTTTTCTTGGCACACTTTAGGCCCCTTAGTGCCAATTGGGCATCGTTTAAATGCCACGGGCTACCTGAGCATTGTTTCTGACCATGTCCATCCCTTCATGACCACCATGTACCCATCCTCTGATGGCTACTTCCAGCAGGATAATGCACCATGTCACAAAGCTCGAATCATTTCAAATTGGTTTCTTGAACATGACAATGAGTTCACTGTACTAAAAGGGCCCCACAGTCACCAGATCTCAACCCAATAGAGCATCTTTGGGATGTGGTGGAACGGAGCTTCGTGCCCTGGATGTGCATCCCACAAATCTCCATCAACTGCAAGATGCTATCCTATCAATATGGGCCACCATTTCTAAAGAATGCTTTCAGCACCTTGTTGAATCAATGCCACGTAGAATTAAGGCAGTTCTGAAGGTGAAAGGGGGTCAAACACCCTATTAGTATGGTGGTCCTAATAATCCTTTAGGTGAGTATATGCTTTACAGTATATCATTCTTACTATTTTAAAATATATTTAGAAACATATTTTTATATTTTGGAAATATCAAAATATAATTTACATATTTTACAATACATTTTAGTATACTACAACAGTGTTTCCCAAACTCGGTCCTGGGGCTCACTGTGGCTGCAGGTTTTGTTCCAACCAGCTTCCTAATCAGTGACAACACCTGACAGCACTGAGCTCATTTAATTAGCTGGGATTATTTTTCTTTTATTCTACATTCAGTAAAGCACAGCAGCATCATTTTTACATTTAGAAGACATTTAGAAATATTTCTGCTTTTGCTATAGATTTAAATGCTTAACTCTCTTTTGTTGATTTCATTATATTTTGCCCTTTCTCTGTGCAGTTTTCCCCTTCGTTGTATCTCATTAACGACAACTAAAACAAGCACAGCAGACACGCTGGCAAACAACACTGAATGACAAAAGGCTGCAACTACTTTAGCATCAGACCCACTAATTAGTAAATAATGGATTAACAACAACAACATTTATTTATATTGCACATTTTCATACAAAAAGTAGCTCAAAGTGCTTTGCATAATGAAGTTAAGAAAAATAAAAGACAAAATAAGAAATTAAAATAAGACATTAGTTAATATAGAAAAGGAGTAAGGTCCGATGGCCAGGGTGGACAGACAAACAACAAAAAAAAACTTCAGACGGTTGGAGAAAAAATAAAAATAATAAAAAATAGGATTAATTAAACAATTAGAACACCTAGACAAGTAAAATGAAAATCAAGGTGAAAATATTGTTAAAAAGAAAAAATCCATTATTCCCATATAACTGCTTGGTATATATATATATATATATATATATATATATATATATATATATATATATATATATATATATATATGTGTGTGTATGTATATATATATATGTATAACCAAACTTAGTTTTCTAATTTCTATATTGTTCCCAAAATACAGAATCTGGGAAATAACAGTTCACTTAATTAGCCCAGCAGTCCAATTGAAAACAGAAGCTGGTTGGAACAAAACCCTGCAGCTACAGTGTGGCCCCAGGACTGAGGTTGGGAAATACTGGACTACAAGATACTGTAGTACATTTATCCTTGAAGTATTTTGTAACATATTTTAAAATATATTTATATTAGGAAATATATTTTTAAAAATATATTGAAAACATATTTAATTTTTCTAAGGGAGTAAACAAGGAAAGAATTTGTTTTATTAATAATTATTGTATATTTTGTACATTTGTTACATTTTGTTAAGCTATACAATTAAAATCATTTACCTGTAGTGAAAATGGAAGCTAGCACAGTAAAAACTTTTAAAACTGAACTTGCCCAAAATGTCGATGTCCAACATCTCTATGTTAATTTAATCCAAGCATACTTTGAATTACCTGATAAGCCCTAGGCTGTGTGGCTTTAATTGCTAAGGCACTGAATTATAAAACACAAGCGTGTCAATACAGTCCGTGCCCTTTCAATTTATTTCGTTGTATTTTCATTCAGGGCTTTAACAAGTTCGCAAGTAAATGCAATTACAAATTTTACAAATTACTAAGTAAATAATGAATAATGCATACAAACGCAGATTTGTTTAATCACGGAGAAAGAAAATAAGTAATAATTCTAAACTGTTTAACATAAGTGGAGCCTATAGTGTGTCATAGAGCAATTTGCTTCAACTCTGCAGTTGTAAATCATATAAATAAAATTTTAACTGCCCCGTTCTAGTGATGGCTTTAACTGAGTGCCGCGTGTAGGTTTGTGTCTTTAATTTTTATGGAAGACGTAGGGCCATATTGTTTTGAAGGAGTATATTTAATTTGTTTGTAAGTTTGTCCTGTTGAAACCCACGTTGTTTGTATAATTCACCATCTGTCACGGCTTATAATGCGTCATCTTCGTGGGGATTGTTGCTTATTAATTTATTGTATTTGTTTCAAGTGTTAAGAAAAGAAAACAACGGGACAGTGCTCCGTCCTGCGGCTTGCTCTGGCTTCGAAAGACGACTTCTTCTGGGACGGCCGTCCTTTGTGATGGTCAGACGGGAAGGGGTGCGGTTAGGTGCCGTTATTGGGCGGCTGGTCTGTGCTGTGAGGGAAGAAGACAAAGAGGACAAAGGTAATGGTAGCCCCCTCTCGACTTGGTGGGTTATTACCCTCCAATGCAAATGAGTGACAATATATTGCATAGGGAACCCTTATGAAAATTAAACATATTGCAATGTTGCCAAAAATATGTGGACATATCTTGCAATATAAAGTAAAATATATGCAGTTCAAATATATGTTTGTAGATTGTATTTTAATTATAATTGGACATACATTTCCCTTAATATATTGTAACAAGAATATGTGTAAATATATTGTGTATAAGAACTGCAATATACTGTTTGTTTGGTTTGATGTTTCTGAAAGATCATTTATGACTTGTGTTTTTAAATAGAAAACATTAAAGACTGGCTCATCAATGAATCCAGTGTATTGGTGTCAGCACATGTGGGATGAGGTGTCTCCCACTCTGAAACAGGTGTACTTAAATTTTGAAATTCTTTCACATTTCAATTTTTTTTTAAAGTAGCAATTTATTAAATGTATATCTCTTCAATATTAGTTTCTAGAGATAAATCTTCTGTCAGGCTAACAATTTTAATTATATATACTGTGTAATATTAGAGCATTTGTTCCCAAGAACATTTTCTATTAGTGGAATGTTAGTATATCCATCCATCCATCCATTCTCTAACCCGCTGAATCCGAATACAGGGTCACGGGGGTCTGCTGGAGCCAATCCCAGCCAACACAGGGCACAAGGCAGGAACCAATCCTGGGCAGGGTGCCAACCCACCGCAGATGTTAGTATATAAAAAAGACAAATATATATTAAAATATATTGAAATATCTATATACTATAACATATATTGTATAGTATAACTAGAATTTTCAGTATATTTAAAAGTAAGCTGTAATATATACACTCACCTAAAGAATTATTAGGAACACCTGTTCAATTTCTCATTAATGCAATCAACCAATCATATGGCAGTTGCTTCAATGCATTTAGGGGTGTGGTCCTGGTCAAGACAATCTCCTGAACTCCAAACTGAATGTCAGAATGGGAAAGAAAGGTGATTTAAGCAATTTTGAGCGTGGCATGGTTGTTGGTGCCAGACGTTCCGGTCTGAGTATTTCACAGTCTGCTCAGTTACTGGGATTTTCATGCACAACCGTTTCTAGGGTTTACAAAGAATGGTGTGAAAAGGGAAAAACATCCAGTATGCGGCAGTCCTGTGGGCGAAAATGCCTTGTTGATGCTAGAGGTCAGAGGAGAATGGGCCGACTGATTCAAGCTGATAGAAGAGCAACTTTGACTGAAATAACCACTCGTTACAACCGAGGTATGTAGCAAAGCATTTGTGAAGCCACAACACGCACAACCTTGAGGCGGATGAGCTACAACAGCAGAAGACCCCACCGGGTACCACTCATTTACACTACAAATAGGAAAAAGAGGCTACAATTTGCACGAGCTCACCAAAATTGGACAGTTGAAGACTGGAAAAATGTTGCCTGGTCTGATGAGTCTCGATTTTTGTTGAGACATTCAAATGGTAGAGTCAGAATTTGGCGTAAACAGAATGAGAACATGGATCCATCATGCCTTGTTACTACTGTGCAGGCTGGTGGTGGTGGTGTAATGGTGTGGGGGATGTTTTCTTGGCACACTTTAGGCCCCTTAGTGCCAATTGGGCATCGTTTAAATGCCACGGGCTACCTGAGCATTGTTTCTGACCATGTCCATCCCTTCAATACCACCATGTACCCATCTTCTGATGGCTACTTCCAGCAGGATAATGCACCATGTCACAAAGCTCGAATCATTTCAAATTGGTTTCTTGAACATGACAATGAGTTCACTGTACTAAAATGGCCCCCACAGTCACCAGATCTCAACCTAATAGAGCATCTTTGGGATGTGGTGGAACGGGAGCTTCATGCCCTGGATGTGCATCCCACAATCTCCATCAACTGCAAGATGCTATCCTATCAATATGGGCCAACATTTCTAAAGAATGCTTTCAGCACCTTGTTGAATCAATGCCACGTAGAATTAAGACAGTTCTGAAGGCGAAAGGGGGTCAAACACCGTATTAGTATGGTGTTCCTAATAATCCTTTAGGTGAGTATATGCTTTACAGTATATCATTCTTACTATTTTAAAATATATTTAGAAACATATTTTTATATTTTGGAAATATCACAATATAATTTACATATTTTACAATACATTTTAGTATACTACAACAGTGTTTCCCAAACTCAGTCCTGGGGGCTCACTGTGGCTGCAGGTTTTTGTTCCTAGCAGCTTCCTAATCAGTGACAACACCTGATAACACTGAGCTCATTTAATTAGCTGGGATTATTTTTCTTTTATTCTACATTCAGAAAAGCACAGCAGCATGATTTTTACATTTATAAGACATTTACAAATATTTCTGCTTTTGCTATGGATTTAAATGCTTAACTCTCTTTTGTTGATTTCATTATATTTTGCCCTTTCTCTGTGCAGTTTTCCCCCTTCGTTGTATCTCATTAACGACAATTAAAAACAAGCACAGCAGACACGCTGGTAAACAACACTGAATGACAAAAGGCTGCAACTACTTTAGCATCAGACCCACTAATTAGTAAATAATGGATTAACAACAACAACATTTATTTATATTGCACATTTTCATACAAAAAGTAGCTCAAAGTGCTTTACATAATGAAGAAAAGAAAAATAAAAGACAAAATAAGAAATTAAAATAAGACATTAGTTAATATAGAAAAGCAGTAAGGTCCGATGGCCAGGGTGGACAGACAAACAACAAAAAAAAAAAAAAACTCCAGATGGTTGGAGAAAAAAGTAAAAAAATAGAATTAAACAATTAGCACACCTAGACAAGTAAAATGAAAATCAAGGTGAAAATATTGTTAAAAAGAAAAAATCCATTATTCCTATATAACTGCTTGGTATATATATATATATATATATATATATATATATATATATATATATATATATATATATATATATATATATATATGTATATATATATATATATATATATATATATATATATATATATATATATATATACTGCTCAAAAGAATTAAAGGAACACTTTTAATCAGAGTATAGCATAAAGTCAATGAAACTTATGGGATATTAATCTGGTCAGTTAAGTAGCAGAGGGGTTGTTAATCAGTTTCAGCTGCTGTGGTGTTAATGAAATTAACAACAGATGCACTAGAGGGGCAACAATGAGATGACCCCAAAACAGGAATGGTTTAACAGGTGGAGGCCACTGACATTTTTCTCTCCTCATCTTTTCTGACTGTTTCTTCACTAGTTTTGCATTTGGCTACAGTCAGTGTCACTACTGGTAGCATGAGGTGATACCTGGACCCTACAGAGGTTGCACAGGTAGTCCAACTTCTCCAGGATGGCACATCAATACGTGTCATTGCCAGAAGGTTTGCTGTGTCTCCCTGCACAGTCTCAAGGGCATGGAGGAGATTCTAGGAGACAAGCAGTTACTCTAGGAGAGCTGGAGAGGGCCATAGAAGGTCCATAACCCATCAGCAGGACCAGTATCTGCTCCTTTGGGCAAGGAGGAACAGGATGAGCACTGCCAGAGCCCTACAAAATGACCTCCAGCAGGCCACTGGTGTGAATGTCTCTGACCAAACAACCAGAAAGACTTCATGAGGGTGACCCAAGGGCCCCATGTCCTCTAATGGGCCCTGAGCTCACTGCCCAGCAGCATGCAGCTCGATTGGCATTCGCCATAGAATACCAGAATTGGCAGATGCACCACTGGTGCCCTGTGCTTTTACAGATGAGAGCAGGTTCACCCTGAGCACGTGACAGAAGTGAAAGGGTCTGGAGAAGCCATGGAGAACATTATGCTGCCTGTAACATCATTCAGCATGAGCAGTTTGGTGGTGGGTTAATGATTGTCTGGGGAGGCATATCCATGGAGGGTCACACAGACCGCTACAGGCTTGACAAAGGCACCTTGGCTGCCATTAGGTATCAGGATGAAATCCTTGGACCCATTGTCAGACCCTATGCTGGTACAGTGGCTCCTGGTGCACGACAATTCCTGGCCTCATGTGGTGAGAGTATGCAGGCAGTTCCTGGAGGATGAAGGAATTGATACCATTGACTGGCCACCACACTTTCCTGACCTAAATCCAATAGAACACCTCTGGGACATTATGTTTTGGTCCATCCAATGCCACCAGGTTGCACCTCAGACTGTCCAGGAGCTCAGTGATGCCCTGGTCCAGATCTGGGAGGAGATCCCCACAACACCATCTGTCATCTCATTAGAAGCATGCACCGATGTTGTCAGGCATGTATACAAGAACACAGGGGCCATACAAAGTGCTGCGTACAATTTTGAGTTGCTGCAATTAAATTTTGGCAAAATGGACTAGCCTGCCACATAATTTTTTCACTCTGATTTTTGGGGCGTCTTTGAATTCAGGGCTCTGTAGGTTGATCATTTTCATTTCCATCAAACGATGTGGCATCCTTTCGTTCCTAACACATTACCCAGTCTATATCAGTATAGATATCCAGGAGGATTTCTTTTTCCCATTGAGATCTGATGTGTTTTCAAAGTGTTCCTTTAATTTTTTGAGCAGTATATATATATATATATATATATATATATATATATATATATATATATATATATATATATATATATGTATGTGTGTGTGTGTATAACCAAACTTAGTTTTCTAATTTCTATATTGTTCCCAAAATACAGAATCTGGGAAATAGCAGTTCACTTAATTAGCCCAGCAGTCCAACTGAAAACAGAAGCTGGTTGGAACAAAACCCTGCAGCTACAGTGTGGCCCCAGGACTGAGGTTGGGAAATACTGGACTACAAGATACTGTAGTACATTTATCCTTGAAGTATTTTGTAACATATTTTAAAATATATTTATATTGGTGGAAATATATTTTTTAAAAATATATTGAAAACATATTTAATTTTTCTAAGGGAATAAACAAGGAAAGAATTTCTGTTTTCATTAATAATTATTGTATATTTTGTACATTTGTTACATTTTGTTAAGCTATACAATTAAAATCATTTACCTGTAGTGAAAATGGAAGCTAGCACAGTAAAAACTTTTAAAACTGAACTTGCCCAAAATGTCGATGTCCAACATCTCTATGTTAATTTAATCCAAGCATACTTTGAATTACCTGATAAGCCCTAGGCTGTGTGGCTTTAATTGCTAAGGCACTGAATTATAAAACACAAGCGTGTCAATACAGTCCGTGCCCTTTCAATTTATTTCGTTGTATTTTCATTCAGGGCGCTTTAACAAGTTGACAAGTAAATGCAATTACAAATTTTACAAATTACCAATTAAATAATGAATACGCATACAAACGCAGATTTGTTTAATCACGGAGAAAGAAAATAAGTAATAATTCTAAACTGTTTAACATAAGTGGAGCCTATAGTGTGTCATAGAGCAAGATGCTTCAACTCTGCAGTTGTAAATCATATAAATAAAATTTTAACCGCCCCCATGTTCTAGTGATGGCTTTAACTGAGTGTCCGGCGTGTAGGTTTGTGTCTTTTAATTTTTATGGAAGACGTAGGGCTATATTGTTTTGAAGAAGTATATTTAATTTGTTTGTAAGTTTGTCCTGTTGAAACCCACGTTGTTTGTATAATTCACCATCTGTCACGGCTTATAATGCCGTCATCTTCGTGGGGATTGTTGCTTATTAGTTTATTTTATTTGTTTCAAGTGTTAAGAAAAAGAAATATTATATTTGAAAATAAAATGTAAAACGTAAATGAAAATGTGAAGAAACAAAGGAAATACCGATAAAATAAGTATATAGATAATAATGTTAGTATATTGATGTAATATTCTTGTTATAAAGTCCCCTAAAATAGCTTTTAAAAATCAATCTGCAATGCTTCCCACGTCGTTAAAGATGTTTGCATCAGGAGAATTGGCGATTCCGCGTCTGCGTTCGTGTGGAGGTGCGCGCCTGAGGAGGCCCTGGCCGCTGCTTAAGGCTCAGGCTCCGCCACATCTCCCGAATTGGATTATGCGGTTTTCACGGTGTTATATAATGTGTTGAGATCTGACTTAATATTTATATACCATATTATTGCTGAAAAACAACAATGATCTGCTCCCTTGCAGTTAGAAGACCAGGGTTTGAGCCTGTGGTCCTCATGGAGTTTGCACGTTCTCCCGTGGCTGCAGGTTAGCTGAACTTGCGTTGCTAAACTGACCCTTGAGGGTATTTGTTGTGTGTGTTGGCCTACCCTCCCCATTACTACCCACTTCAAAATAAAGAAGCCAGAGGATTTGCTGTACCCTAAAAGAACCATCAATATGAAGGTTTAAGAAAGAAACTTTATTTGTCTAAATCTATAACCGTTTCCATAGATATGTATGGATGGTACGTTTGGTCAAGTTCTTGATTTTAAAATGACGTTTGCTGCGTCATTAAAAAGTAATACTGGATAAGTTCGGGTTTTCCTGTTGTGTTATTGTATGGTTAGGTAGCCAATTATGCATAAAAAGATTTCTGTTTTGTCCTCATAGTAAGAACCTTTTCAAAGTCCGAAGTGCATATTTCAAAGAACCCTACCCAGAATGAAATGGCCATCGGTCAAGCGTTCTACGAGGAACCACACTAGTCATTAAAAACTGTTACTTTTAAAGGAGTTTGGAACAAACAAACTTACATCCAATGCATTACAGGGCCAACTTTCGCAAATACAGTTTTGATCTCCTAGTCAGGGCAGAATCAGGCACGAGGCAAGATGCAGCTTTAGATATGAAAGGTGGTTGATTCAAGAGTACATTGTCTGCTAAACGACCGGCCTGTTATATTCGAAGGGACCCCTGAGCTGTAGGAAAAAAAGCGCGAAATAATTGGGACGCCTGCTTACGTCACACCGAGACCGTCTCAGCTGGAGATCAGACCACCGGGGATCTGACTGCACGGACACCATAGTGCCCTTTGCTGCGCTACCAGGAAGACTGGTGGATGAGTAGGAGGGTCAACAGAATAATTCAGTTTTAGTCATAAATGACACCATTATTGTGCATACAGTACGTTTTCTGAGCACACGTATGACAGGAAAAAAAATGCAAACTGAGCGGGGAGCCACTTTGTCGCAAGGTAGGGGTCATTAATAGGACCGTCTAATAAGTAACAGAAATTAAGCAAAAGCATGTCATTGGATGAGGTCGCTCTCGGCCATTACAGTTTCCGGTCAGGGTGTTGGGTCTTTTTCGAGTTGTCATCGTCACTTTATCTTTGGTTCTTCTTGTATATCGGACATATCGTTCTTGATTCAGTTATAACAACAAGTATTTAAAAGAAGGATTGGAAAGTTCGGTGACACTGGAAAAAGAGCAACCAAGGTGCACCTGTTAGTCATTTAGTGTAAAGCCGTGTGTGAAGTCCTTACCAAATTGTTTGTCAACGTCTTACGAAACACTCGTAACACTTCACAATAGAGGGTCGCTGGGGTGCGTTTATTCGAGTCAGTTACAGAAATGTAACAGGACCTTAACCACGACTGTGTGTTACCTTATAATAAATGTCAAATAGATGCGTTATGGGTAGCCATTGTATTTTAAAGGGATGATAATGATTCCATATAATATACAGTTAGCGGTGAACATTTTTTTCCTTATGTTGACTATCAGGGCGCTATATTGTAAATTCACTGCAAACACAGGGGTCTCCAAATGAGCTTTTCATGCAGCTCTCCGGCATCTGTGGATGGGACCGAGAAGCGCTTCTGCCACGTTTTATAGCTTCTGTCACGGTGGACAATGTGTTTGATAAAAAAAGAGCAGCTTTTAGTAAGCCATACTGCAATAAATAAATAAATAAAACTGGGAATAAATATGGTTTGTACTTTTCACTTGTGCAATATTTTGTGTGAAATTAAAATATAAAAGGGCGGATATCTAATAAATCTGTTCTAAGTGCGGTCAGACATTATTGCTTTTAGTTTTACATGTCATTAATCTAAAATGGAAAAAAAAAACGTTTATCCTTTCCTTTTTACTTTTTATAATGTTGGATCAGTATCGTTGAAAGCCCGACACCCTTGTGTTACAGCACATGCAGAGAATGTGCGCTTTGGTGCTGACAAGCCAGGGTTCCTCACGCAGGTGTTCCTCCCACAAAACCGCCGCACCATTTGGCTTTAATAGAAGCCCTATATACATTACGGTCATTGCGCACAGAAGCGATTGGGTGGTCCGCAATGGCAAGCTTTAAAGGAAAGTGCCAGGAAAGCAGAGAATGAATCTATAAATAGCAAAGAATTCCGTTTCCCAGTCTTCCTAATTCTGGTGTTCCTCCCACATTTCGTATGTTATTCCAAAGACCAGCGCCTCAGGTCCCGTTGTGTCGCATAGAACGGCAATGCTGAATGGAAACCCTGCAAGCGAGCGAGAGCTAGCGAGGAGCTCATTGGCCAGGCGAACGGGTTTTTATCGAATTCAGCTGAGCCACAACTGAGGGAAGCAAGCACAGATACTGCAAATGACTTCTGCAACTTGTCTTGATTCAGGATTACTGTTTTGCAACGTGACCATGATGTATTATAACAATTATCAAGACTAACAAATAAGAGTTTCAGTTTTTTCCACTGTTTTGATATTTAATTCTGAAAAATACTGCAAGACCCTCAGCATATAAACAAAATACAGAATACTTTTGACAAATAGATGACCCCGCAATAAATAAATAAAATGCATGTAACTGATAGATGGACACACAAAAACGTCTGAACACACACCAGAAAGAGTAAAATAGAAGAAAATTAAAAAGAAAAAAAAACTGCAGACTTGGCAGACACAGTAAATCATTATACAGTCTGTATTGCTTTTGGTATAAAGGAGCCCCTGTGGTGTTTATTAGCACACTTATATAATTTAATTATAGAACTTAATAATTTGTTGTCTGCGGTGGGTTGGCACCCTGCCCAGGATTGGTTCCTGCCTTGTGCCCTGTGTTGGCTGGGATTGGCTCCAGCAGACCCCGTGACCCTGTGTTTGGCTTCAGCGGGTTGGAAAATGGATGGATGGATAATTTGTTGTCTGAAAGGCCTCAATGTTACTTTGTCAGACAGAAGATGTGCAGAATTGTTTATAATGGCACTCAGTTTTGTTGTCATTCTTTCCTGTGCTATGACCTCCAGGGGGTCCTGAGCCTGCCCTTTTAATTAGCTTGTTGATTTAGTGGGCTTCTTTTAATGTGATGTTGCCAGTTCAGCACACCACAGTGCAGAAATGTAGAAGATGTGATGGATGTCACTTCCGATATTAAAGGAACACAGTCTTCTAAGGAGAAAGAGAGAGTCTGCTTTGTCCTTTATTGTAGAGTTCCTCTGTTTTCTGAGACCAGTTCAACCTGCCATTAAGGTGGACCACCTAAACATCCACTGTGGACCACCTAAACATCCACTCCTTGAATAGTGACTGGACTTGGAGGTTATTTGGTGCAGAGGTCAATAACCAGGTTCTTGATTTTGCTGCTCTTAAGTTACAGACAATTTTCTTTGGACAAAGAAACAAAATTACTCCACCTGACTCCTCTCCTCTGTCCCATCCCCCTTACTGATACACCCCTGAGAATTTCTGTAAATGAGATGATCTGCTGTTATATTTATAGTCAGAGGTGTACAGAGTGAAGTGAAAAGGAGATATGACTGTTCCTTGGGGATCTCCAGTGTTGCTCACCCAGTCCATGAGTCTCACAAACTGTGGTCTGCCAGACAGACAGTCCATTATCCAGGACACCGTGAGCTCATCCACCTGCATATCTCTGAGTTTACCTCTTAACAGGGATGGCTGAATGGCACTGAAGGTACTGGAGGAATAAAAAAAAAAACAACACAGAATCCTCTGCCAGCTTTGTACAGGTGAGAATATGCCTTGTGGAGCACACAGATAATTGCATCCTCCATTCCAATCTTTGTCTGGTAGGCATATTGCAAAGGTTCCTGGTGGTCTACCACAAGAGTACTCATTCATATAGAGTGGATTCAGAAAGTATTTAGACCCTTTAACTTTTTCAAATTTTGCTGTTTGGCAGTCTTCTGCTAAAATCATTTAAATTCATTTTTCCCTCATCAAACCACACTTAATACCTTAGAATGACAAAGTGAAAGTATGATTAAGAATTTTTTGTAAAATTTATTAAAAATGAAACGCTAAAATATTACATTGACACTGTTAAATCTCATAAGTATTCACATCCTTTGCTATATAATACTTGACGTTTGACTCAACCCATCTCATTGAGATGTTTGTACACCCACATACTTAATAATTATAGACTTATTTCATTCAAATTTACCCTTTCTCTCTAAAATACTAGAAAAAGTAGTCGCCAATCAGCTTCAGTCACACCTTACACATTACAATTTATTTGAGAAATTCCAGTCTGGTTTCGCACTGGTCATAGTACAGAAACATCACTAACACGGGTTGTAAATGACATTCTGATATCCTCTGATGAAGGAAACTCCACTGTAATTATGTTGTTAGACTTAAGTGCAGCATTTGACACCATTGACCATTCTATTTTACTGCACAGGCTAGAAAATGATGTTGGGCTTACAGGCACCATGCTCACTTGGTTTAGTTCTTATTTATCAAATTGATTCCAATATGTACAGAAATGTGCTGACAGTACTCCATCATTATACACAGAAGTTCAATATGGTGTCCCGCAGGGCTCAGTACTGGGACCTTTACTGTTTTCACTTTACATGCTTCCACTGGGATCTCTCATTAGGAAACATAATGTTAATTTTCACTCGTATGCAGATGACACCCAGTTATACCTTTCATTTAAATCAAATGAAGCTTCTTAGATGATGTCTTTAATTAGTTGTGTTAGTGAATTAAAGGAATGGATGGATGAGAACTACTTGTCTTTAAATACAGATAAAACAGAGATGTTAATTGTTGGAGGGAATGATGCTGATCACAACAATATTTTGTCATCATTTAACTCAGTTGGAATCACCATTAATTTTACTGAATCAGCCCGCAATCTAGGAGTTATCTTTGACTCTAGCATGTCATTTAAAGCACATATTACAAAGTTGTCCAAATCATGTTTCTTCCATCTTAAAAATGTTAGGAAATTAAGGCATTCTAAATAAACAGGATTCTGAGAAATTAATTCATGCATTTTTATTTCTAGTAGGATTGACTACTGCAATGCGATGTTCACTGGATGTTCAAACTGTTTTTATACAGCCTCCAGTTAATCCAAAATGCTGCTGCAAGAATTATTACAAGAACAAGAAAATACGAACACATAACTCCAGTTCTTAAATCCTTACACTGGCTCCGGTTAAGTTTAGGGCAGATTTCAAAATCCTCCTTTTAACATATAAAGCATTAAATGGCCAAGGTCCGGCTTACTTGTCTGAACTTATCATGACTTACAAACCAGAGCACACATTAAGATCTCAAGATGCCGGTCTGCTTATGATTCCAAGGATTAATAAAATAACAGTGGGAGGTCGAGCTTTTAGTTACAGGGCCCCTAAACTGTGGAATGGTCTCCTGCTACTATAAGAGATGCCCCTTGGTCTCAGCTTTAAATCCCGGCTGAAGACTCACTACTTCAGTTTAGCATATCCTGACTAGAGCTGCTGATTAACTGTACAGACTGCATCTCTGTTGTTAGTCATTAGCACTAAAACATAAGTAACATGATAGTTATAATTTGTTACTAACCCTCACCTATTCTGTTTCTCTTTCGGTACTCAAATGTGGCACTTGGTGCCACGCCCACCTGCCAAGTTGTTTTGCCTGCATAAGGTAAAGTCATCCCTGATGGAGGATTGCAGGAATCATGGGTAGAGGGTCCTTTCATCGGATTGGCTGGCCCAGCAGTGTTTCAGCTGTGGAATGGCCAAATGGGGTAGGCAACTTGATGGATGAGGTCTCCAGGACTCTAAACAAATCCAAATCATATTATGTGATATCATCTACTGTTAATTCTGCTCCGTACTTGTAAAATTTTTATTTTTATACTGTATTGAGAATTTGTTCTGTTTTGTGTATTGTATTGTATTGACCCCCTTCTTTTTGACACCTACTGCACGCCCAACCTACCTGGAAAAGTGTCTCTCTTTGAACTGCGTTTCCTAAGGTTTCTTCCATTATTTCCCTAAAAGGGTTTTTGGGAGTTTTTCCTTGTCTTCTTAGAGAATCAAGGCTGGAGGGCTGTTAAAGCCCATTGCGGCACTTCTTGTGTGATTTTGGGCTATACAAAAAAAAATTGTATTGTGTTGTATTTGGAGTCCACCAGTTGTCAATTCAATGGATTACACATAATGAGGAAAGTCACAAACACATACATATGTCAATAGAAGATCCCACATTTGCACAAAAATAAGCTATAAGGCTTTAGGAATTGCCTGCAGAGCTTAGAGACAGGATTATATTGAGTCATAGATTTTGGAAAGGCTAGAAGAAAATCCCATAGCATTGAAGTTTTCTGAGAGACCAGTGGCCACCAAAATTCTTTAAAAGTTTGGAACAGAAACGATTCCCGTTACAGCTGGCTGCCTAACCAAAGAGAGCCATATTAAGAGAAGTGACCAAGAACCCAATAGTCACTCTTTCTAATCTCCATGTGCGGTCATGAGAGAAACTTTCAGAAGGACAACCACAACTGCAATACCTCAATGATTTGGGCTTTATGTCTGAGTGGACACATGACAAATGAAAGCCCACTTGGAGTTTGCAAGAAGGCAACTAATGTACCCTCAGAAACAAGATTCGATAGATCTGATGAAACCAAGATTGAACAGTTTAGCCCCAACTCTAACCATCACATCTGGTGGAAACCAGGCACCACTCATCCTCTGTACAGTACAATTCTGAAAATGATGCATGGCAGTGGCTGGATCATGCTGTTGGGGTTGTTTTTCAACTGCAGGCCTAGGAGACTAGACAGGTTTGAAGGAAAGCCAAACAGAGCAAATTACAGAGATATCCTTAATGTAAACCAGCTCTAGAGAACTCTGGACCTCGGACAGGGCCAAATGTTCAACTTCCAACAAGACAATGACCCTAAGCACAAAGCAAAGCCAACAGGGTTAGGGATGACCCTGAGAATTCTTCTGAGTGGCCCAGCCAGAGCTTAGACATAAATCCAATCAGACATGTCTGGAGGAACCTAAAAATAGTCGTCTACTGTTGGTTTCTACCCAACCAGAACAGAGCTTGAGAATCTGCAGAGAAGAATGGCAGAAATTCCTCCAGCCCAGATGTGTGAAGTTTGTCACATCAGACCTAAGAAGACTCCAGAATGGACTTGCTGACAAAAGGGCTTCAACTAACTACTAATTAAAAGTACTAACTAACTAAAAGGTCTGAATCAGAGGCGGCCTAGGGCTGACCAACCCCACTCAGGGCCGGTTACGTCAAAAACTGTTTGGATTGTATAAACTTGCGAGCGGATTTAATAAAAATAATGTTAAAATACACCGGATTTTCTCATTACACTATTCAGCTAAATTTCTGCAAGATAACACGCAGACTTTATTGAAATATAACTGGAGAATATAACTTGACAAATCCGGTCGAATAGGATACATGGACCTCAAAAGCGGGGCCCCCTTATTCGCCCCGTTTGCCACCCTCAAATGCTGCTCTTGGTCTGAATACTTGTGAGATTATTTTTAATTATATTTAATAAATTGACAAAAAATTCTAAAATCCTGTTTACACTTTGTCATTCTACTATATGGAGTGTTGGATGAGGGAAAAAAATGAATTTAAATGAATTTTGCACAAATGTTAAAAAAGTGAAGGAGTATAAACAGTTCTGAAGGAGCTGTAGAAACTCACACACAACACAGACAGTTGGCCAGACATAGTCCAGACGGGCCTTCGAAGCCAGGAGCTCTGAGGTGCAGTAGCACCATCATTCACTGTGTCATGGTGAGCTAATCAAGGAATTTTAGGTGGCCTTATGTCAGTGAATGTAGCAACAGGCACATGTCACTGTATAGGCAAACCCTGATTATGCAGCCTAGCGAGGCTATGGGCACTGGGACCCCTGCAATATAAAGAATTTTCTTTGTTCAATTATTCCCCTGGCACCCAAAGACAGGCACAAACAATACAGCTGCAACGGGCAGATCAAACCCTTTACAGGATGATTTTTTTAAAATATTAAAACAATTAAAACCCATTAAATAAAATCTCCCTCTTTTTTCGTTCTTTTGTTTTTAAACTACATAGTCCCCCAAAATCAGTCAATCACCCCTACAATCTTTAGTCTAATCCTTCAGCCACCAGAGGTTCCCGAAGACCACTGGAAAGTCGTCCTCCTCTCAAAGATACAGCTGCAGCAAGAGATGCAAAGGAAGGGTCTAAAGAGTTGAATCGGAGTCGCCAGATCGAACAAGGTGCCAATTTGCCACTGTCTGTCACTCGGGGGCCCCCAAGATTTTAATACTACTTAATGTTTAGCCTGGCGGGTCCTTCCTTCCACGAGGAAAACCACACCAGTTTCAGGCCACAGACCACTTGGTAACACTCCGGAAATCAAATTTACATTTGCCACATCTTCTACGATATCCCACTACCATTTCTTCTTTTCCACTTCTGTTGTTTTCCTTCGTGTCCTTTGTTGAACCAAATCTGGCAACCTTCTGTCCTTTCTATGCCTCAAAGAGTTCCCCTTTTCATTGTTAGCAGCAAATACTTCAGTCCAATTCCCACCCAAACAATTATCAAAACACGTGAAAAATAACTTAATTAATAATACAATTAACAAACAAATGAAATTAATTAATCAATCAGTAGATGGATTGGGAGAGCATGAGGGGTCATAAGGTCGCTGGAAAGGGGTGTGTGCACTTCCAATATCTATGCAAAAGGACGAAGGTCCAAGTCTTTAGAGTCCTGGTGCTTCCTGTCTTGCTATATGATTGAGACATGGGCGCTATCCACTGATCTGAGGCGAAGACTGGACTCCTTTGGTACTGTGTGAACACCTTTGGTACTGTGTCTCTGTGGAGAATCTTTGGGAACCGCTGGTTTGACTTTGTGTCGAACGAGCGGTTGCTCATGGAGTCCTGAATGAGGCACATTACCTGCATTGTGAGGGAGCGTCAGTTACGGCACTATTGTCATGTGGCGCAATTCCCCTAGGGTGATCTGGCTCACAGGATCCTCATTGTTGAGGACCCAAGTGGCTGGACCAGGCCAAGGGGATGCCCAGGTAATACCTGGCTGCAGCAGATAGAGGGTCATTTCTGGAAGGTCGGACTGGACTGCGTGTCTGCCTGGGGGGTTGCCAACCAGGACCCCAAGCTGTTTCGTTGTGTGGTGGGTGCGGCAATGCACTGTACCAGTGCATGCTCCCCAACCTGATCTGACCTGAAATCAATAAACCAACTGCTCATTTAAAGGAAAAAAAAAACAACCCAGACCCACCACAAAGTGCAAATCTACCTAATAAAACAATAAAAGATACTTTAAAACAAAGAATTCTCTGCACATTAGAAAACCGTGACACAGACACATATGCACCACAAGGGTCTGCCATTTCATCCAGGTTTGATTTTTATCTCACACCTGAAGTAATGGGCGCTTGCTCCCCTGATCCTTATAATGATGAAGTAGGCTATATAATGAGTGAATTGTGAATGTAGTTATAATGTTATAATCACATAATATGGCTTGCTTTGAAATGTGCTACGCTAGGAGGCAGTGTAACCAAGTGGATAAGGCACAGGAATTTAAATAACAAATGGGTTCCAGTTCAATCCCAGACTCTCACGTTGACCCAAAGCCTAAGCCACTTAATGTTCCAGTGTTTTTTTCATAAAGGCCAATATATATGTAAGAAACTGAACCATAGCTCTCAGTTTAAATGACGTCCTTTATAAAAATGCACTATATGAATTCACCTTCTCTGATTTTATAATCTGCGGTGGGCTGGCACCCTGCCCAGGGTTTGTTTCCTGCCTTGCGCCCTGTGTTGGCTGGGATTGGCTCCAGCAGACCCCCATGACCCTGTAGTTAGGATATAGTGGGTTGGATAATGGATGGATGTACATAGATAGATAGACATGAAAACCAGTACATAGATAGATAGACATGAAAACCAGTACATAACAGATAGATAGATAGATAGATAGATAGATAGATAGATAGATAGACATGAAAACCAGTACATAACAGATAGATAGATAATTAAAAAATGCTATATCATGAACATTTGACTTTCTATCCTATGGAGCCTTTAATCTATCTATCTATCTATCTATCTATCTATCTATCTATCTATCTATCTATCTATCTATCTATCTATCTATCTAATTTGTACTAGTGTGTGAAATTAACTTTCGTCTCGTTTGTGTTTTTGCAGATCCATAAAGGTGTGTCTCTTTCATGACTTCTTTTCATTTTTGTATGAAGCCTTCCAAAGTGATCATGGTGAGTCTTTAAGGAAGACAAATGGTTCATTCATTCATTCATTCATTTGTCCATTTTAGAACCTGACTACTTCATTCCTGAGTCCTGGAATTGAGCTTGTAAGGATAGAAATTCAAACTTGGTTGTTTCTGCACAGTTTCATGATTAGTGTTTAGATGTTGTGAAACCTAAGCCTAAAATTCCTTTAGCTACTGAGAACTCAGTTACAAGGTTTCTATTCATAATCCATCAAACCTCTCGAATGAGTTCATCAATACACTGAAATGGCTATTGCTGTTGACTGTTCATTGTGTGACACATCAATTCAATCTGCGTGGCCCACAGTTCATGAAAGCTTGGTGACTAATGGGGCTTTTGTCAAGAGCATTGTCTCTGTATGCATTTCTGTTTACCACCTCTGACTCTTTATTATTGATTCAGTCTCCACTACTCAGTTTTTTAAGCATACTGTGCCTTACTGCACATCTCCAGGATAGAAATTACAACACAGCACCATGCTAGCATGCAGACATTTCCAGTTAATTTTGACTGAAGCTTAGGAAGTGCTGCAAATATTTTCAACCAACTCTCATATCTTCCACAACATACATTGTACCGTAGAACTGACTCAGTATAGCAATTAGTTAATTTTTTTATTCTGTAGCTGTTTATTTTTCAATATTTTATTCTTGTATAGTTTGAAGGGGAATGGGATCAGGGACTGTATCAACAGGTGCTGGAACATATCCTGGACAGGAGGCCAATAGTAGCTCCAGGAGGTCTACTAGATGGAGATACAGGAGAAAGTGTCCCTTGAATTATCCAAGAGGTGTAAATATAATGGAAAGACAGTGGGGAATGCTCAAGAAAAGATGACAAATTCCACAGCCCTGAAATTATAATTACTATGGAGTCTCCGACAGAGTTGTTTGGACCTTTAGTTAAAAATGGTACTTCAGCGAAGCCTGAAAGTGGACACATCTCAGAGTGGAGGTAAAGGGTATATTATATTATATTATATTATATTATATTATATTATATTATATTATATTATATTATATTATCTGTGCTACCCAACTAAGTTGGGTTGAAATCTAAGTACTGTATATACTCGCTTTTAAGTTCTCCCGCAGATAAGTCGGGGCTTGATTTTACAGTATAATTTCTGGTATTTTATAATGTTGGTCGTATAAGTCGAAGGCATAAAACTCACGCTATTGGTCCAAGAGATTATGATATGCTAATGCCCACCTTAGAGAGCAACCATGGAGCCCACTGCCTTTTTTATCCCATATATTGTGCCTACATGACCACACGGTAATACCCTAACTATTCTGAAACAACGTTTGCACTGTTTTGTGTTTCTTTGTAACTCACACTCTTATACACCTTTTTTTGTAAAAGCATCCCTTACCTACGATGGAGCGTTTGATCAGAAGAAAATATGAAGGTGGTTTTAAATTCAAAGTCGTTGAAGTGGTGAAACAAATTGGTAACTGCACTGCTGCAACAAAATTTGATGTGTCTGAGAAACTAATGCGAGATTTGAGGAAGCAAGAAGATGTAAAAAAAAATGTAAGTGTCGCATTTTTGAACGGGCATACAATTCGGGGTCTGATTTGATGATCGATTTTTCGGGTTTCAAGACCCGACTTACAAGCAAGTACAGTATATACAGTAATCAGCCTAGACCTCAGTGTTTACAGTGTACCATGTATTAGAGTATATTTTCTAATACATGTAGTAATAAAATACATTGCATGTATCATTCCAACAGATGGCGCATCACAAACATTCATAGTTAAAACAGCCAATGTTTGTGATGCACCTCCTGTTGGAATGACAAATGCAATGTATATGTCTTATACAGTATTTGGTATGGGATTCATAAAAGCAGTGTTAATGTTTGTGATGTGCCTTCTTTTGGAATAACAAATGCATTGCATTTTATTACTACAAATGTTTGTGATGTGTTATCAATTGGAATGATAGAGACATAGCGACTGAATGGACACAGAGATATGCAGACACTTATCCTTTTATTAAGATGGACAAGCAAAATATAAAGACTTATTCATACACATTTCTCCATCATTTCTTTGTCTCTTGATGTCCAGCGCATTGCACTGCTTATCTTCTTGTTCTTATATCTATTAATGTGTTCATTGTCATGTCATTGGCCTCCATTATTTGCTTGACACTCAGCGGATGTTGCTGGTATATTTTTCTTGTTCTGTATCACTTCATTTGCCAATGACTTTGGTGTAATAATTCCACAAGTGCAGATCAGTTTACCTAGGTTGCCAGGACATTTTTTTTAATTTCTTGATGTATCAGGTCAATAGCTTTCAATCCAGACCAAGATGAAGGTTCTAACACCAGTACACACACAGAGGCCTCCAGTCAATTGCATTTCTCTGTCTTTGTTGTTCTTGCAGTCTGTAACCTGCATTTAGCACTGAGCATATCATTCTACTCTTCTTCTTGTTCTTCTTCCTATTCTGGTCCTCTTCATTATGTTATCAACCTCTGTGATTTGCTTAATGCTCAACAGATGTCACTGATCTTCTTATTCCTACTGTCATGTCACTCTTTGCTGATCATTTTGCCATAAGAAATTCATGAGCACAGATCAGCTTACTGATGTTACCACTACCTAAAAAAATGCCAGAACACAAGGTCATAATCTTCCAATCAAGACCAAAATCAAGGTTCTAGCCCTAGTAGTTCATGAATAATCACACGACAGATTGACAGATCTCAGCATTTATCTATATACAGATATTATATATTCAGAGGCCCAGGGACCTATCATGGCAGCAAAGGGTATAGGGCAGGAACCAGTCCAACACTGAACCCACTCATATAAACAGAGCCCTGCTCAAATGGGACCAGTTTGGGATCAGTTTGGAATTGCCAATTAACCTACAGTACAATGCACATCTAAGCTTGCCAGTCCTATCCACTTAATTCTTCTTAAAATAACATCAAGTCTAGATTTGAAAGTTCCTCAAGTCCTAGTGTACGCTAAACAACTTGGTAGCTTATTCCAAGTGTCTATGGTTCTCTGGGTAAAGAAAAGCTTCCTAATGTTTGTGCAAAATTTACCCTTAAGTTTCCAACTGTGCCCCTGTGATCTTGATGATGTAATTTTAAAGTAGCAGTCTCAATCCCCTTTAATCATATCTCCTCTTAATCTTCTTTTCTTTAAACTGTATAGGCTCAGCTCTTTTACTGTTTCTTCATAATTCATACCTTGTAGCCCTGGAATCAGCCTAGTCGCTCTTCTCTGGGCTTTATCCAGCACTGCTATGTCCTTTTGTAGGATTGAGACCAAAACTACACACAGTACTCAAGATGAAGCCTCACCAGTGTGTTATAAAGCTGAGCAGAACCTCCTGTGACTTGTACTCCACACATCAGGGTGCTATATAACTTCACATTCTGTTAGCCTTCTTAGTGGCTTCTGAACACTGTCTGGCAGTTGATGGTGTCGAGTCCACTATGACCCCTAAGTCCTTCTCATAAGGTGTACTTTCAGTTTTCAGACCTCCCACTGTGTATTCAAACCTAACATTTTTAATTTGTATGTGTAATACTTCACATTTACTTACATTACATTTTATTTGTCACAAATCTGCCCAAGTGTGCATGCAGTCCAAGTCTCTCTGTAATGATTCAATTGATTCCATCCAGATTATCTGCCAACCCACCTATCTTGGTACCATCTGCAAACTTAACCAGCTTGTTACTTATATTTCTATCCAAATTATTTATATCTATGAAAAAAAGCAGTGCCCTAGCACCGACCCCTGTGGGAAACCACTCTTAATAGCAGCCAATTCTGCTAAGCAGAATGAAAAGATAAAGAACAAAATGGGAGGAGAAGAACACAGATCAGTCAGGTAAATGCCATTGTGAAAATGCCAGTGTTTCAAATAACTCTCTACTGCTGTAATGAGACTAAATTACCACACCAGAGAGCTGTCACCTAATTAAGTGTCTTGCCCATAACTTTAATAAATAACATCTTAACACGACTGGCAGAACACTGAGAAGAATTAAATAAGCAAGCAGAGCAACCAAAATTGAACAATAAACTGAAATAAAACCTAACAATGAAAAAAACAAGAAGAGTGGAAATAGGCTTCAGTTCTCTTTGATCTTGTGCTCAAAGGATAGATAGATAGATATGAAAACCAGTATATAACCAGTATAATTATATAATAATAGATAGATGGATAGACATGAAAACCAGTACATAGATAGATAGATAGACATAGATAGATAGATAGATAGATAGATAGATAGATAGATAGATAGATAGATAGATAGATAGATAGATAGATAGATAGATAGACATGAAAACCAGTACATAGATAGATAGATAGACATGAAAACCAGTACATAACAGATAGATAGATAGATAGACAGATAGATAGATAGATAGATAGATAGATAGATAATTAAAAAATGCTATATCATGAACATTTGACTTTCTATCCTATAGAGCCTTTAATATCTATCTATCTATCTATCTATGTATCTATCTATCTATGTATCTATCTATCTATCTATCTATCTATCTATCTATCTATCTGAAGCTCTGCCATATGAAGCTGGGTTGGAATAAATGGACTGCCACAGTTAAATATAACATTAATACAGTTAAATAAATCTACAATCTGATAATACTGGCTATCACATGCAAGTCACAGACAGGCAAGGAGACATCGAGCCAGTCAGTTAAATACATGGAGACACAATCTTGGGGAAGGGACCTAAAATCCCAGAAAGATCAATCAATTCCAAAGTATCTCTTTAAAGGACTTCAAAATGAAATCAACTATCTGTGTATCATCTTCATTATGCTAAGCAAAACGCACATGGAGCCTTGAGCCATTTTCTTTCCAGCAGAGCAGCTTCCTTTTGAAATGAGGCAATCTATACAAGTCTTCCACTGAGCGGCTGTGGCAATTTCTTCCTCCAAAGGGAATTCATCACAAGGCCGGTGGCAGCCATCAGAAAATAAATAATGCAACAAAAATGGAAATGTTCGACTCGTCTCCCACGATGAGTGGCCTTGGCGAAGCACGTGTTTACTTGTCATGACATGCTGCAATGGTTAATTTCAGGGTCTGATTTCTGGGATCTGGAAAGCCGGTCTCTTTTGTGTTGGTGTTAGAACTGCATGGCAACCTGTGGAAAGAAAAGCATAGGTCTCTCAGGGAGCTTCACTTGTACGTATTTTCTGGGGAATAAACAGTGGAGACAACCTCAGATGAGGGGCATAGTCTTAATAATGGCATGTTTTACATTTTTCTTAGTTTTTATTTATGAATGCATTTATTTTTTCATAGAGTTTACCATAAGCTTATTTGTATATGTTGCAAATATTACAGTAGGGAAGGCATGGCTGCTGGATCACAGCTTTGCACTCTTAAAGCTAAGGGTTCTGTAATGGCATTTTATATGGTTGTGTGGTTTCTTCTAGAACTTTTGCTTGCCAAGGAGCTATTTCATTCTGGATGGGATTCTTTGGGTATGAAATTGCTTTTTTTGGGGGGCTTGGAAAAAGTTCCTGATATTTGGACAAAATGGAAATGTAGCAGGATACTGACAGATCAAGAAAACTTGTGTGATTGTGTGCAGCAGGACCCTTTTTTCAAATCGTGAACCCATTGATATTTCACAAATCTGTTATGCTGTATTCATGGTCTTTTATTGAACCTGTTATGAATCGTAATAAATAAAAGTTCTTTCTGAAATCTTCACGTGGATGGTTCATTAGACAACCAAAAATGGCTGCCTTTTGGCAACATACTGAAGACCCACCTTGTAATATCTATTGTTAAAAGTGTACATTGAATTCCAGCCCACCCACTTTCTGTAGTTAGTTTACTCATTTTGCCCCTGTCCGTGTTGGTTTTTCATCTGCTGCATCCCAAAAGATATGCAAGTTGAGTTACTACAACTGATTACTTGACACTGACCTTGCATAACAGTGCAGATATGTGTGTAAGATGGCATGTAGTATAAATGAGTGCCCTGTCATATACTGGGATCACATTCTGCCTTGTGCACATTGCTGCCCAGAGAAGTACCAGGTCATCGTGACTATAAATTGGATATGTGGGTTTCATGCAAATATGGAATTTGAAGACAATTAGAGATCATTAAATCCATGGAAGGAAAAAGACTGCTCAATGCTTTTCAGCTAACAGTTTGGACTTCTGACAGGCAGCCTGAGAGACAAGATGTTGGGCTACAATAGGCTGCCACCACAGGGCCTCATAAAGGAGCTCTCAACTGGTGCTCCTTCAGAAACAGGCTGCACCTCCCTCCATAAATGATCCAGAAATGGTGGAAAAGAAAGTTAAAGCCACCTCAGGTCAAATGGCTGCCTTAACTGAAAGTCGGAAGGAGACTTTAGGAGATGTAAGTACGCTTGGGACATTTTGTTTAAATGTAAATGCAACTGAAATGTCAGTCAGAAAACGTATACATTTATCTAGTCAATAAACATAAAATCAAATATACATCAGGTAGGCTATGTCAATGGTTCTCAATCTGTTGGCCGGGCACCCCTAGGGGGGCACAAAGTTAGAAAAAGGGGGGCGTGAAGATGTGAAAGAAAGAAAACAAGAATCAAAAATATGAAAAATGCATTTATTGAAACCAAATTAACTTAAACTACATTCTGATAGTAGAAAAATTAATAAAGAGTTAGATGTCGATAAAAGTAGGTATAATAAAATATGCATCCATGATATATCAGAAATTAAAAAAGAACAAACTGGTATTAGTGGGCTCCTTTCAAAAAAAGTTAGGGGGGCGCAATTAACACTGTTATGAAAACTCAGGTCGCAAATACTTAAAGGTTGAGAAACGCTGGGCTGTGTGGTGATTCCCTAGGTGAGTGTGAATTAGAATGTGTGCATTACAGCAGGAATGTATGGTGTCCATTTTAGGACCTCCTTCTCCTTCCATCAACACTCCATCATTCCTCATTCAAAACTCCATCCTTTCTCCTGCCTCTTTAAAAATGGCAGTCATCATTTAAAATACTTCCACGATTCCTGAGGCAAAACTCTATCCTCTCTCTCACCTCTTTCAAAAAACATCCGTCATTCATCCTCCGATAAAAACTGCAGCTGCATTCCACCATCTGACAAAATGCCTCCCTCTTTCCTCCTTCCTACCTCTGGTTGGGTGCTTTGAAAAGTGGCGTGGTACCTGTCAATCATTTTTACTGGGGCAGGAATGGAAATTAGATAGCCAATTGTTATGCGTTCATCCCCTTTAAACTTTCTTTGAAAATTATCCACTCTTCAGGCTCATTTCCAATTATGCTGCTTTGCTTATATAATATTTAGTTGCATTTTTGAAATCCACTTTTTTGCAAATCCTAAATGATTGAAAGTGTAAAACAATGATTTTTCTTCCTTGGCATTTAAAGCATCATTCATTTTCCTTTTTGTATCACTTAAAATTGGAGAAGTGCATTGCACATTTTAGGGAGGTGATGCATTTTTTTACTATTTTAATATTTAGAAAAAATATTCCCATATTTGAGTCAAGAAAGTTTAGCTTGTACAAGTTTTAAAATAAAGCTAAGCAAATACCTACTGTAAAAGAATGTTTATTGTTGTGTCTTATACTGTATAGTAAACACAATTATAAAATGTACCCTTCACAACATGTTGCAATAAATTACTTTTGTACAAGAGACCTAACAATCAAACAAATGGTTGTGGGAAAGTGACAAGTGCCACATTTTAACAGAGCATCAAATTCTCATGCCTGCTTTACCCAATTGAGGGTGGCTGATGGGCGTAGAAGAAAAGAACACCACAATATTCAATTTAACAAAAGAAGGTCTGGGGCGGTGGCGCAGTGGAAGATTAGGAGACCGGGTTCACTTCCGGGTCCTCCTGCGTGGAGTTTGCATGTTCTCCCGTGTCTGCGTGGGTTTCCTCCCACAATCCAAAGACATGCAGGTTAGGTGGATTGGCGATTCTAAATTGGCCCTAGTGTGTGCTTGGTGTGTGGGTGTGTTTGTGTGTGTCCTGCGGTGGGTTGGCACCCTGCCCAGGATTGGTTCCTGCCCTGTGTTGGCTGGGATTGGCTCCAGCGGACCCCGTGTATTAGGATTCAGCGGGTTAGAAAATGGATGGATGGATGGAAAAGAAGGTCTTTAGTAATATTAATGCTGATTCAGAATGTCAGGAGAAAAAATGAACTACATGGGTCATCTGGATCCAACCCCCCCAACATTAGGTGCAACACTAAATGGGCTGCTTGTCCATCATAGAGTGCATCCACACAAACACCCACAGTCATACAATGTAGAATTTATGATGTGGGAGGCTAGTGGACCAGCAGGTTAGAAAATGGATGGATTGACTTTTATTCATTTAGCATACTTTTGAACAAATGTAAGCTTTGCTAGTATATTGCGAGGGGTACATTTTATGTTGTTTTAAAATGTGGCACTTGTTACTTTCCAGTTCCCCTGAGTATGATAAGTGGGTTGGAAAATGGATGTATTGGTTATGTGGACTGGCACCCTACCTAGTATTAGTTCCTGATTTACACCCAGGCCTACCAGAAAGGCAATCTTCAACCCTAAGTGCCTTGAGCATGGGAAAGGTGCTACATAAATGAAATGTTTTATTAATATTATTATTATTATCCTGCAACCCCATATTGAATTAGGCAGACCTGAGAATAGTATGCTATAATATAATATAATATAATATAATATAATATAATATAATATAATATAATATAATATAATATAATACAGTCATATGAAAAAGTTTGGAAACCCCTCTTAATTGTTTGGATTTTTGTTTATCATTGGCTGAGCTTTCAAAGTAGCAACCTCCTTTTAATATCTGACATGCCTTATGGAAACAGTAGTATTTCAGCAGTGACATAAAGTTTATTGGATTAACAGAAAATATGCAATATGCACCATAACAAAATTAGACAGGTGCATAAATTTGGGCACCCCAACAGAGATATGACATCAATGTTTAGTTGAGCCTCCTTTTGCAAATATGACAGCCTCTATGCACTGTCCTCCTATGGCCTTTGATGAGTGTCTGGATTCTGGATGAAGGTATTTTTGGCCATTCTTCCATACAAAATTTCTCCAGTTCAGTTAAATTTGATGGCTGCCAAGCATGGATAGCCTGCTTCAAATCATCCCATAGATTTTCGATGATCTTCGAGTCGGGACTGTGACGGCCATTCCAGAACATTGTACTTCTCCCTCTGCACGAATGCCTTTGTAGATTTCGAACTGTGTTTTGGGTCATTGTCTTGTTGGAATATCCAACCCCTGGGTAACTTCAATTTTGTGACTGATGCTTGAACATTATCCTGAAGAAGTTGTTGATATTGGGTTGAATTCATCAGACCATCGACTTTAACAAGGGCCCCAGTCCCTGAACTAGCCATGCAGCCCCACAGCATGATGGAACCTCCACCAAATTTGACAGTAGGTAGCAGGTGTTTTGCTTGGAATGTGGTGTTCTTCTTCCGCCATGCAAAGTGCTTTTTGTTATGACCAAATAACTCAATTTTTGTCTCATCAGTCCAAAGCACTTTGTTCCAAAATTAATCTGGCTTGTCTAAATGAGCGTTTGCATACAACAAGTGACTCTGTTTGTGGCATAAGTGCAGAAAGGCCTTCTTTCTCATCACCCTGCCATACGATGATCTTTGCGCATATTGCGCTGAATTGTTTAGAACGATGTACAGATGCTCCATCTGCAGCAAGGTCTTTGGAAGTGACCTGTGGGTTGTCTGTAACCATTCTCACAATCCTGCACATATGCCGCTCCTGTATTTTTCTTGGCCTGCCAGACCTGGTTTGGTTTAACAGCAACTGTGCCTGTGGCCTTCCATTTCCTGATGACATTCCTTACAGTTGAAACTGACAGTTTAAACCTCTGAAAAAGTTTTTTGTAGCCTTCCCCTAAACCATGATACTGAACAATCTTTGTTTTCAGATCTTTTGAGAGTTGCTTTGAGGATCCCATGCTGTCACTCTTCAGAGGAGAGTCAAAGGGAAGCACAACTTGCAATTGACCACCTTAAATACCTTTTCTCATGATTGGACACACCTGTCTATGAAGTTCAAGGCTTAATGAGCTAATCCAACCAATTTGGTGTTGCAAGTAATCAGTATTGAGCAGTTCCATGCATTCAAATCAGCAAAATTACAAGGGGACCCAAATTTTTGCACAGCAGTTTTACATTTGATTTAATTTCATACAACTAAATACTGCTTCACTAAAAATCTTTGTTCGGAAAGACCCCAGTACTCAGATGTTCCTAGGAAATGAAAGACATACCACTGTTATCTTTTTTGTTGAAAGTAGAGTCAATTATTATGCAGGCTGAGAAGAGTTCCCAAACTTTTTCACATGACTGCATAATATAATATAATACTAAGATTTGTGTGTCTTCTTCCTAAGAGCAATCTGATTGGTCAGTTTGGCTAAGGTGATGCATCAAAAAAGAAAGTATGAGTGTGAGTCGCATGTAGAGCAGTAAAGGTGTATGAGCCATGCAGAGAGTCGTCTTCAGAGATGGCAAGTATAAAATCAGACTGGAGGATTTATATATAATTCATCTTTAAGCCTCACAAATAATGAATGAGTACAAGATGCAGGCCTTAAAGGAACATGCTCAATAGAGGATTGCTGATGAAGAGGCATTTACACACACAAATATAGAGGAAAGTTAAGGTACATGTAGGGCAAGAGATAGCAAAAATTAATAAATTATTCTGTTACCTGTCAGCGACAGGTACCGTGGCTAGTAAAATAATAAAATGATAAGTCTCTGTGTGTCTGTCCAGTTGCTATGGCTAGTCATTCCAATAGATGGTACATCACAATCATTAACACTGCTTTTACAAATCCCATATGAAATGATATATGACAGAGACATATGTATTTCACTTTGCACTGCAAACATTAAGTCTGTGGACTTCGTTGATTACTTAGATTTCACACTGTCTTAGATGGGTAGAATAGAATAGAATCGAATAGATGGAGGCGTAGAGTCCTCCCTGCGTGGCATTTGCACATTCTCAGCATGTCTGTGTGGGTTTCCTCCCGCAGCCCAAAGACATTCAAGTTAGGTGGAATCATAATGTGGGGGATATCATAATGCTAAGGAGGTTACCTGGCACTAGTGTTTCTTATAATAACAAACCTGAGCCTGAAATATACATTCTTTATTCCTAAAGTGAGATTATCTAGTATCCCATCTGTAGAAAAAGGTAATTCCAAAGAGAACAACTATGTCTGTCTTCAGATTCCATTTGGAAGTTACACAGTTCCCAGTTTTCATTTTGTTTTGCTTATTCTGAGGCTCCCAGTCTCAATCCACAGCCCCTAAAGCGTCAGCACAACCACCAGTAGATGATGGTCCACTTATGGAAGAGAAGGTGGAAAGAATAGAGCCTCAGATGGCTGGAAATGGAATATGAGAAATAATTGGTCATTTATTTTGTGCCCATCATATACAGTATATTAGTGGAGCAAATCACAATATAGGCAAATTATGCTGCGCAAAGTATCACATTTGATCAGACTTGACATTAAGAAGACTCATAGAAATTAGGAGGCCATACTTCATAGGAGGTCCCCTTCAGTATGCATTGAAGAAG
This sequence comes from Polypterus senegalus, assembly GCF_016835505.1. Classification (NCBI taxonomy): domain Eukaryota; kingdom Metazoa; phylum Chordata; class Cladistia; order Polypteriformes; family Polypteridae; genus Polypterus; species Polypterus senegalus. Next base: position 112,317,910 of record NC_053167.1, on the reverse strand, counting down.
AAGAAACAAGGCTTTGGATTGTCTGAGATTTCTTTATTGGGAATGAAGTTGCTTAATGCACAGGGGTCCTAAAATGAGTGACCACAAAGGTGAATTAGTGTTCGGTAGCACAAATAAACTGGAAAGTTAAAGTATAAAAAGCAGGGAGAATTACACAAAAACCATCTTCTACTGACCACCCCCACCCTCATCCGTCATATTTTATATTTTTAGTCTGTTTTCTCCCAGACCCTTCCTCTTCAATAGTCTGCTTTAGTGATTGTTTTCATGTCTCTAAGGATAGCAAGACTCGTATGGACAGGATGACTAATGGTTTTGACAATCTGTGCTAGGCCATCGGGATAGCCTAAGTAGGGCCACCTCCACATTTTTAGTTCCTGACTTGGCGTCCCCTGCTAGTATTTTCTTTCTTCTTGAATATCTCAACTAGCATTAATTTTCAATGACCATGGGGGAGGTGTGATGGTTGCCTAAGGGGGCACCCATCTTGACTTGACTAACACAGTAAGCAATTTAAGCTACAAAACCTGAACCATCAAGACTACAAGATGAAGAAGTTACAGTGTGTTTTTTAAAACCTAATAGCAGATCAATAAAGTCTGTTTGTGATTCCCCTGTTTGTCTTGATCCACCTGTCCTCACATTCTTTATAATCGCTCTCTTCATTTTCAGGCTTCAACAGTATACTACTGTATGTCATTCTTCACTGTTATGAAAGTAAGCTTCTGTACTACAGTGTATTCCAAGTTAGACTGCTCACTTTCAAATGTAATATAACATGAAATAACATTCTCAAACCCACTTAATCCAGTTCAGGGCAGTCGGAGACTAGAGCCTGTGGGTGCAATGCAGATCCTCACACACACCCACACTCACACAAGGCCACTTTATAGTCACTGGTCCACCTATTTGGCACAGGCCTGTGCTTTGAAATGTCTCATCTCTTTCTCTGGTGGGGGTCACTAAAGTAGCAGATAAAGCAGGTCAGGCCAGGCTACTGGTTCCAGTTCTTGTGTGGAATTTTCCCCAGACGTTCCAAAATCAGTCAAGAGAGATAATCTCTCCAGTATTTTCTGGGTCTGCTGCAGGGTCTTCACAGGGATGTTCTGCTCTGGTCCTGGTGGGCCAGAGCTGCAGGTTTTCATTCTAACCCTTTTCCTAATGAGCGAGCAGATTTTTACTGCTAATTAACTCCTTTTCCCTTCATTTTAACTGCCCTGTTTTAAGGATTCAGTCATCTGAATTAATTTGTTTCTTCATTAAATGGCAGCCACAGAAATGAGATGTGAAATGAGTCAACAGATGACCAGCTAAACTGGATCGTAAAACTCCAGCCAGTTTCACTCCAACCATTTTCTTAATGAAAAGCCACTTCTTGCTGCCAATTAAAGCCGTTATTGAATATCAGGACTTGTTGCTGCTATTATTCTTCCATAGCAGACTGCTGATTTTATTTTTTTCTAAGACCACCGTTAAGATGTTTTGGTGACCTGAGCAGACATGACCAAGACCTTCTCCTTTCTTTATTTTCAGGTTATCTGGTCATGTGGCAGCTGGTTTTGTGTGTCATTATTGTTTGACTGCTCATTAAGGAAAAATAAACAACTAAGGGGTCTGAGTCACGTCAGTTAAAACAAATTAATCAGCGGCAAAAATGGCTCACTAATTAAGAAGATGATTAGAATGAAAACCTGCAGGCACAGTGGCCCACCAGGACCGGAACTGGACACCCCTTGCCTAATGAGAAGTGTTCCAAGCAGCTCTAGGTGGAGCTGCTAAGGGATAATACTTACAACATGCTTAAACCACCACAACTGCATCACTCCCGATCTGGAGCAGCAGTGACTTTACTTTGAGGATGTCCTGAATCACTGAGCTTCTCACCCTATCATAGAGTGTCAACCCCGTCACCCTATGAAGAAACATCTCCTCTACTGCTTGTAGTCGCAATCCCATTCATTCAGTTATTACCTAGAGCTCATGACCATAGGTGAGGACAGGGATGTAGATCATGTGGTAAACCTAGTTTTGTCTTTAGAGTCAGCCTCCACTTCATCACCATAAACCCTGCAGTGCCACAAAAGAGCTGTCACCTCTCCAAATTCACATTTCCTTTTCCGTCACTTGTAAGCAACATCCCAAGATACTCAAACTCCACTACCAAGACAGATTGTTCCTCCCTCACCTAGAGAGACCAATCCACTCTATTGTGAGAGAGAACCATGACCTCAGATTTGATGGTGCTGATCCTCATCTCAGTTACTTTACACTCTGCAGCATATTGCTCAGATGCGTGCTGAAGGTCACACTCAGATGAGGCAGAGAACCACATCATCTGCATAAAGAAGCAATGTTACCCTAACTGAACATCTTTATACACTTCAGTTGCATCTTGAAAGCCTGTCCTGTCTATAAAAACTACAAACTGAAGTGGTGACAAAACGCAACCTTGACAAAGTCCATATCCACAGTGAACAAACTGGACTTAATGCCAAGCGTTTTAACACTGAATTCATATAAGGAATGATTAGCACCCAAGAGCAGCCCGGTTACTTCACATTCCTGCATTCTTAAATCTTTTCACCAGATCTACAAAGCACATGTAGACTGGGTTATCATACTCCAATGCACCCTTCATCAACTCACCCAGGGAAAAGAGCTGGTCTACTGTTCCACAGCCAGGATGGAATCAGCGTTGTTTTTCCTGCATTTTTAAAGGGCTCAGCCTTCAGCATCCAGCACCCTTGCATATGCCTTACCTCGGAGAATGAGGAGTGTGATCCCTCTGTGGTTGGAATGCACCTCTGATCACCCTTCTTAAATATGTGGACCACCACACCAGTTTGCCATTCAAAGGATACTTAACCTACCTTTCATGCAGCATCCAAAATGTATCAGTGTCTCTTGTGCCATGTTTCTCTTTCTTCTGTAATGTTTGTATTCTAACTATTAGGTTCATAAAGCAGATTGTTATGATGTGATTGTCTCATGTCAGTCAGATTTGGATCTGTGTTATTTCTTTGTTTTGGAAGTTTTTCTTTTTTTAGTCCTCATTTGGTTTATTTAATGCTTACTTTTTATGCTTGTTGCCCCTCTTAAGACCCTCTTGGGTCCTTCTCTCTAATTCTCCCAGGTTCATAAAGGTGTAACTGGAATCACACAGGAGCTCTGTTCAGGTTAGGTTCTGGGTCCAAACTGAGACACCACTTTTTTGAGACTGTTCAGTTTTATTGAGTCCAGACTGGAATGGGAATGGCCAGCTCTGGGTGCTGTGGGCGGGGTCACTTGCTCTCAGTGGGCGGCTTCTCAGAGCTATGGTTGGAAAAGGAGAGACAGTTAACATGAGACGCCCTCTCATCCCAGAGTGGCATGACCTACCTCAGTAGATCCACAAAGGGTGCACATGGGCAACACTGGCTTATAACGGATATGGCTTATTCACTTCCAACATTGCTGGAGAATTTCTCCTATTGTTTAGTTTGTTGGCAAAGGTATTGGTTAATGATAGTGCCAGGTCAGTAAGTCTGGAAGATCCTTCTCAGACAGGGATTAATAAGTGTCTGGACCTTTTTGGTTGTCATCCATGTCTCAGGTCTGTAGAGTAGGCCTGACTTCACATTTTATATTAACAGCAATGCACTTGTATAATTTCTCACTAGAACTGAAACTGCCAAGTTAGACATTTTGTTTGTTTTTAATTTTCTTCCTTTTTTGTCATTTCTATCTATCTATCTATCTATCTATCTATCTATCTATCTATCTATTGATCTGTTGTCACACACACATGAGTAGGAGGAAGCTGAGTGGACTGAAAGAAGGTAATTCCAGGCCAGACCAGGGAGCGGCAGGGTGTACTAAACCTTTCTCTATCTTCTCTGCAGATCAAACACGGGAAAACATGCCTGATTTCTCATGCGAGACATCATTTCCAGTTCCGGTGCAAAGAGTAGTGTCACTTCCGGTTCTGACCCCAAGAAAGGCGCTACTTCTGGTTCCAGCCCCAAGAAAGACGTCACTTCTGGAGTGATGTCACTTCCATTTCCAACATAGATGACATCACTTCTTTTGATGGCCTTTAAAGCCGCCATCTTTGGCACTACTCATCAGTTCATGTTGAAAACCTGATCTTGGGATGACCAACAGGTATCTGGATCCCAGACATTCTTCAGTTGGAAGAACGCTGCCCTTGCCTGAACAATGCTGGCTCTATCATTGGTGTCCATCTTATCCTACTTCTCAATGATGCTGCCAACATAGGTGTAGTTTTCCACCTCTTCTAGCGTGTCACCTTCCAACATGATGAAGGATGTACTAACAGGGCTGACCTTGAGCACCTTGTATATGACTTACCTGTAGGGCTGAGGAGTGTGATCCCTCTCTAGTTGAAGCACAGCCTCTGATCAAGTGGACTACCACACCAGTTTGCCATTTCAAAGCAGCTTTATCCACCTTCCATGCAACATATTAAATGTATCGGTGTCTGTTTCACTTGTGCCATGTTACTCATTACTCATTTTTGCAAAGTAACTATTAGATATGCAGATTGTTATAAGTTGTGGCAGACAACCAGAGCCCTTACCCGACTGGGGCGCCCAGAGTATGGAAGGACCTGGGGAGAGAGTATTTTCAGGACAGTTTCTCCCCCGGACCAACAGAGGGCAGCCCCCTTGGTTTCCAGAGGGGCCACAGGTCATGAGCATGGGAGCTCATCCCTGCTAGAGCTTGTGGTCACCACCAGTGGGCGCATGGACACTTTCAGGGCCTATTATATAATTCCCTATTTATTTTATTATATTTATTATCGGGCCCTATTTATACTTCCATGTGTGGAGGAAGTGCAGCCGGAAGAAGCTCATTGGGCACCTGGAGTCCTTCCGGATGACCTATAAAAAGGGGCCAGTCCCCACCATTCATCTGGCCAGAGCCTAACGAGATTTGGGGGCAGATGGAATGGCGTCAGAGAAGGGACTGGATTGTGTTGTGTGTTGGTGATTTGTGCACTGTAAATAAACCATGCGCTGGGTGCAAAACCTGTCCCCTGCCTGTCTGTGTCAGGGTTGGCTTCACAAAGTTGATTGTCAGGAGTCAGTTAGAGTTGGACTAGTGTAAAGTATCATTATGAAATAATTAAACATCATTTATTCAATATTTGCTCAATAAATTGTGAATATTAATCAAATATTTAACAGTGTACCATAATCTTAACTGTATTGCAAAGCAACTTGAGATTGTGCGTATTCTTAATGGTGCCATATGAAATAAAGGCTGATTGACTGATCAATTGGCATGTGTGCACTACATAAGTTTCATGCTAGCCTCTGGAGCATTCAGCTTAAAATCGTTGGCATGTTGACTGCTAGTGAGTTTCCCAAACTGCTGCAAAGTGCGTCTTTTCAGAATTGCTGCTAACGCTAATCAAAGTAAGCCAGTTGATAAGACAATAATCTGTTTTGGAATTTTGTACAGCAGTTGTAACCATTATTATTATTTTTTTTTTAAACAGTATTATTCTGTCACATGTCTGACATGTAGAAATTACAATAACGGAAAAGAACTAATGAGCTGAAAAGATGTCTAAATGTGCGACTCACTGCATATTTCGAAAGTCCTTGAACTCCTAATTGCCAACAGTCTCAGCTTGGAATGCATCCCTCAAACTGACAAATAAGTCAGCAGCAAATCCAGTCCAGACTAACACTATGGAGAAGATCTCTCAACTTTAGATCACTTACAGCTGTAAGGCCACACTGACTATTCAGGCCCATCAAAAGTAACTAAGAACTGAAAAACTTGAAGGAATGTGAGGTAAACAGGCTTTGATAGGAAGAAAAGTCATAGGCATGTAGTGAAAAGTGAATACAGACATTTCAGCTGATCGGATGTGAATTAAGCTCAGTTTCATAACTGATGGATTGTTGGTGCACACCAGGAAAGTGTTGATGTTACAGCATCAAGTTAAGAGTGAGCATTTTCATTGAACGATGAATGAAATCCACCCAATTCAGTCCAGACATCAAATGCATAAACAGACTCGGGGATCTCATGCATATACAAGGGTCATATCACTCATTTTTGGTTTGTTATCCTTTTGTATTTTGCTTCTTTTCTTTCTCTTAAATCGTTCTTTTTGAATTTTATTAGTTTTATTTGTTACAAAATTTTTAAATATACAGTAATCCCTCCTCGATCGAGGGGTTGCGTTCTGGAACGCAAGATGAAAATAGATGAAAATCCGCGAAGTAGAAACCATATGTTTTATTTTAAGCCCTTATAAACTCTCCCACACTGTTAACATTATTAGAGCCCTCTAGACATGAAATAACACCCTTTAGTCAAAAGTTTAAACTGTGCTCCATGACAAGACACAGATGACAGTTCTTTCTCAGAATTAAAAGAATGCAAATAGATCTTCTATTCAAAGGAGCGCCGTCAGGAGCAGAGAAAGTCAGAGAGAGAGTGAGATAAAAGCAAACAATCAAAAAATCAATACGTGCTTTTAAGTATACCGAAGGACCGTGATAAAGCGGCATTTTGTAGAGGAGCGTCCGTATCCTCTAGGCAAACAGCCTCTGTGCAAACAGCCCTCTGCTCACACCCCTCCGTCAGGCGCAGAGAATGTCAGAGAGGGTGAGATAAAGGCAGAGACAAGCAAACAATCAAGCACTGCACGGGAAGCATATCTTATATCATTGAGGAGTTTTAGTTAATATGTAATACATGCTCTGATTGGGTAGCTTCTAAGCCATCCGCCAATAGTGTCCCTTGTATGAAATCAACTGGGCAAACAAACTGAGGAAGCATATACCATACATTAAAAGACCCATTGTCTGCAGAAATCCAGAACCAGCGAAAAATCCGTGATATATATTTAGATATTCTTACATTTAAGAGATTTATATAGAGTGAACCCGTGAAAGTCGAAGCGCGATATAGCGAGGGATTTCTGTATACAGTGGATACAGAAAACATTCAGACTATCACTTTTTTCACATTTTATTATATTTCAGCCTTGTGCTAAACTCATTTAAATTCATTTTATTCCCATATTAATCATCACTCAATACCCCAGAATGACAACATGAAAACAGGATTTTAGAAACTTTTTCAATTTTATTAAAAAAAAAAAGAAATTAAAATATAACAATGACACCAGTACTTAGACCAGTTACTATGACACTTGAAGTATGGCTCAGGTGTGCCACATTCTTTTATTCAGCGTTGAGATGTTTCTGCACCTTGGTTGCACCAATTGACTGGACTTGATTAGGAAAGCCACACACCTGTCTATAGAAGGTCCCACAGCTGACAGTGTGACATTCAGAGCAAAAACCAAACAACACATTTGAAGGAATTGTTTGCAGGGCTTAGAAACAGGACTGTGTCGATGCACAGATCTGAGGAAGTTTACAAAAAAATTCCTGCAGCACTGAAGATTCCCAAGAGCAAAGTTGTCTTCATAATTCTTAAATGGAGGAAGTTTAAAGCAACACAGTGCTTACTAGAGCTGGCCACCTGGCCAAACTACGCAATCAGGGGTGAAGGGACTTGATAAGAGAGATGATGAATAACCTGATGAGCTTCTGGGAACCTGTGTAGAGAAGGACAACCATCACTGCAACACTCCAATGATCTATTCTTCTTGATAGAGTGGCTAGACAGACGCTTCTCCTCGGTAAGAGACACATGTGAGACAGCTAGGAGTTTGCAAATATGGCAACCAAAGGACTTTCAGACTATCAGAAGCAAGATTCTGCTTAAACCAAGATTAGCGTCATGTCAAGAGAAAACCAGGCACAGCTTATTATCTGCAAATTACCAATCCAATGGTGAAGAATTTTGTTGGCAGCATCATGCGGCGAGGTTGTTTTTCAGTGGCAGAGACTGGGAGACTGGTCATAATTGAGGGAAGTTGAATGGAGTGAAGTACAGAGACATCCTTAATGAAAAACTTTTTCAGAGCACTCTGGATCTCAGACAGGACTGAAGGTTCACCTTCCAATGGGTAAATTACCCCAAACACAAAGCAAAGACAACACAGGAGTGTCCTTGCATTGCCCAGTCAGAACCTGGAATTGAACCCACTTAAACATGACTGGAGAGACTGGAAATAGCTGATCAGATATTAGTCTCCATCCAATCTGACAGAGCTTGAGTGAATCTACGGAGAAAAATGGGAGAAATTCTCCAAATTCAGATGTGAAATCCTTGTTGCGTCAAATCCTAGAAGACTCTACTTTTATGGACAGAATTTCTGCCAAAAGTATTTTGTCTAATAACTGAGTAAACCGTCTAAATACTTGTGTCAGTGATCTTATCCTGTTTGTTTCATCCGTGATTTTCACTCTCTGGATCGGTTCGAGCTGAGTGTGAAGCTCGCTGTGGGATGAGAATCAGCACCTCCAAATCTGAGACCATGGTCCTCAGCCGGAAAAGGGTGGAGTGCCCTCTCAAGGTTGGGGGGTTAATCCTGTCCCAAAGGAGTTTAAGTATCTCGGGTCTTGCACGAGTGAGTGAAGAATGGATCGTGAGATTGACAGGCGGATCGGTGCGGCATCCGCAGTGAATCCACTGTAGGGAAAAAGAAGAGACAGCGATTCATGTGCTCCTACCCTCACCTATGGTCATGAGCTATGGGTAGTGACCGAAAGAACGAGATGAATTGCTGAAATGAGTTTCCTCCACAGGATGGCTGGGCTTTCCCTTAAGGATAGGGTGAGGAGCTCAGTCATCCGGGAGGGGCTCAGAGTAGAGCCGCTGCTCCTCCGCATCGAGAGGAGTCAGATGAGGTGGCTCGGGCATCTGATCAGGATGCCTCCTGGATGCCTCCATGGTGAGGTGTTCGGGAACAAAGACCCAGGACACGCTGGACGGACTATGTCTCCCGGCTGGCCTGGGAACGCCTTTGGATTCTCCTGGAAGAGCTGGAAGAAGTGGCTGGGGAGGGAAGTGTTTAGGCCCTGACTGGAATCATTTTTCTGCATGCATCTATCTGTCATTTAGTGTTTAAATAAAGTTCTTTGTGGAAATAACAAAAAAAAAAATCACTCACTTCCTGTCACATTTAAACATTTCATTAAATTGGTCAGGCGTGTGTTGTAATTGTTCTGGTAATGTGATGCCAGTTTTCCAGTTATGATGACAACCATGGTGACTGCATTCCTCACAATGTATTGGAGATAGGAATTATACTCATTACATTCCTCCACGGTGCTTAGAGGGTGCATATCCTCATCTGCAAGAATCAAGAAACAGAAAAGGAGTGTTGCTTTTATCATCTGATGCCTTATATAATTTTTTATTGCTCTTTCTTGGACTTTATTAAACAAAAACAAAAAACTATTCCTTTAAATTAGGGATTTAAATACAAATTATCCATTTTTTACATTTATTTTGTTTCAGGGTTCTTTAAATCAATGTTAAAAATTAACCCTGTTCTCCCACAATGGCATTTTGTTTTTCTTATGGGCACTGCCATGATGTGATTGTCAATTGTCAGGTGGTGTGACCCAGAAGTCAACTCGTGTGGTGCTATCTGTGCGACCACATTTATGCTGGCTCTGCTCTCGGACACTTTGTCCAAGATTTTGCATCCACACCAATTTGTTGTTCTTTTCTTTGCTCTTTTTGAAAGTCTGGTTTACAAGTTACAGCTCTGTTTTTCGGTATGAGTAAAGACAAACATTTTCATTCTGATTGTTTTAATTCCCTATGTTGTGTCACAAAGAATGAAAGGACAGCTAGATAAATGGGAGCAAAAATTACCGAAGCTGAAATAAAAACGGGACAGCAAAAGTGACAAGCAACAAAAAAAAGCTCAAAATGGAAAATATTAAAAAATGGGTAAAAAACATTTAGGTTTAGAAAAAGGATCGCAAACAATCTGTGCTTAATTCTTTATGGAATCTGCAAACTTTGGTGATGAATTGACCCCTAAACGTATGTCATTCATGACCTCTTACAAATGGCAACCTAAAGGAGAACTCAAAAGTAAATCATTTTAAGCACAAAGAAAAAAGAAAGAACAACCCTTAGAATACTGAAATAATCACTCAAAATGTCATTTTTTCGAAATATCTGTGGTAAAAGCACTTATAATCATGACACCCTAATTCTTGTCTTGCTGTCCCATTATTTGACAAGGATTACTCTTATATATATTGAGCCTGGATTCATATTTTTCTGACTTCTTGGTTACAAGTTTCATCTTTTGATTCCAATTTTCATCATTACTGACTCTGCTATTCCTGGTGCTTGGGAAAGGAAAGGTCAAATTCCAATGTGGTGCATTTTATGCACAAAAATCACAGCAATGTGCATGTTGGTGCGTTTGATGTTTATTCATGCGGAACATATGTTGCATTTTTAAAATGAAAAGTCAAACAAAATGACACCTTTAATTGGCTAACTAAAAGAATTACAATATCCTTACAATTACGTACTGTATTTTTTAATAAAACATATTGCAATCTTTCATTGTCATTTGAATAAGACCATAAATATAATTGATTATAGATAGATAGATTGATAGATAGATAGATAGATAGATAGATAGATAGATTGATTGATTATACTTTATTTGTGCCCAGGAGGAAATAAAAATTTAACAAAACTCCAGAATAAATAAATAAATATGATCAAAACAAACAACACCCGCAAACACACATACATAGAATCGCCTGTCTTGAACAATGTTCCTTGTTTTCTATCACAAAGAAACCTTTACAAACCCCCAAAAACCCTTCTACTGAGTTTAGTGATGCAAAAATCACTTACAAAATTATGTTTATTGCCAATTTTATGAAACTATATCCAAAACTAAACTTGCCTATGTTGCTTGGCCTTACTTTTTAGTTCTTTCTGTTAATTCGGATCTGTGGTTTGTTAATTATCTTCATTATTAAAGTGAACAGACACATCCTCAAATTCAGCTACACCCCAAGAGCTATAAAAAATCCAGGTAGCCTTTGCTTTGGTGCAGTGGCATTAGCTCAGTAGCTGTGTTCTTCTGCACCATGTTGTGTGTGTGTGTGTTATTTTTAGCAGCTCTTTCACCTTTATCTTTTACCTTACTACATTTTCAAATTTTGGCTTTATTATTGTAGTACTAGGGTGTTTTACTGTGTTAGTCGTTATGAATGTAATAAGAAGTTGAAAAATCAGACGGAATATTCATGCGAATTATGGCAAAAAATCCAATCTAAATCCGTTAAATAGTTCTCTCATGAAAAGCAGACATACATACAGACAGAAAGACAGACATTAGATTTCATCTTATATTTAAACATCTACACGTGGAAGTGTGTGTGTCTGTCTGTCCAGTCTGGGAGTGAGATTTGGAATCAGTGTAAGGGCTAGACCTCCGAGGAAACAGAAACTCAGTTAGCAGACAAGTGGTGCGAGCATGTCGGCAAAATGAAACCTTCTTGGAGAGAGTGTTGGTCCTTTCAATTACTTGACATCTGTACATTTCAGTTTTTTTTCTGACAATTTCAAAAGTTTCTTTGACCCTGGGCTTTTTACAGCACAGTCTTACACAGCTAGTATGTGTATATATATATACACGGACACAGACAGGCGGACATGTTCATGTCACCCAACACACATTTATTTTCCATTATGTACAGTGCACAACCCCCTAAAGTCCCCAAAAGTCCTGGCCACTCAGTCCAATGCCTTTACTCCTGCCTCCTCCAGAGACCTCAACCACTACTCTCCCGACTCCAGCCCCTCTCTGAAGGGAGGAGTCCCCTTTTATAGCATCCTGAATGTGCTCCAGATGGTTCCGGCAATCTTCCACAGACACGCCCCCGTGTGGCGGAAGTGCCAGCTGCATCCCTGGAAGCACTCCGGGTGTCCCCTCTCTTCTTCCTCTCAGCACTTCTGTAGGTGGCAGAAGTGTTGAGGTCCAGGGCTCCAAAGGCATAGGGGCGCCCCCTGGCAGTGACCACGGGCCCCTACAGAGTGGAGCTTCACAGCTCTGTACCTGTGGCCCCCATAGGAACCAGGGCGGTCACCCCCACATGGTCTGGGGAAGGCGTAAACACTCCTCCAGTCTTCCTAGGCATCCCGGCTGGGTTGCCACCCCAGCCATCGCCTACTATATATATATATATATATATATGTGTGTATATATGAAAATATGTACAGTATATATACAAAATAGTGTGTTTTTAAATAGTAGTGCACACACACAGAAAGGAGAGAACAAACACATTTAAAAAAAAAAAACAAAACAGACAAAGCCCTTCTGCCCCAGAGGATCTACCTATGCAGGGTGTTGAACCTTCAATTACAAGGTCGAGTAGCACACTAACTTTTCCACCACCATAATACCACCAAAGCAGTCCCTCCTCACCTACGGTATCTCCTGTCTCATGACCGTGGCTTCTTCTTCCCAGCACTGAGTCAGCTGTGTCAACTCCTGACTTAGTTGTACCTCTTTCTTAAGGCAACTTTAAATCTCCTGTATTGGTCAATCCCTGGAATGACTTATTGGATCAGGATATCCCTTTGTTTAGAGGCACACCAAGACAGAATTCTTTGTAGTGGTCCCTGGGGTCTCTTCACCTCTCAGCTCTTCGCAGGCTTTAAAGAGGTCAGCCTTCAAGCAGCTTATCAGCTGACCAGTCGCATTAAGAGACAACCACCTGCTGCCCTCTAGTGGTTGGGTAACAGAGTACCTTTTAATCTTGTGACTATTATAAGCTTGTGACTGTTATAAGTCTGAAAGTGTCATTAATGTTTTACATGCATTATAATTTTTCATTGGGGAACATTGTGATAACATTATTAAGCAGGTATTGACACTTTGGGGCAATGCAGAATTTATTAATGTTCATGTTTTGTTTACTGCACCACTGTTCTATTCTTCCAATGAGTGCCACCATATGTCACTATGACAAGCCACTTTGTTGCTTGGGATTTAGTTGCACGTGCTGACGACACTAACTGATACTCTGTGTCTTATGATGTCCAAGATTGCTGATCAGAAGACTTACACGACACTAGCATATTATAAAAGTGCCTCTGGGTGTTAGGCTTAAAAAATACCCATAAACCAAGCCAGTATGTGCCCTTGCCTGCCTAGAATAGGCCTCAGCTCAGGCACCCTGACCTCCCAACTCCACAGGTGGGATTTAACTTAACCAGGCACAAAAATGGAAAACAGACTATTAAAGTTTAGAAATTAACTTATATGTCCCAAAATAAACTAAAATATCAAAAATCCCACTTGAGGGAGAGGAAAAAATGTTAAGGACAAGAGAAACAAAAATCTTTATAAATAAAGACATTTATTTATACATCACATAAATAGTGTAAAATCAAAAAAAAAAAAAAAAACATGGCAAACCAAGTCCCGCTCTGAAATCCAGCAATCAGAACCTAAAAATGAAGCAAAATCCAGAAAATTAATATTTACAATGTATTGCACTAGTGAGATCAAGTGATCAAGCACGGATCAAACATGTGCCAAAAGAAACTTCTTAGTTCAAAAGTTCGTTTTAAAAGGTTTAGTGAAAATTCAAAGCAAACAGTCCACACAAGAATAAAGAAAAAGGTTGTTATATGCATAGAATAAAAAGCAATTCTATACTTAAGGATGAATTATTTCGCTGTGCTTTACTTCTCATTCAGTACGTTCTAAACGTACGGCTCTGCACACACAACTGAGCACTCACACACAATGTGCCCTCCATGCCTTCCTACCGGCAAGGCAGGTCACTTACTGAGCCTAAGGTATAGTGAAAATGACAAGAAATAGTTAGAATATTCCAGTTCAATTCAGCTTGTGGGGGTTATAAGAACCTCCCATAGACTATGCACTAATATATAGGCAAACATTTAATACAACTTAGACAACTAGGCTCTTACAAAGAGTATTGTTTGCAATTCTGGTCACCGCTCTTCTTACCCTATGGTCTGAGTGTGTATACTAATGACAAGGTTCAGTGCTGGGGACACTGTGATGTAAACATTGGAGCTGTTGTTCAGGTGAGATGCAAAACTGAGGTCCTGGCTCGCTGTGAGCATCTTTTGAGAAGAGTAGGGTGTATCTACATGTCCTAGCTAAATTGTCCACCACGGCCTGGTCAGTCTGGCCCAGTAATTGTCTACTGTCCTCTGTTGGCTAACTATCTTATTCGCCCTTCACCACCTAATAGCTAATGTGTGGTGAGCATATTAACAAAAGAACAGCTGCTGTCACATCGTCCAGGTGGCTGCCACAACTTGCTGATGGTTGAAGTGGTTCTCCACTGCCTACGTAAAGCACTTTGAGTAGGTTTAGAAAAGCATTAGATAAATGTAATCAATTATTAGCATTCTGAGGAAAGAAGCCAAGATTCTCTCCATCTTGCATTGATAGCCAAAACTTTTGTGAATTTCCCCTTGGGATGAATAAAGTATCTATCTATCTATCTATCTATCTATCTATCTATCTATCTATTGCATTTTTCAGCACCACGCCTGACAAGTTTACATCTCCATAACAGCCCCACCTTGGCATACCTGATTACTCACAGAAGCCAGTTTGAGTCTGTCTAACTCTCTAGGCTTCCTGTGTGACTGCCCTCTGACTTGCACCACCTTGAGGACATCCCTGTTCCTGACAGCTTATTGTAATTGTATTCTTTTAATATTACAATTATTATAGTAATTTAAAGCTTATATCGGAGCTGGCCGTGCTACCCATTTAAGACAGGTTGAAATATAAGTTAACGTTTGCAGTGCACCGTGCATTGTGTATATCTGATATATGCCATTTTAATGTTTGTGATGCGCCATCTATTGGAATTACAGAGACATAGCAAACGGATGGACATACAGACAGACACCAAGACCCTTTCCTTGTATTAAGTTGATTTGCAAAGCATCATGGGAAGATATTTCACTGTGGAAAGACCTTTTTATTAATTTGCAATAATGATTGCTCAAGGCTTCCTGCACAAGTTTCAATACCGGATCTTAAAGTGCCATTTGCAGTTTTCATGTTTTCTTCCAGTAGGCTTTTATTGACCCAATAATGCTTCATGATCCAGCAAAAGCCAAGTGTTTTGGTGCAGTGCTTTTTTGGACTTTGTACATTTACTACTATTGGGAAAAACACAGACTATGCCAGGTTAACATTTTGTAGACATTACAGAGTCTATGAAAAAAAAAGATTACAGTTGCACAACAGACTACATATAAGGCATTTAGTTTTATTTAATTTAAAGTCATTCAGATATAAATCAGCAAATGATTTGTAACTGATTAACTATTTGTCACAATGAAATGATTGTTGGAATTTTTGGAATTCCCATTAATATCCCACTTTTTCAATTAAGGAAATAATTTAAGGAGTGTAAATAATTATCAGCTTTCTAACAACTGGGATGAACAATAGTAGAGGAAACATACTGGCTATTGTTTTTGCAATGTATAAATAATGAAGTGAAAACACAGTTCTGTGGACATTTCGAAGGCTTATTCTCAGGGGACACTTGTATCTATATTGGTATCAATATGGGGGTTTGGGTAGGGGGGACAATAGATAAAGCAAATGGCTTTACTTGTTCACCTAATCTTAGTAAAACTTTGAACTAGGATAAGAATTATCAAAGAGTTCAGGCAAGACCCTTAATTGTTTCCTTGGTCTCTTGAGAACATTGCATCAGTAGGAAGAGCCGGCTGACACTGGTAAACATTTGTGCTTTTTATGACCTTTTTGTGACCACAATTATTGCTGTTTTCAAGTCAGGTAAAATAGTTCAAGACAAATCTATAAAGGACTACTTAATGTCCTATTAAATATCATAACTTAATTGACTCAAATCCACTTAAACCAATTGAGGGTCACAGCAATGCTTGCAAGGCAGGAAACAGTCCTGGAAGGGATGCCAGTCTATCACAAGGCAGACTGACACACAATGCTAAACTCACACCAAGTCAATTTGGAAGGTAACAATCAACCTAAAGCTGATGTACAGTTGTGGCCAAAAGTTTGGAGAATGACACAAGTATTGGTTTTCACAAAGTTTACTGCTTTGTGTTTTTAGATCTTTTTATCGGGTGTTTTTATGATATATTGAAGTAGAATTACAAGCATTTCATAAGTTTCAAAGGCTTTTATTGACATTACATTAAGTTTATACAAAGAGTCAATATTTGCAGTGTTGACCCTTCTGTCTTTTTCAAGACCTCTGCAATTCACCATGGCATGCTGTTAATCATCTTCTGGGCCAATTCCTGACTGATGAAGATGTTTTGGTCCCATTCTTTATTCATGGCTGTGTTCTTTGGCAAAATTGTGAGTGAGCCCACTGCCTTGGCTGAAAAAACAACCCATACATGGATGGTTTCAGGATGCTTTACTGTTGGCATGACACAGGACTGATAGTAGCGCTCACCTTTTCTTCTCTTTTTCCCGGATGCCCCAAACAATCAGAAAGGGGATTCATCAGAGAAAATGACTTTCCCAGAGTCCTCAGCAGTCCAATCCCTGTACCTTGTGCAGAATATCAGTCTGTCCCTGATGTTTTTCTTGGAGAGAAGTGGCTTCTTTGCTGCCCTTCTTGACACCAGGCCATCCTCCAATAGTCTTCTCACATCTGTCTGCTGCAATTCCTGAGCAAGCTCTGCACTGGTGGTGCCTCGATCCCATAATTGAAGGTCCTGGCACTTCCTGGACTTTCTTGGGTGCCCTGAAGCCTTCTTCATTACAATTGAATCTCTCTATTCTAACTCAATCAGCATGAGAGAGTGATCCCTAACCTTGTCCTCATCGACACTCTCACCTGTGTGAACGAGAGGATCACTGAAATGATGTCAGCAGGTCCTTTTGTGGTAGGGCTGAAATGCAGCGGATATTGATTTTTAGGTAATTTTCATGGCAAAGACAGACTTTGCAACTAATTGCAATTCATCTGAGCATCCTTCATAACTTTCTGGAGTTGATGCACATTGCAATCATAAAAACTGAGGCAGCAAATATTTGTGAAAATTAATATTTGTGTCATTCTCGAAACTTTTGGCTGTGACTGTACACTATGTACTGTCTAATTATAAGGTATGTCACATTTGATGACCACAATTTCTGATCTCGTCACCAAACTATTTTAATTTATATGACTGAAAATTGGCCATATCACATTTAGTGACTGCATGCAGGTCAGGTCAGGCTGGGGAGCATGCACTGGTACAGCATGTTGCCACACCAACCATACGATGAAACAGTTCGGGATCCTGGTTGGCAGTCCCGGGGGCAGACATGTGGTCCAGTCCCACCCTCTGGAAATTACCCTGTATCTACCACAGCCATGTGTAAGGTGGGCGTCCCTTTGGCCTGATCCAGCTACTTGGGTCCTCAACAATGACACTCAGGGAATCGTACCACATGGCCGTAGTGCCGTAACTGACGCTTCCTCACAATCCAGGTAATGTGCCACATTCGAGACTCCGTGAGCAACCGCTCATTCGACACAAAGTAAAACCAGCAGTACCCAAGGATTCTCCAGAGAGACACAGTACCAAAGGGTCCAGTCTTCATCTCAGCATCCATGTCTTGCAACAATATAGCAAGACAGGAAGCACCAGGGGCCTCAAGTATAAATGGTGCGTACGCACAGAAATGTTGCGTAAGAACGTTTCCATGTTCAAATCGCTATGTATAAAACCTAAACTTGCCGTAAAGCCACACACATTTCCACGGTACCTCATACCCTGTCATACGCAAGTTCTCCGCTCGGTTTTGCAGACTGGCAGCACCCAGCATCAAAGCAGTGCTACTGTTCCTGTGTAGTATAAATACACTGAAATTAACCGCATATTGTTTATTAGTTTAATGCATCTGAGTGTAATTAACCAGTAACAATATAATGGTCCACGGAATAGTCAAACTATTCCAAATACCATAGCTGCTTTAGCGTTGTTACTCTCACTGCACCTTCTTCTTCTTCTTTCAGCTGCTCCCGTTAGGGATTGCCACAGTGGATCATCTTTTTCCATATTACTCTCACTGCACCACTCGGAGCAGCTGATCAGAAAGAGAATTATCGGTATACAGCATCAAGCACACACTGCCTCAGCCATGCTTCCTATTTCAACCGTTTCTCACACGGAAAACGCGTTTCAAACCTTTCCTGTCGGACCTTGCAGTTCAGAAAGAGTTTCATCCCAAGAGCTCTAAACGCACTCAATCAAGTGCTCCTTGTAGAACTATCTGTGCTTATAAGTAGAATTACCTCACTGTAAACTTGCACTGCAGTTATAATATTGCACAACCTGAGACACTTTATAAAACGCATATTTACATTGATGACGATATCATTTTTAAGATGAAATGCAGCAAAATATGTTTATTATATTATACAGATAAATCTTTAACTTCATTTAAATAATCTATATTGTTATTTATTAAAGGTTGTTCCTGGCTCGCACTGTATGCTTCACTGGGACTGGCATGAAGGACAGAATAATTAAACATGTACTACAAAGATATTTCAATGTTCCTTAAAGGTTTTGAAGAATCGGCGCTTTAAGCTTACAGATGGCTTAACATCTATTACAGAGCTGATTGTGTGGAGAATTGGTTACTTGGAGAAAGAAAAGGAAGGACATGAATTGGAGGTTAGTACGTTTGAAAGAGACAGTACTGCAGGGGCGGCCAGCCAATATATATTGAATATAAAACAGAAAGAGAAAATAACGACACAGCTAAAAAAGCAGCGGCAAATTTCGACAAAAGTTAAACGCTTGTGTCATGAGCACGAGGCGGCTATGCAGTGTCCGCAATGGACGTGGCCATCCGCCGTGCATAAGATACCATATTGACATTGGCGGGCGAAGGGGCCACTGATTCTTTCTCTGCCCAGGGCCGCCACAAGCCTAGAGCCTCCCCTGAGTACTGCTGCAATAAATTATTTCATCAAAGGTTGCTCACAATCACTGCGCCGTGAAACCCATGTTTAATAACATGCTTTAACTCCTATCATCATGAAAATGATATCACGTATACATCCCAGTATTTTAGTTATTCAGAGAGCTATAATATCACGAATGTAATGGATTCTGTGTCCAGTTGGAGGAAGAGAGCGGTTTAAGAAGCAAGTAGTGATTCACACACATAGAGCACAAAGAAGATCACATAGAAAACAAAGCATTTAACGTGCTACTTTAATTACGATGTGATTTGAGAAACTGGTTAATTAAACGATTTTAAGATGTAGTTTATGATGTTCTACTTTAATGACAAAATAAACTACATGATTAAAGTGGAAATTTCGAGATTGAAGTTGACATTTCGTGCTTTTTCCCACTGTGTGCCTTTTTTTCTCTGTATGCTAATAAGCTTTCATATGACACTCAGGCGGTGGCCTACGACTTGGCTTTTCACAGCGACTTTGATATGTGACAACTTCTTTTTTATTTCCGGCACCGTGCGACTTTGTGAACTTGAGTTTCCAAGTTTCTCCAACATGCTATGTCATTCGATCAACTTCTCTTTTGCTGATTATATCACGGTTTAAATCAATAAATAGTATGTTTTTCCTTTGCCTCCATTTGATATTCTTATATTTTCCCCCATGCTTTTCCCATTGTCTTTTCATAGAAGGCTGAGCTTAAGCACTATTTATATTGATTTGCATATTCAAAGAGGCGTAATTCTGGGAGGAGTTGGGGCAGGATAAGAGGCGCATGCACGTGAGTTACTTTTCACACTGACCAGGATTTATGTAGCGGAAGAACGCGGAAGTTGGCAAACACAGATTCCTGCATCTGGATTTTTCTGTGAATAAGCACATTTCGACTTTTGCGCTTACGTCATGTTATAGTGTGAGTTCTACGCACGGCGTTATGCATGAGGCCCCAGGACTCTAAAGACTTGGACCTTCATCTTTTTGCATAGATATCGGGAGCGTTACACACCCCTTTCCAGCAATCTCATGACCCCCATGCTCTCCCAAGCCGTCTACTGACTTCATATGAAGAGTCACCAGTAACATGACTGTCACTGCCAAAGTATGTAAACCTCTCGACAAAGTCAACACTCTCTCCGCAGACAGACTCACTGCTGATGGCTGTGCCCAAGAGGTCATTAAAGGTCTGGATCTTGTTTTTTTTCCAGGACACTCGCAAGTCCAGACACTCAGACTCCTCGCTCAGTCTCTCAAGAGCCTCAGTCAGAGTCTCCATCGACTCTGCGAAGATCACACCATCATCAAATATCATAAATACAAATTAAATTATTCTTACAATAAGGAATATAAGATTTAATGTCATGATATAAATACCTTTCACTTGCTTAGATTTTATTTTTGCAGTGTAGCATGCTTCCCGAGGGAGCCCATGTTGTATGAAGGGTTGACAGCTACTGCATGTTCAGCCAAAATCCTTGCCCTTTTTTCCCATTCTGTCGTGGTACATAAAGCACAACACAACAGAGAGAACAACTTCTCTTCTGTTAGTGAGGTCCAAAACCCCTGTGTCTCTTATTCTTCGTCTCTGCATTATATACAGTACATTATACTTCACCTTTCATTGGTTATCAGCACTGATGCTTACACAGCTCACCCCTACAATTAAACCTGTTCATCATAGAAAGTCACAGACTAGCTGGAGTGAGTCAAAGGGACATGTCACTTTATGTGATCAGCTTCACAGTAGTGTACTGCTAACATCCCCTGACTTGCTAAGACAATGTAAATGAAGGCTACAACTGAAAATGGCTGGAAATGCTACCTAATGTGACTTGGTCTTTATTTTTAGGGATGTGGGAGGAAAACCCATCCTAATGCAGGAAGAACATGCAAACTCCACACTGAGAACATCCAGGCACAGGATTCAAACTCAGGACACCAGACTCATGCAGAGACAACAGTACCTACCTACCTGATGCAAATGCCTTACAAAATTCAGCTGTTTAGATTTCTTTTTATTTTCAACACTTGAAATGTTGTTCGACTATACACTGCCCATACACAGCAATGACTAACAAGGTTTTGAAGAGATTGTCTCTCAATATTGTGAGCAGAACTGAACTTACTAGATGTGACACTACAAAAGTGAAGCGATGCCACCCTAATATTGCATATTGTGTGGCACCCTCTTCACTCAGGGATTCTGAACTGAACAAGCATTCTCAGTGAGTATTTTAGATATTCATGTACTTATGACTTAACTAATGAATATTAGAAGGTGACTACACAATATAAATAAGAGTTGTTTTTTTTTTATTTTCCTTTTTCCTACCTGTTGCTTCTTTTTAAGGTTTTGGGTCTACTGACGTGAATTTGTCTAAGAGTGGAAATCATTTTATTTAGTTATGTGGTTCAGGGCCTGAGGCCAAAATTTGTAAGCCTATGACCTCTTGTCCCATTGAAGCTAGTGGATTTAAATATTTATGTGTGTTGGTTTTATCCTTCAGTAGCATTCATGACACATACAAACAGCATCCAATACCACTTTCTGCTTTTCATATCTGTTTGTTTCCAAGCTGCTTTACACTCAACTCACATATACACTTGAGCAGCACTCAGATAATTACACTTTGGCTGTTGGGAAGGTTGATAGTTGCAGTTATCTTCTTCTGTGCCAGGAACATACAGGCTGCTGCGATTTGAGTCTCATCTTACTAATAGACAGTAGTCAGCATGGCTGTCTAAACCAAGGGTCTGCAAAGTTGGTACTGGAGTGCCATAGATGTTCTGATTACTGTGGGTCCACAAAACAGAACTCACCCAAAGAGAACTCCGGCTGACAGAGAAACACAGCACCCAAGGAATTCTCATAAATTAGAATTCATTAACATAAGAGCAAATGTTAAAAAGGTTTTAAATGTTAAAAAGGAGTTGTCAAAGGCAATTCATTATCAAAACACAATATGTAAATATTCCAACGTCCAGAGCAAAAAAGTCACAAATCTTAAAAATAGGCAAAATAACAAATGTCATACTTACAAGGAAAAAAAAAACCTTCTCCAGAGCCCAGTGAAATGAATTGCATGGATTTGCTGCTCCAACCTGAATATAAAGGCTTGAGGAGGTCCTGTAACAATGAGGTCAGAGTGGCCCCGCCTCTTGGGGATCCACTCACAAAATACAAGGACATTAGCAAAACAAAATTATACACATTTCAACTAAATGATAGATAGATAGATAGATAGATAGATAGATAGATAGATAGATAGATAGATAGATAGATAGATAGATAGACATTTGGCTTTTTACAGAAGCTGTTAAAGTAAATAAATGCATAAATAGATAGATAAATATATGTATACACACACTATGGTCTAAATCAGGAGTGGCCAACCCACGGCTCCCAAGCCGCATGCGGCTCTTTGCCTGGTTTCATGCGGCTCTTACGTTTATATCGAAGTTTGTGTTTGTGTTCTTTGTTTTAATGTTCGTGTTTGCTTCGCTTGAGTTCAATACGGTATTTTCGTCAAATGCTCATGTGCGTGAGATGAAAATGCAAACTTTCCTAGTAGGGGCAAGATCATTTAAGTAAACAATTTGTGTCAAGTTCGCTCTCAAAATGGCAGGGAAAAAATGCACAGCAAAACAAAAATATGAAGATGAACACAGGACGTTTTTAACAGAGTGGGAGAGTTTATACTTTTTGTTGAACGTAATGGCAAGCCATTCTGCCTTATATGTCAGGCGTCATTAGCGCATTTCAAAGCTTTAAATCTTCAGCGCCACTTCAGCTCACTCCATGCTAACATTGACCAGGAATTTCCAAAAGGGACTGAACTTCGCAAGCACGAGTTGGTCACTTTGAAAACTCAGGCAGAAAAGCAGATACAATTTTTCCGAAAATTTACGAAGCACTCAGAGCCTGTAACGCTCGCATTGTATCAACTGGCTTGGAACACTGCACAGGCTAAAAAGCCATACAATGAAGAGGAGTTTGTTAAAAAATGCGTCAGTGATGTTGTTGAAATCTTGTCTCCTGAAAATGACAAACTAAAACACATGGTATCAGACGTCCAACTGTCCCACCACACTGTTGAACACAGAATATCAGACATTAACATGGCTATTGAATCACAGTTGCACTCTGACCTTCAAGCATGTGAGTAATTTAGTGTCGCATTGGATGAGAGTTGTGACATACAAGACAAGCCTCAGTTGGTAATATTTGCACGGTCTGTGTCAAACGATTGTGTGATCAAAGAAGAACTCCTTGATATTGTGCCATTAAAAGACAGAACCCATGGCATAGATGTGAAAGAAACAATGATGGCTGTATTTGCGAAAGCAAATCTGCCCATACCGAAACTAACTGCAATAGCCACGGATGGAGCACCAGCCATGATCGGATCTGTGAACAGGCTTGTGGGGCTGTGCAAAGCTGACCAAACATTTCCCGAGTTTTGGAATTTCCACTGCATCATCCACAGGGAGCAACTTGTGTCTAAATCATTGAATTTAGACAACGTCATGAAGCCTGTGATGGAAATCTCAACTACATCCTCATACATGAACTTAACGACAGGCATTTCAAGAATCTCATCGCTGAGCTGGACCAAAGGCTTCCAGGTGATCTGCCGCTGCACTGCACTGTGAGGTGGCTGTCAAAAGGCCAAGTACTTTCTCGCTTCTTTGAGCTTTTGGATGCCGTGAAACTGTTAATGGAAGAGAAGGACAAGGACTATCCCGAGCTCTCTGACCTCAAGTGGATTATGGATCTGGCCTTTTTGGTTGACATGCTGTGTCACTTGGGCAGACTGAACCTGACCCTGCAGGGTAAGTTAAAAATGCTGCCTGACCTGTTGCAAAGTGTGTTTGCTTTTGTCAACAAACTGAAGCTGTTCAAGGCGCATATTCAAAGGGGAGATTTAACGCATTTTCCCACTCTTCTAAAAGCCAGCGGGCAAGTCACTAGCACCGCCCTGAATAAGCAAAGAGGCAGATATGCAACACTGGTTGAAAACCTGCACGAAAGCTTTGTGACCAGGTTCCATGATCTACAACTAAAAAGGCCACAGATTACATTCCTTGTCGACCCATTTAATGTGGAGACTGACTGTTTGAAAGCCCCGCTAGTCACAGATGAGGCTGCGGCTGAGTTGGAGATGATCAATCTTTTTGAGGAGGACCAACTGAAACCTGCTTTAAGGGAAAGGACCACTGAGTTCTGGAAAAGTGTGCCAATGGAAAAATACCCCAATGTCAAATGGGCTGCGCTAATGATACTGTCAATGTTTGGGTCAACATATATCTGTAAGTCTGTGTTTTCTACCCTGAAACACGTGAAATCAAAGCATCAATCTGTTCTGACTGACACCCATGTGAAAGAATTGCTTCGAGTGGCAACAACGGAATACAAGCCAGATTTGAAGAGGATTGTTCAAGGCAAGGAATGCCAGAAGTCCCACTAAGCAACATGCATAGTAAAAGAAAAATGCTATTGTAAATTATTATATTTTTGTTTGTGGACTTGGTTGAACTGAGAGTTTGTGTGTGTGAGACAGTGCACACAATGTTCATTGTTGAAAATGACTGGCCTGTGGTTATATTACTGTAGGAGTCAATTTCTGTCATTATCATGTTGGTGTGTGACATTTACAATAAATCTGGCTGAGCAGAGGTGTGAGTGTGTGGTGTGAGAAAGGGATGGGTGATGTTCATGTGTGCCCATGTGTATAATGTGGCTCTTATTGGTAACACAGTAAAAAATTTGGCTCTTGGTCTCTGACTGGTTGGCCACCCCTGGTCTAAATATATACCTGGATAACTAAAAACAAAGAAAATTTAAAAATACAGAAAACTTCTGATTGACCATCAGAGAACAGTAAATCATTATGCAGGTGTATTTCTGTTGGTATAAGGAGCCCATGTAACATTTCTTAATACTCTTCTGCTGAATAATTCATTGGCTGAAAGTCCTCAGCGTTAGTGTGTTAGATAGAACTGTGCAGCATTATTCATAATGACACTCAGTTTTGTTTTAATTCTTTCCTTTGCTATGACCTCCAGGCGGTCCAGAGTGCATCCCATAACCAAGCCTGCCCTTTTAATTAGCTTGTTCATTCAGTGGGCCTCATTTGAAGTGATGTAAAAAAATAAAAAATAGCGCTGGCCATCACAGAGTTGTAGAAAATGTTTGGAGGATGTCACCACCAACATTAAATGAAAAAGAGCCTGCTCTGCCATTTCTTATATATTGTAGTTTCTGCATGTTGTGAAACCAGTCCAATCAGTCATTGATGCCGACCTCCAAGTACTATCTATCTATCTATCTATCTATCTATCTATCTATCTATCTATAATATGCTACCATGGCTGTCCATTTCACTACAGATCACAATGTCATCAGCAAACATCATAGTCCATGGGGACTCCTGTCTAATTTCGTCTGTCAACTTGTCCATCACCATTGCAAATAAGAAAGGGCTCAGAGCCGATCCCTGATGTAATCCCACCTCCACCTTGAATGCATCCGTCACTCCTACCGCAGACCTTACCACTGTCACACTTCCTTCGTACATATCCTGTACAACTCTTACGTACTTCTCTGCCACTCCAGACTTCCTCCTACAATACCACAGCTCCTCTCGAGGCACCCTGTCATATGCTTTCTCTAGGTCCACAAAGACACAATGCAGCTCCTTCTGGCCTTCTCTAAACTTCTCCATTAACATCCTCAGAGCAAACATTGCATCTGTGGTGCTCTTTCTTGGCATGAAACCATACTGCTGCTCACTAATCATCACCTCACTTCTTAACCTAGCTTCCACTACTCTTTCCCATAACTTCATGCTGTGGCTCATCAATTTTATTCCCCTGTAGTTACTGCAGTCCTGCACACCCCCTTATTCTTAAATATCGGCACCAGTACACCTCTTCTCCAGTCCTCAGGCATCCTCTCACTTTCCAAGATTCCATTAAACAATCTGGTTAAAAACTCCACTGCCATCTCTCCTAAACACCTCCATGCTTCTATAGGTATGTCATCTGGACAAACGGCCTTTACATTTTTCATCCTCTTCATAGCTGTCCTTACTTCTTCCTTGCTAATCCATTGCACTTCCTGATTCACTATCTCCACATCATCCAACCTCTTCTCTCTCGTTCTCTTCATTCATCAGCCTCTCAAAGTACTCTTTTCATCTGCTCAACACACTCTTCCACTTGTGAGTACGTTTCCATCTTTATCCTTTATCACCCTAACCTGCTGCACATCTTTCCCAGCTCGGTCCCTCTGTCTAGCCAATCGGTACAGGTCCTTTTCTCCCTCCTTAGTGTCCAACCTCTCATACAACTCATCATACGCCTTTTCTTTAGCCTTCGCCACCTCTCTCTTCACCTTGTGCCTTATCTCCTTGTACTCTTGTCTACTTTCTGCTCTCTGACTATCCCACTTCTTCTTTGACATCCTCTTCCTCTGTATACTGTCCTGTATTTCCTCATTCCACCACCAGGTTTCCTTTTCCTCCTTCCTCTTTCCAGATGTCACGCCAAGCACCCTTCTTGCTGTCACCCTTACTACATCTGCTGTAGTTTCCCAGCTGTCTGGTAACTCTTCACTGCCACCCAGTGCCTGTCTCACCTCCTCCCTAAACTCAACCTTGCAGTCTTCCTTTTTCAACTTCCACCATTTGATCCTTGGCTCTGCCCTCACTCTCTTCCTCTTCTTGATCTCCAACGTCATCCTACA
Organism: Polypterus senegalus; assembly: GCF_016835505.1. NCBI lineage: Eukaryota > Metazoa > Chordata > Cladistia > Polypteriformes > Polypteridae > Polypterus > Polypterus senegalus. The sequence goes on along the minus strand of NC_053167.1, from coordinate 112,291,267 downwards.
GACCACCATCCTATGCTGCTTAACTACACTTTCCCCTGCCACCACTTTGCAGTCTTCAATCTCCTTCAGATCAACTCTTCTGCATAGGATGTAATCTACCTGTGTTCACCTTCCTCCACTTTATTGTACGTAACCCTATGTTCCTCCCTCTTCTTAAAATACATATTCACCACAGCCATGTCCATCCTTTTGGCAAAATCCACTATCCTCTGACCTTCTTCATTCCTCTCCTTGACACCATACCAACCCATTATCTCCTCGTCTCCACTGTTCCCTTCACAGACATGTCCATTAAAATCTGCTCCAATCACTACTTTCTGTCACTTGGGTACACTGTTCATCACTTCATCCAACTCACTCCAAAAATCTTCTTTCTCACCCATCGCACACCAACTTGCGGCATATGCACTAACAACATTTATCATCACACCTCCAATTTCCAGCTTCATAATCATTACTCTGCCAGACACTCTTTTCACCTCCACAACACTCTTGACATACTGTTCCTTTAGAATAACTCCTACCCCATTTCTCCTCCCATCCACACCATGATAGAACAATTTGAATCCACCTCCGATCCACCTGGCCTTACTCCCCTTCTATTTAGTCTCTTGCACGCACAATATATCAACCTTCCTTCTCTCCATCATGTCTGCTAACTCTCTTCCCTTACCAGTCATACTGCCAACATTCAAAGTTCCTACCCTCAGTTCCACTCTCTTTACTTTCCACCTCTCTCCACCTGCCTCCGGACACGTCTCCTCCATCTTCTTCTTCTTCTTCTTCGGCCAACAGTAGCCCAATTTCCACTAGTACCCCGTTGACTAACAGTACTGGTGGTGGTCATTGTTAACCTGGGGCTCAACCAATCCGGTATGGAAATTTGTATTGTTGTCTGTATATTGATTTGGCAAAAATTTATCCGGACTTGGTTCCGGCATGAAGAAACACACTGGTTTATGCATCCCCTGTGGCTGGGTTAGGAGTAAACTGCAAGACAATGATTATATTTTTATATTATGTACATTAAAGAACCATCAACAACAAATCAAATTAATATTGTATTGAACAATTATTATAAACTTAAAGTTGAATAAATTGGACTCAGCAGTTGCATGAATAAAAAAGTACCATTTCCGGTTAGCAGAAATAGTTCAAATGCTGATAGAACGTTTTCTACCTAATACTTGTATGCAAAATTTGATTGATTTAAGTGGAAGCGTACTCAGATTATCGTGTTTAAATATATGCAGACACACAGACATAATTTCAAACATGGTATTTTCGGACTCAGGGAGGTCTAAAACAACAAGATTCATCAAAATCTTGAAATCTAATTTTTGGACAATTACAATACTTTCCCTATACTTTGTATATGAGAAAGTAAAAATCTAGTATTCTGACACTTGTCCCTAACATAATTATTCACCTTATGAATTGCTGGGTAGTTTTGGTTGCTGTAGCAATGATCACAAAACAAATATATAAAATTTTTCAATTATATCTCATTTATTGCATAAACTTTCAAAACGACTAAATATTTTCTCATTTGTCATTTAAGGACAGATGAAGTTCTTCACTTTACAAGCATTATCTTAAGAAACACAATGAAGTAAAATGTACAGAAGGATTCTAACTAACTTCATTCTTCTTGCAGTTTGCATACTGGGCAGTACTTCAGTTGTGTTTGCTGCATTGGAGTTATTGTAGTGGAAACAAACCAGGGCATTAAGCAAATAATGTGAGGGAGATCAAGAAATAACAGCATGAATCCCAGCCTAGCTTCATCCAGCTGACAGGCCAAATCCATCACCTTGTAAAAAAAACAAAATGTTCATACTAAACAGGAAAAGCTGTAAATTACAGATTACAGATGGACTTTTTCTGCATTTTATTTTCCACTTTAAGCAGCTAGCATGACGGTAAAGGCCTAATTAAGTTAAAGAGAGAAAAAAGCATCAATTACACAGTACTGCAACAAGAAACATTACAACAAAGCTCTGTCATGTCAACCTATTTCACCTCTGGAATCCCATAGAGACCATACAGAGATAAAAAGCAGAGTTAAATGGACAACTCCTCAAGCCTTTCAACATGCAGTTGGGATTTCCCATACAGGAGCCAAAAAAAGCTGTTAATACTGTGCTAAACAAATCAGAATTAAAATAAAATCCTAAACGACAAGTCCAGTTTAACACATCTAATGATATGCACATATGCATACGTGATGTGCATATAGTGCCATCAGAGTTATGGTTAAAGAACGCCCCTGCAGGTTCCTTGAGGCTAAAGAAGAAGTGGTACAAGCAAAGGTAAAAATGTTAAATTAGTGCCTCCTTAAAGAGAGCAAAAGTCCATAATCCAGCTTCATTGTTCTAGCATTGAAACCTGACGAAATGACTTGTGCAAGCTGAAAAGACATCGCTGCTTGATACCATCACTATAGCAAAAGAATCTGTTATCCTGTACTACAGTTTTGTTTTGTTATGGGCACAACTTTGTCATGTGGACCCAGTGACTTTTCAACATTTATAATGGCTGGGCTAAAACCCCAAGTTTTGCTATAAATGGCTTACGTAGCAATATGTAATTGAGGTCTTTTCAATTTTTTCAAATATCTTTTTCCAAGGCTTCAGGGACCAAGGAATAAATTGTTTATGTCTGTTTTAATGTTTTTAATGATTTTAAAGTTATTATGTTATCCTGTACTACAGTTTTGTTTTGTTATGGGCACAACCATCTTTGCTGATGGCAGCTTCAGCACCAATGAACATTTTTAACCACTACAGTGGGCTCCTCAATGGTCCTACTCACATTAGGCTTAGGAGTCCTTCGGAGAACACCCTAGGTTAGATTTGCTCAAACATCTTCCTCCATGGCTTTACAAACCCTTTCCAATGCTTGGGCTTCCACTCCAGCTGATACCTTCTTAGCCTGCAGGTGCCTACTTATCAGATTCAGAGGCCTTCCTTCTAACATAATATGGATGGCATTTCCCTGTACCTTGACAGCTTCCCTCACTGTCAGAGTTTCTTGATAGGCCCTCGAATTTGTCTCCATTGCATGCATATCTTGACTCCATATCCTCGACCTTACAAAGGAAGGAAATGCTCTTCCACAGGTGAAAGCTGAGTTCACTGCAAGTAAAGACATCAACTAGCCAATCCCAACGTGTACCCACTATCAGTTTAGCTGTGCCAGGTCTGCCTAGTTGACGATACCAAGTTACGACCAGTTAAAGGCATAAAACGTTTGGTTTAGGTTTTGCTTAAGGCCATAATTAGAATAGATTAGATTAGATTAGATTAAGTAACCTTTATTAATTCCAAGATGACATTTAGACAAATACAGCAGCAGAAACATAAACACAAGATTACAGACTCATGGGACAATCAATGTATATTCTGCAGAAATTGCAAGATGAACTAAAAGAGTATCAGCATTTAGTTTGGGATGCTGGGAGGAACCACTGAATTACCTGATAGCAGTGGGTAGAAAAGACGCCCGGGGTGCTTCTTAGCTAATAGTGGTTAGATGAGCCTGTTGTTAAAAGTGTTCCCAGACAGCGCCTCCTGGATGGGATAGAGGGGATTTTTCATGATGGCATCCAATTTTGCCCCCATTCTCTTTTCCACAAAAGCTTTCAGAGTTTTGAGGGTTCACCCTGTGATGGGTCAGGCTTTCCTGATAAGTTTGTTCTGGCATTTTGCTTCTTTTGAACTCAAGTTGCTTCCTCAGGAGACCACAGCATAGAGCACCACATTGGCTACTATGGAGTGATAGCACATTTCATGCAGCTTGTTGCATACATGAAGAGACCTCAGTCTCCAAAGGAAGTACAGTCTGCTCACAAGCTGGGAAAATCAAAGTTAGACATACTGTAGTTATAAAATACGAAAAGAGCGGGTACAGCTAACACCATTCATTAAGGTGAAATAGGCAGACAATGAAATTATTTAAAAAGAAGATAAGAAGTAAAAAAAATAAAATAAAATAAGAATAAAGCACAGCAATGTCCCAAGTTGCCAAATGTTTGCAGGTTTTACAATCCATCTAAGTAAAAATGGCTAATAACATGGAGGCATTTAAAAATGAGTAAGATACCCCACACTTTTATCCTTTTCTTTTCTATCAGTGAAACCCAGGCATTTTTTTTATTATTTTTAATTGGTCATTTCCAACTGGTTGGATCTACTAGGTTTCTAAAAACACTCTAAATAGTTCTTATTATTCTATGACATCGAAATGGAGAAGAGAACTTAGAACATGAATATAAAGATCAATGAATGGAAATGCAGACTCAACAGAATGGCTCTTTGGAGGATAGACTTCAAGAGATAAAGGGTCAAAGTCAAAAAGTGACTAAATCCCTAACTCCAATTTACAGTGGAATGAAACAAAATTAAAGGTAGAATAAAATGTTTTGTGACTTATTTAAATCATGAGTCAAGTTTAACACATAAATAAGAACAATAAAATGCAAAGTATAGAAAGTATAGAAGAAGGCAATCACCTATCAGAACCACATACCAGATATAATAAAGCATAAATATGAAATGCTTCAAATAAAGAGTTTTCAACTCTTCATTATCCAAACAAAATTGGACCAAAAAGTCCTTCGACCATGATTAAGATCACAAGACTATAACCACGAGATAGAATGGGAAGGAATATCATGACTCTTGAACAAGAAGAACATTTTTTTGAAGAGGAAATGTAGTATTTGTACGGATTGAAAATAAAAGTCAGTTAATAAGCTTTGGCCAAGAGAAAAGGACATGGTCAGTTAACAGGCATGAGTCGAAACCAAAGTCCATAAAGCCAAATTGCTAGCCAAAAATCAAAGTCCAATTTGTTTGCATTGCCAGGCATCTCATACAGAAGAGTCCAGGCATGCATGAGGTGATCTTATACTTTCACGCCAATGGCACCACCCGCCTGGTGCATCATGGAATACATTGCACATGCAATGAACAAGTAAACTGTCCTATAATGGCAGCAAACATTTTTTCTGGTATTTAGTTTATAGCTGTTAATTGTCTTTCAGTTCCCTTTGTTAGTTTTCTTAATTCTGTTTGTAGTACTAGGGTGTTGTACTAGGGTAGCCATTGCGGATGTAGTGAGAAGTCTTGCCTGAAGAAGGGGCCTGAGTTGCCTCGAAAGCTTGCATATTGTAATCTTTTTAGTTAGCCAATAAAAGGTGTCATTTTGTTTGACTTCTCACTTAATTCTGTTTTGAATGAAGTTAATATCTATTTTGGTTCTGGTTACAATATGAGACAAGATCCCTGACCTGTTTTCAGATGCTGCCATTGTTACGACAGCACATTTAAGGACTACATCCACCCTTTGTTGCCAGTGGCTGAAGTGGAAAAAAAAGAAGTGGTGGTAGCCACTGGCTTTTCAGCTTCTCAATCCTCCTTCTACATGTATATATAGTGTTGTAGAAACAATGTCGATATTACAGTTTTTTCCCAGATCATTGAGTGGGACTAAGGGTTGTGGTCCTCTTGGAATTCCATAACTATGCTGATATTCAGGGTTGATAGATAGTTGTGTACATTAGCCGGACAAAGTGTGAAGTTTGAGAATTTAAAAGAAATCCGTAGATGAGCTTTTGGACTGACAGGAGAGAGCTGAATTGGTTTGGTCATCAACTGATGGTGACTCCTGGACTTTTTCCACGGGAGCTATGCAAATATGGCTCATTGGAAACTGAGGAGATGTTAATGAAGTTAATACTCTGCAGTGCCTATGAATTCCACAAAAGCTCCTCAAGATGGTTGCTAAAAATCAGCATAACGAAAGGCATTTAACAATTAAAGGTAATGTCAACGGTTACAATTAATCAAAAAGAGCAAAAAAAATAACACTCAAGGCATAATTTAATTTGATACCAACCCTCACCTATTCTGTTTCTCTTCTCAGTGCTCAAATGTGGCACTTGGTGCCACGTCCCACCTGCCAGGTTGTTTTGCCTTCCTAAGGTAAAGTCATCCCTGATGGAGGATCCCTTTCATCGGATTGGCTAGCAGAGCGCTGTTTCATCTGTGGAATGGCCAAATGGGGGAAGCAGCTTGATGGCTGAGGTCTCCAGGACTCTAAACAAATCCAAATCATATTTTGTGATATCATCTACTGTTAAATTCTACTCTGTACTTCTAAATTTTTTATTTTTATACTGTATTGAGGATTTGTTCTGTTCTGTGTATTGACACCCACTGCACGCCCAACTTACCTGGAAAGGGGTCTCTTTTTGAACTGCCTTTCCCAAGGTTTCTTCCATTTTTCCCTTCAAGGGTTTTTGGGAGTTTTTCCTTGTCTTCTTAGAGAGTCAAGGCTGGGGGCTGTCAAGAGGCAGGGCCTGTTAAAGCCCATTGCGGCACTTCTTCTGTGATTTTAGGCTACCAAAAATAAATTTTATTGCATTGTATTGTATAATTTGGGCTGAGACATTCCACCTGTATCTTTTAGGATGAATTGACCTGCATCATTAGCTGGCTTGCATTACAGAGGAAAATACTTGTCAATAATATTACAATTTCAAGGTACCATCATTGCAAAGAGATCTTGAACTGGACTAAACAGATTAAAAAATGGGTGAACGAATAGATGGATATTTGGAAAGAAATGTAACAACAGATAAAATAAAATAGTTTGCATGTTATATGATGCTGCTGTTCACACAAACGTTGCAATCAAAACCAGGAAACTAGTCTTACATACTAGACAGCTGTGAATTCTTCACACTGGAGGAAGGGGTGAATGGAGGCATACTGATTGCAGTGAGAGGTGCCAAGTGACAGCTTACATGTAATTCCGATACACTTGCTGAAATCAAGATGAACACAAATCTACAGAACAAAATAAAAGTAAAGTAAATAAACAGGCACTTGATGGCACAATACTAAATATAAAGAGGCTGGGGAATTTCATATTGCACTTCCAAGCGGGTGAGAATCAGGGATGTCTGTCCTCTGTAGTATTTGGGTTCAAATGAGACACTGACATTTGGGGACACCTTCCTTTTATAGTGATCTCGCCGGATGGGACATCTTCTTTGTGCTGAGGAAGCGAAAAAAGACAAGCCAGTTAGTGATAATACCCCTTCTCCCCCAGGTGGGTATTGCTAACCTTGGATGAGCCCTTGAGGTGTCTAATAGACGCACATGCATGACAATATTTAAATTAATTTGATCAATCAGGATGGTCATATTTATTTTGCTTTTTGCCCATTGCCCTTTACATGAAAGATTTCATACAACTATAAAGAAAAATGTTAGGAATACAGCAATGAACTGAGTCACTGAAAAGAGTATTATGTAATCCTTACTAGACAGATGTGGACTAACGTCATACTGAACAGTTTGTTACTTTGTTACTGTCAGGGTTGTGAAGCTTTGCATTACACTATTCAAAAATGGCAAAAGGAATATTTGGCTGAGGATGACATGCAAAATAATATTGGAATGACTTACCTCCTTGTGTACAGAACCACTTGGAATTAGTAAAAAGTGGGTGGCAAAGGATGAAATTAGAGCATCTTACAAACATACAACGTTTTTGGGTCTTCAGTATAGTCACAGCTTGCTGTGTTGTAGCAGCCATGTGGTTCCTGACATACCACAGAGTGAGTGATAAAGATTTTCAGGTCCTCCAGGTTCTACTGTCCAACATATTGCCCACTTGAGATACCTACCAACCAACCTGAATGAGGTCAGGAAAGTATCTTGTGTCTTCACACAGCCAAGATTCAGTCTGGTTTGCTTCAATCCTCAGATTCAAGAAATGTGAGTCTACATCAATGGTTAGAAGATGTTTTAGTTTTAGTAAAATAAAGATCCCCAAAGAAGTTTAAATTGACTGAAAAAAAATAAAAGTATTGCTTTATCTATCCTTAAATTAGTGGAATAGTATATATTAGCAAACCTGTAACAAATGGAGCTTCAAAAACTATTAGAGAACTCAATAAGAAGAATGTGAATTGCTTGAAACGGAGCGTTATTCACAAAAGGGAATACATTTAAACATCTGTGAAGACAGAAAGCTGCCTTTAGAAGCACTGCACATCTAGCACTGTTAGTGAACAGCTTGTCACTGAATGTAGTTTCTGAAATGGACAGAATGTAAGCGCAGTGGAGCTAGCTGAGGAAAAAAACAATCCATTTAGCTGAAATGTTTCATTACAAGAGAGTGTCGAAGAGCAAAATAATAAAATTCAAGGACAAACTATGGGAGACCTCGATAAACATTAAAAAAGGATAAAAGGAAGGATGGGCAAACCTCAATAATTGTATTTACTTTGAGTTTTTTTTTTTAAATTCAGGTATTTTTATTGGGTAAGCAAGTGGAAATGCCTGTAAGGACTATCCTCTTCTTCTGTGCTCATTAAGGTCCCATTACAGGGATGTTCACATGTCCATATTAATAGATTTCTAATGTTACATTTTAATCATGATAAAACTACTTCATAAACTTTGTGGGTGACAGAAGTATAACAAGAGGGCGGAGTGGTGGCTCTGAGGTTAGGGATCTGCACTGGCAATCGGAAGGTTACCGGTTCGAATCCTGTAAATACCAATAGGGACTCTGCTTTGTTGGGCCCTTGAGCAAGGAAGGCCCTTAACCTGCAATTGCTGAGCGCTTTGAGCAGTGAGAAAAGCGCTATATAAATGCAAAGAATTATTATTAATGAATGAAGTGCTTGACTTTAACACACCAGCCTGCCGGTTCACTCCTTCTTTCTGAATCACTTTTTCACTCTATGTGAGACATTAAATGTCTTTTAATAATATAGGAGAACTATAAGACTTCACTGTATTTTTTTTACTTGTAGAGTACCCTTTGGTGTTAGTATACCAAATAATTAAATAAACTGGAAAATAAACAAACCATTAAGCACTATCTGCATGTCTTTTTGTGATATTGTATTCTTAATTAGTGCATGGTGCACTAGCCTTTTAAATTGAAGTGTACCCAATAAAACTTTTATGAATTGAATTGAAAATTTGCATACAATAATAAGAGTAGTCCAGGCTCAGGATTTAGTCATTCTTTTTATTTTGTGTTGCTTTTTATTATGCTCTTGCGTATCTAATGAAAATCATAACTGGAAAATTAATGATAGGTAATAGAAGTGAATTAGATGAATGGTAATTACAAAGGTGGCCTTTTGGCTTTATTGTCTTAACCGAGTTTCTAGTAAAAATGAATAGGTCTTATTTGGTACTACGTCATCTCTCCCACTCTCTCTCTCTCTGTCATTATTAAAAGAATAAAATAAGGAGATTAATTTACTTTTTTTCATGTAACCAATTAAACAATCTTAATATATATGATATCTTTAACTGCAAGTAGGCCTACTGTTACACAAAGCTTCATGAAGCAATTACCATTGCAGTTTTGTTTACTGACTGCCTAACCACCATACAGACAACAATTGAATAATCAGAATGGTAATATTTAACTTGTTTCAACAATCTTCCAAAAGTCATTTATCATTCATTCCAGGTGCTGCTTTCCCAGACCTCCCAAAATAAAACATGTGGCCTGTGAATAAAACCATTCATTATATTGTATTGATGAGCTGCAGATTATATGAGAACTCAACAAGCTTTCGAGAAGAAACACTAGCTCCTTATAACAAGACTGGTATAGAATAATGAAAAATATTTACTGACTGATGGTGTAGTGCATTCTATTTTACAATTTATATTCATTAAAACATTGTAAAATGGACGGATGGATGCCTAATTTAAGCTTTAAATGAAAAAGTCCCGAAAATACAATAACAATACAACAATGAAAAATATTTATTAAAGGATTCCAGACATTTCAAAACAGTATATCCCAACTCTCTCTCTCTCTCTGTCAGCTAAGACTGGTGGCAAACAAAATTAATTTTAGTCAGAGAGCATATCAGTCTTAACAACTGTAGGTTAAGGATCTTATCTTGTGGATGTAAGATTATACGAATGGAAATTATAGGGGAAAACAGATTAGATGGCTGCCTCAAAACTTTTCAGCACAGTTTTAAATTTCCAATGTGTTGTGAAGCACTGCATTTTGATGTCTAGGAGATAGTGCTGATGGTTATGGGAATGGTTCCCAGGTATGGTAAGTTCTGCTATAGCCTCATCCCATCTGTCTTCTTTTTCCATTATGTCATGGTACACATGAGAGACATAAGTCAGACAAGACTCTCCTCGGTTTGTGCAGTCTCAAACAAATGCTTTCATTCTTTTATTGCAGCCATTGTGAATGAGTTTTATAGTATAGTATAGTATAGTATAGTATAGTATAGTATAGTATAGTATAGTATAGTATAGTATAGCACCTAATCCAGTGAGCACTGTACACGCCCTCTCCAACTTTGCCAGAAGGTTCTGCTGGGGGAGGACTGCCCTTGTATCTTCATGACCCAGAAATGCACCGGACAGGAGACCAGAAGCAGTTCCTGGGTCTACTTTAAAAGAGATCCCTCTGCCTAACCTAAGAGCCAGGAGACAGTGGAGTAGAATTGTGTGTGGAATATTTTGCTGGTGTTGTATTCTTTATTCTTTTTTAAATTCTTTATTTGAACCTAGAATTGTGTTAAGTTTTACCGTGTCTGTGGTTTGGGGGGGTTCAGTGACGCCCCTAGTGATTACAATATATAGTGTAGATGCATAGTATTACTTTTTCACATTTTATGTTGTAGCCTTATGCTAAAATCATTTAAATTTTTCAAGTCACACTCAATACCCCAGAATGACAAAACAAAACCAGGATTTTTCTTTTACTAATTTAATAAAAATAAAAAAGTAAAGTATCATGTTGACACAAGTATTCAGACCATTTGCCATATACACTTGAAATTGGACTCATGTGCTCTCAATGACTGATAATCATTGAGATGTTTCTACACCTTGTTTGGAGTCCACTTGTCGTCAGTTCAATTTATTGGACTCAATTAGGAAAGACACACACAGCTGTCTGTGGAACGTCCCACGATTGACAGTGTGTATCAGAGCCAAAACCAAGCCATGAGGTCAAAGGAACTGCCTGAAGAACTTAGAGACAGGATTCTGTCAAGGCACAGATCTTTTAACGGCTACAAAATAATTCACAAGCGCACCATTGGGGACAACCATAACTCTTCCTCAAACTGGCCACGGAGCCAAACCAAGCCATTGTGGGAGAAAGACCATGGCAAGAGAAGTGTCCAAGAACTTGATGGCTGAGCTCCAGAGAACCAGTAAGGGGATGGGAGAAACCTTCAGAAGGACAGCCATTACGGCAACACTCCCATGATTTGAACTTTATGATAGAGTGACCTGTATGGTAGCCCATGCTCCATAAACGACACATGGAAGCACACATGCAGGATTCTCAGACTGTGAAAAGCGAGGTTCTCTGGAAACCATGCACTACTCATCACCAGTGCAATACCACACCAATAGTGAAGCATGGTGGTGGCAGCATCATGCTGTGGGGTTGTTTTTCAGTGGCAGGGATTGGGAGACTAGACAGGGTCTAGGGAAAGCAGAACAGAGCAAAGTTGAGAAGTGTCCTTAATTAAAACCTGTTCCAGAGCACTCCGGACATCAAACTGAGCTATAGGTTCACCTTCCAACAGGACAATGACCCCCAAACACAAAGCAAAGGCAATATAGGAGTGGCTTTGGGACAACTCTGGGAATGTCCTTGATTTGCTTAGCTGGACTTGAACCCAATCAGACATTGCAGCGGAGAGCTGAAATAAGTCATCCACTGATGGTCTCCACCCAACCTGACAGAGTTTGAGATGATCTGCTGAGTAGAATGGGAGAAACTCCCTAAATCAAGGTGTGTACACCAAAGAAGAATCCAGGCTGACTAAAAGGTTTGCAAAATGGGATTATTTCATGGTTTTACTTTTAATAAATTTAGAAATATTTTTGAAATGCTCTTTTCAGTTTGTCATCCTAGGGGTATTGAAAATTACTTAATTAAGGAAAAAAATGAATTGAAATGATTTTAGCATAAGGCTGCAACATATCAAAATGTGAAGAATTTGAATACTTTTTGAATCCATGTTGTAGAGAAATCTTCAGAAAAAATAAGCAGAGTATTCAAAAAGGCAGTCAGAAGTTAGACTTTATTGGGCGGTGTAGGAAACCACTGCAGTTCATGAAATTAGCCCGGTGGAGTGGGCACAGCTCATTTTTATTTCAGTTCTAATCACAAAACATCCCCAATTCATACATATCTCTCCTTATCCATTTACCTGTTATCTTTGTAATATGACCTTGATCTGTACTTGTTTTCATAACAATGACCTCACCTTGTAAACTCCTTTCCCCTAATAATCATCAGTCTGTAGTGTATCTGTACATCTATATATATATTAAAGTCAATGTGTGTATGTATGTATATTCCAGCATCATGTCTGAACAGCTGGAGCGATTTTCATGAAACTTGGTACAAATGGTTCTCAATGGTCGAATAAAAATATTGTAGGGTGAAATCAGCCCTAACCCACCCCCTTTTGGGTAGGGTGGGTGGTGATCTTACGGTCTTGTATGCTTGTTATCATTCAGTTGGCACTCGGGACCACCACCAGAACCTAATAACAAAAACTTATTTCTTGTATATCCTGAAATCACACAAGGAATGCCTACATGGGCTTTAAGAGGCCCTTTCTTTTGACAGCCTTCCTGCTGGACATTTTAAGAAAAGAAGGAAAAAAAAAAAAACAACAATGGAAGAAATCTTGGCAATTCAGGGAGAGAGACCCTCCTTCCACATAGGCTGGATGTTAAAAAATGGGATAATAGTGAGTTGGTCCCCCATTTTTCTCAAGATGTTCATCAGGGCATGGACTCAATAAGGCTTTTAAAGTGGGGCACAAAGATAGCAGCCTACGCTGTCTCCAAAGCATCCCATCTAACTGGCATTAGATCTCTACTCCAAATGGCAGACTTCATGGAATTCCAATGATGCTCAAAATATGTTGACTTTCAGAAAAAAAATGTTTTAAAGCGTTTTGATCAAGCATTCTGTATACAGTATGTGATGATCATACAGGATTGGGGCACCTGACCATTACACCAACAGGGACTTTAATGACATTACATTCAAATACATAGACTTTAATATGGAGTTGGTCCCCCATGTTACAGCTAGAACAACATCCACTCTTCTGAGAAAGCTTTCCACGAGATTTTGAAGTGTTTCTGTGGGAATTTGTGCCCATTCATTCTGTAGAGCATTTATGAGGCCAGGCACTGATGTTGAATGAGAAGGCCTGGCTTGAAATATCGGTTTCAGTTCATCCCAAAGGTGTTTGATGGGGTTGAGGTCAGAGCTCTGTGCAGGCCACTCACGTTCTCCCACATCAAACTCATCCGTCCATGTCTTTATGAAAATTGCTTTGTGCACTAAGGTACAGTCATGCTGGAATAGAAAAGGGCCTTCCCCAAATTGTTTCCACAAAGGTGGAAGCATAGCATTGTCCAAAATATCTTGTAATTCTGAAGCAATAAGATTGCCCTTCACTGGAAGTAAGGGGCATAACCCAAATTCTGAAATTCAACCCCACACCATCATCTCTCCTCCACCAAACTTCACAGTTGGCTCAATACAGTCTGGCAGGATACATTCTCCCGGGATCCACCTATCCCAGACTTGCCCAACTGACTGTCAAACAGAGAAGCATGATTTGTTACTCCATAGAACATGTTTCCACCACTCCATTCGACACGTGGCATAGGACTTTGTTGACCCCGCTCTATGATGTGGTCTTTCATTTGTGGCTGAGTTGCTCTTGTTCCTAAACGCTTCCACTTTTCTGTAACACCACTTATAGTTGACTGTGGAATATCCAGCAGGGATGAAGTTTCATGAACCGTCTTATTGCAAAGGTGGCATCCTATCACAGTACCACACTTGAAGTCACTGAGCTCCATTTTGTTTCACAAATGTTTGTAAATGGAGACTGGATGGCAAGGTGCTTCATTTTATACCCCTGTGGCAATGGGTCAGATTGGAACACCTGAATTCAATAATGAACTCTTTCAGAGTTCATTGTTGACATTTGGCAAAAGGAAGGGTGAACAGTGGTAATCAAATGTAAATGGGCTCTCTTTGCTAGAAGGAAAGTTAGCTTCATTGGGTTGACTGAGATTCCCTGTGCAAGTAGCAAATAACAGCAAAAATGGCGTTGACATCTAGCGAGAGATAGAAGTGAATGTGCAAAGCAAAAAACTCTGTCGACGATGTCTTGCATATTATCATTGAATTGGACTCTAAGTTATTGAACAAGTGATCGAAAATGAAGCGGGTTACCAGCATCAGCTGATCGATCCCCAGCTGATCATGTTGCAGACACGAATACGGTCACCACTTACAATGACAAGAGGTTCAAACCAGATTACGATGCACTGTGAAGCGCACCTGCTCTGCCGCCCTTGCCACACAAAGACAGCCTGCGCAGTATGCAGCAACAGACTTTTTTGTTGATTTCTGTCTGTCTGTCTGTTCTGATCTGTTACCTCATCAATGGTTCGTTCCTACATTTCAACCAATGCTGCTGTGATACCCACTGGCTAACTGAGTTAGAAGATAAATGGATGGATCCTGCAGTTTTCAGTATCCCATTAAAGGTGGTGCTGACAGAAAACATGGATGGGAATATGCAGGCTTGTAAAATGAAAGAACTGATGAAAAAATATTAAACTACTGTGTTAAAGAACAATTACTCTTTTAAAAATAAACCCAACTTGGCAAACTTTATAAAATGAAAAGAAGAGAAAGGTAATATTTAAGTTCGCTTGGTCTTTCAAAAAGCTGGGAAAAGATATTGTTTCTCAACTAAGATTTTGGCATCCATAGCCTGTAATCTCTATGGAACTTGATCCACTGCTTAAACTGGAAAAATCTGCTCTTTTCTCACAAATGCTTTTTTTCCAAATATTACATGTTCTCCAAAATGGGTATCGAGATAAACCTTTCAGTGTGCAAATAACAGAGTACTTCTGCTGGGTTTGAAAGACAAGCACTTGTGTGCAGATTTGATTTGAATAACTGCCATATTCTGTAAGTACAGAAATTAGATAAGTTGCTTAACCCACCCACCTCATGCACATGCATATTTTTTGCCAAATGATATTACATTTATGATTGGTGACACTGTATGGGGCTGAGGGATGTGTGTAAGTGTGTGTGTGTGTGTGTATATCCTTCAACTAACTGGTGTTCTGTCCAGGAATTGCTCCTATCTCATACTCCAAGCTGCTGGGGTATGACATCCTCAATACCCCAAATTCAAATGATTTATAAAAATGGGTGGATTATAATTCTCAACATTTTTCCTAGGATGGCACAATGGTGTAATGGTAGCGCTGGTAACCAGGGTTCACATCCTGGGTCCTCCCTGTGTTTGCATGTATGTGTGGGTTTCCCTCCTGGTGCTCCTGTTTCCTCTCACTGTCCAAAGACGTGCAGGTTAGGTGAATTAGTGAAGTTAAATTGGTCAAAGCATGTGATGCGTGTGTTCACCCTGAGACAGATTGATCTCTTCCGGCCTTACGTCCTATGTTAGCTGGGATAGACTGCAGCAGCCCACCCACAAGCCTGGTCTGGATTAAGTGGGTTAGCAAATGACATGGCATCATTAATAAATGATTTAACTGCTTATGGGATCCTTTTTTTCTAAAACAGTGTCTTTCACATGACAAATTGATTTGAGTGCACCCAGAACCAAAATTATAATCCTTGGAAATCCATCAAGTTAATAACAGAACTTTTCTGAAGCCGATGTGATGAAAGTACTAATCAAAGAAGTTTTCATATTTTTCCATCAGCCCTTCTTCTCCATGTTAGATTTGTATTAATCTTTGCTGTCATTACTTCATACCATATCCAACTTAATCCAGTTCTGGGCATGGATGAGTCTGAGCAGCATTGGGCACAAAACAGGAAACAGCCCTGGTGAGGAGGCCAGTCTACTCACACACAACCCACACTCACATTGGGATAATATGGAGTCACCTGTCAACCTAACAGGCAACTTTTTGGGAATGTGGAAGTAAAGCTGGATTATCTAGAAGAATGTACAACTCACCCAGACAAATACCAAGAGTGGAATTCAGACCAGCAGATGAGATTCTTGAGGTGGCAGCAGTACCCATTGTGCCACCATGTCAATCACTAGTCAGAAATTCAAATTAAAAAAATATTTGACTGCTCACAGATGCAATAAGTCAAACCCAAAGAACTTCTATAGAGCTTTTAATGAGCAACATCTGTAATGTCATGTTGAACAGTGATAATTATAAAGCATGAATGTCAAATGTAATTTTTCACTCATCAGAAAACTATTATGACCCATCAATGTAAGGTACTGTATTTAAATACTAAAATATAAAAACACTGGTTGTTTAAGAATATCTAAATGTAATTGAGATATCTGAACGTGTCTTTGTTATTTCCTGAAACTGAATGAGTTCTGAGTTATCCAACATAAATCTTAACTGAACACAACATTCTTTGGTTTATCAAATTCAGGGTCTTAAAGAATGAAGCCTATCCTGGGTGGAACCCCCAAACCACTGCAGGGACCACTCATGTTCACCCCCTGACTGACATGGAGCCAATTTAAAATTGCCAATTAAGGTGCAGTAAACCCCCACTATATCGTGGTTCAGCTATCGCGCCCCCGCTGCATCATGGATTTATTAATACTATTATTATTACTAGGGGGCTCTGTCCCCTGCTCACTTCACTCGCCCACCCCTGGGTTTGGTTACCGGATAAACAATTTAAAGAGATTGTTATTTTCATGGGAATTGTTACATATGCATTATTTTAATTTTTAATTTAAAACTTTTGTAAAAACAATATTTGTCCTTTATATCCTGCCCCGGGCGTGGTTAAATCTCTTTATCATGGCACTTATAATGCTGCTCATGTTGTGAAGGGGGGGCCTGAATGCACACTAAAGAGATGCGACCAGTTTATCTGGTGTCTTGCTGCTGCTGGCCAGCTGCATGTTGTGCTTGTCGCGCTAAGCCTGTACAGCAGCTGTCCTTTTGCCACTTCTCGTCTCGGCCGGTCACTTTGTGAAGGGTGTGTAGCTGAACGCACGCTAAGCAGAAGTGGACGAATCAGCTACAGGCTTTGTGCTGCTTCTGCCAAGATGCCTGTTCTGCTTGTCGTTCTGAGCGTTCTTAAGGAGGAGGAGGAGGAGGAGGAGTAGGGTGGGGGGTGTGTGAGGGCTGAACGCACGCTAAGGAGAAGTGCTTGGATCATCTGCTTGCTGCAGGCAAGCTGCGTGTTCTGCTTGTCGTTGTTTTAAGAGCTGGGAGCACCTGAAGTTTGTCTGCCAAAAGCATTCCAACAACTGCTAGGTTAGTTGTCAGTGAACTTGTTTTAAATTGTTTGTAAGTAGGGCGTGACTTGCAAAACAACTTACGGGTTTTGCTTCCTAAGATTGTAATGTCTAGTCTTGCATGTCATCAAAGTCTGTCCGAGATGATCTGGTCTCGATTGCTTTGCTCAAAGCCCCCCAACCCCCGGGGGAGGCACGCTAAGCTCCTGTCACTTCACATTGTGAAGGGGGGGAGCTGAATGCATGCTAAGGAGAAGTGGCTTTGTGCTGCTTCTGCAAAGATGTTTGTTCTGTTTGTCGCTCTGAGCGTCAATCATTTAAAAGCCTGTACAGCAGTTGTTCTTCCACCTTGTCTTGCGTGACGTTAAAATGTTTTATAATATAGAGATGTTACTCATATCCTTAGCCCAACATCCACATATCATATGTGTTTACAAAGTGTGTTTTAATAAGTTTACATGTGTTTAAAGTGTGTGGGATTCGTATTTTAAGGCTTGAACTATCACAAAAATGATTATTTATATGGTATTTCTATTTTGCTGATTTTCACCTATCGCTGATGGCTCTGGAACATAACTTCCGTGATAGCCGGCGGATCACTGTATTTCTTTGAGATAAAGAAAGGAAAGTTAAAATACCAGAAGACAAATCCACACATACTCCGAGAGAATGACCAGGCACAGGAGCTGGGAGACAGCAACACTCACCACTGTGCCACCATGCTGAAACTCAGTAACATTTTCTGATGCATTTGCATGTAATGCAAAAGGCACCTACTGCAATAGTCATGTCTACCTGTCTGTCTACATGAAACAACTCGCCTCCCAGTGAATCAGTTTTGTTGAAATTTGACACACCAATTCTTCATAGAAGTTTGCCTATATGTTCAGTTTTTCTGTTGAAATTCTTCATAGAAATTTGCCTAGATGTTCAATTTTCCTTGAGATATCTTCAATACAACACTCTGTACACATTTTTGAAATTTCAAAATCTCCCATTGAAAATACTGTGAATGCATAATTTGCAGACTTGTCTAATATAAAAAACTATATTTCCTTGAGATCACTTACTTTAACTTGTATATTTTTGTACTTTTTTTTTTCTTTTACTCATTCCAAAGTTGCTCCTGACAGCAAAACAGTATACCGTTTGAATAAGGCATACTGAAGTAAATACATCTTGCTGCAGAACACTGTATGGGGAAGAGTCAGATGATTGAGTTATTACCATTTAAGAAAGATATGAAATTGATGTGCATTTATTTATTCAATTCACTAGTATTGATATTCTTCATTTACTCATTATGGTAGTAGTGATACTGTTTCTTTATTCATCACTATACAAGGTAAGTACCATCACTTATTGTACCAGAATGGACAGGGAGATCTCATTTTATGCTAACTTCCTAATAGCAGGTGCCCCTTTAAATCTTATATCACATCTCCAGTTAATTCAAAACTGTGCTGTAAATGTTCTTACACTTACCAGCAACAGCAGATACATCTAACCCATCCTGCTTCACCTTCACTGGCTCTCTGTGTCTTACAGAATCAAGTTCTATGAATAACCTTCAAAGCTTTAAAAGGCCTCTCACCAGACTACTTCAGTGACCTTCTCCTGTGCTGTGCTCCTGTTTGCCCACTAAGATCCTCTGATTCTGGCAATCTTGTTGTGCCCTCACACTAACCTGTACTCTATTGAGTTACAGAGCCTTCAGCTCTATAGTGCCAAGACATTGGAATGACCTCCTTAAATTAATGAGATCCGCTGACTCCATTTACTCTTTTAAAACACAACTTAAAGCTCATTTGTTCAGGAAGGTTTTTGCCTAACAGCCTAACAGATCTGCCTCTTCTTTCAGTTTATCTCTCTGTCCAGATGCTCAGGATAATTTGTGTGTGTATTATAAATTACGCGATTTGTTCAGGTATTACTTTTAGCATTGAATTAAGTATTATACTCTGGTTTATTCTTTTTATTATTCTGTTTAATGCTTTTGTATATCCTGTGTTTATTTGTTTATGGTTCTACAAAGAAACTATTTGTATCATTTTGTTTTAAGCACAGGTGGCACGTTGGTGCAGTGGTAGCGCTGCTGCCTCACAGTTAGAAGACCTGGGTTCTCCTCGTGTCTGCATGGGTTTCCTCCAGGTACTCTGGTTTCCTTCCACAGTCCAAAGACATGCAGGTTAGGTGCATTGGCGATTCTGAATTGTCCCTAGAACTAGGTGTGTGTGTGTGTGTGTGTGTGCGTGCCCTGCGGAGGGCTGGCACCCTGCCTGGGGTTTGTTTCCTGCCTTGCGCCCTGTGTTGGCTTGGATTGGCTACAGCAGACCCCCGTGACCCTGTGTTAGGATATAGCAGGTTGGATAATGGATGGATGGATGGATGGATGGATGGATGGATGGATGTTTTAAGCACCTTAAGCATGGGGAAGGTGCTATATAAATAAAATATATTATATTATTATTATTATTATTATTATTATTATTATTATTATTATTATTATTATTATTATTATCAACAATCTGCCTAAATCCTAAGCTCTCTCCCCTCCTTGACTCTGTGGATGTTCAGTATTTTGTATGAACTTCAGTCACAGCAGCTCACTTCTCCTGCTTCTTTAACTCCAAGTGGGAAAATAGCATGATGATCATGTCCAAAGAAGTAAAAAAAAAATGTAGTGGCATAAAATTAACTTATGTAGAAATGCATGAAAGATGACGTGGTGATACTTTATGCTACAGTGATTAAACATGTACTCAGTATTTCCTACACTAAACGCAATCTCTTGGCTGCAGTACCTAAACGCTATGCCATATTGCAAGACTTTTCCAGAGATTTTTATTCATAGTCTTCATCTCTGCCTGTCTTAACAGATTTAGATCAGGTTTTTTTCTATAATTTTCTTGAACATTCCAGTTGATTTTGTGACTTATCCCATTTTGCTAAGAATCATAATTCGCTTTCAGGAGCGATATATTCACACTAATCCGAGACAGAGGCTGCAGGCCGAGGGGAGAGGGAAGTGTGATGTCAGGGGTGGGGAGCCGGGTGGGGCTCTCCTCACTCATACGCCAGCCTCCATTCGAGTCGGTTTACCTGTCACCATGTGTTGGAGCATACATTGCCTCTGCTTAGCTAGCGATATATGTTTGTTTATTGGTTTTTAAAGTTTGTCCTGTTTCACACTACTATGTGGGTGGAGCCATGGGAGAGAGCTAGTTGTATAATAAAAATAAAATGTGAAAACACCCTCCTGATGAATTGGTGTCATGTCGAGGGCTGATTTTTACTTTGTGCTCAGAGCTACCAGGATAGGATTTGCCCTTCCAGTCCCACCTCCCTGCCAAAATGAAGTCCCTGAAACTGAGTGAAAGTCTTGTTATGTACAGATTCTGTGCAATCTAAAATCAGGTGGATTGCACAGCTGTGATCTCTTTTACTTCCTTTTAAAGGATAATAGCAGTCTATCTCACCACCTGTTTTCTAGTCTTCTTGCCCATTAAAAGGATATGGAGAGACAGTGGCCATCGAGTAGCATTGGTTGCAAGGTGAGAACCAAACCTGGACTGGACACCATGTATCTCAACGAGCCAATATAGTCTCTCCAATCAACATCATACAGATCTTGGACAGGGAAGGAAAAGCAAAACATTTGGATTTTTTTTAACCTTGTAGACAAGGGTAGTCTTAAGCAAATTTGACGCTAACAGTGTTACATCATTTTCCTGTTATCTCCACTCCAATTTGAAAGCAGGTATGTCTCTTAGAAAAGGTGGTCAAAAGTGTTGTTTTTATCCTGCGGTCATCTGTGTGCTCACTTTATGCTGTCTATGCACACAGTGCAATGAGATTTGCTCTTCTAACTTTGCTCTGGACATGGCTAAATATTTGCTCCCTGTTGTAATACCGAGTGTACAATGACGTTCGGCTCTTTCAAAGATTCAGTCTGAGGGCCATAAAAGGCATTATAATGTTCAAACAAAGCCAAAATGATTCCTTGGAAGAGCTTGGCTGTTCTAAGTCTGTGAAGTTTGGAGATGGGGCTATATAATCAGTTTGCTTGATCTGGCAGGCAGCTTTATAAATCCCACCGCTTTTGAAGACTAAGGGCCAGTATCAATGGTAAGCAAAGGAATTAAAGGTGCCTTACCTTATCAGTGCAAGTGTGTTTGAAGAAGTCAAAACAACTGCACCAGCAGACTTAGCAGCTCCCTGGGTCACAAAGCCCAGTTTATGACTGTTAACTTTCAGGTCCGCTGGCTACTTGTACGGCCGATCTTTTGACCCCATTACCTTCCTATTTATTGTCTTTACCTGCATCTTATACTCTTTTGTTTTAATGAAAATAAGTCACTCTTTAGTTACCTCTATAGTGAGAATAGAAAATACATACAGTATATCTATGCAGAAAACAATCATTCATTGGTACAATGACATGAACAAAACAGGCTATTTAACTCTGAATCAATTTAATAAATACATAAGCTTAAGAATTTACTGATTTATACTGATTTACATCCTACCTGAAGAAGGGGTCTGAGTTGCCTCGAAAGCTTGCATATTGTAATCTTTTTTAGTTAGCTAATAAAAGGTGTCATTTTGCTTGACTTCTCACTGATTCAAAAAAAGAACTTGCTGTCCGTGTACTTTTCTTGCTTCTTGAGAGATATAATTTAGTATTTACTCTACGGAAACTTTTAAGGAAGAGGACAGTTTTAAATCTATGGAAAGTGTACTTGTGTCTTTTTGATTACTGAGACATTTTTTGAGATGCCCACCTCTAATCTGTGACTGAGAAAGCATTTATTTATAAAGAAGTCCTGCAATGGAATAGCAGATTATCCACTGTTAATGCCTGCATTGTGCGTGATGCTGCTGGGATAGGTTTAGGGTGACCCTAACACTGGATTAAGTGGGTCAAGTTATTAGATGCATGGATTTGTTCAAAATGTCATTTATAAAATATATAACATACATATTATAAATATAAATATATAAAATATATATTTATAAAGTAGCACTGCTGCCTCGCAGTAAGGAGACCTGGGTTCGCTTCCCAGGTCCTCCGGGTGCTCCGGTTTCCTCTCACAGTCCAAAGACATGCAGGTTAGGTGAACTGGCAATTCTAAATTGTCCCAAGTGTGTGCTTGGTGTGTGTGCGCGCCCTGTTTTGGCTCCAGCAGACCCCCGTGACCCTGTAGTTAGGATATAGCGGGTTGGATAATGGATGGATGAATATATTTATAAAATACATACTACAAAGAAGTGTTATAGTAGGGGATAATTTGCTAATTAATACCCTTATGGTCTTTCACAGTAAGGAGTTTATCTATGGAGAAACTTTACAATAAGCGAATGTTACTTATGTTTTAAAATCCCTAAATAAGTGTAATATTAATAAACTGCTCAAAATAATTAAAGGAACACTTTGAAAACACATCAGATCTCAATGGGAAAAAAATCTACTGGCTATCTCTACTGATATGAACTAGGTAATGTGTTAGGAACGAAAGGATGCCACATCGTTTGATGGAAATGGAAATTATCAACCTACAGAGAGCTGAATTCAAAGACACCACAAAAATCAAAGTGAAAAAATTGTGTGGCAGGCTAGTCCATTTTGCAGGAATTTCATTGCAGCGACTCAAAATCGTACTCATTAGTTTGTATGGCCCCCAAAATGCTTGTATGCAAGCCTGACAGCATGTGTTGTGGGGACATGCTCATACTGGGGGATCTCCTCCCAGATCTGGACCAGGGCATCACTGAGCTCCTGAACAGTCTGAGGTGCAACCTGGCGTGTCTGATGGACCAAAACATAATGTCCCAGAAGTGTTCTATTGGATTGAGGTCAGGTGAGTGTGGGGGCCAGTCAATGGTATCAATTCCTTCATACTCCAGGAACTGCCTACATGCTCTTGACACTTGAGGCCGTGCATTGTCATGCACAAGGAGGAACCCAGGACCCACTGCACCAGCATATGGTCTGACAATGGCTCCAAGGAATTTCATCCCAATACCTAATGTCAGTCAAGGTGTCGTTGTCTAGCCTATAGAGGTCTGTGTGTCCCTCCATGGAATTGTCTCCCCAGACCATTACTGACCCACCACCAAAGCGGTCATGCCGAACGATGTTACAGGCAGCACAACGTTCTCCATGGCTTCTCCAGACCCTTCCACGTCTGTCACACGTGCTCAGGGTGAACCTGCTCTCATCTGTGAAAAGCACAGGGTGCCAGTGTTGGACCTGCCAATTCTGGTATTCTATGCGAAATGAGCACAGGGCCCACTAGAGGATGTCGGGCCCTCAGGCCACCCTCATGAAATCTGTTTCTGATTTTTTGGTCAGAAACATTTACACCAGTGACCTGCTGGACATCATTTTGTAGGCCCTGGCAGTGCTCGTCCTGTTTTTCCTTGCTCAAAGGAGCAGATATCAGTCCTGCTGATGGGTTAAGGATCTTCTATGGCCCTGTCCAGCTTTCCTAGAGTAACTGCCTGTCTCCTGGAATCTCCTCCATGCCCTTGAGACTGTGGTGGGAGAACAGCAAACCTTCTGGCAACGACACGTATTGATGTGCCATCCTGGAGAAGTTGTACTACCTGTGTAACCTCTGTAGGGTCCAGGGGCCTCATGTATAAGGCCGTGCGTAGAATTCGCACTATAACATGACGTAAGCACAAAAGCCGAAATGTGCTTATGCACAGAAAAATTCAGATGCAGGAATTTGTGCGTACTCCAACTTCCACATTCTTCCGCTACATAAATCCCGGCCAGCGTGAAAAGTAACGCTCGTGCACGCCTTCTGTCCCACCCCAACTCCTCCCAGAATTATGCTTCTTTGAATATGCAAATAAATATAAATCACCCTTAAGCTCAGCCTTCTGTAAAAAGACAATGGGAAAAGCATGGGGGAAAATATAAGAATTTCAGCTAATACCAAGTGGAGGCAAAGGAAAAACATGCTATTTGTTTATTTAAACCATGGAATAAACAACAAAAGGAAGTTGATCGAGTGACACAGCGTGTTGGAGAAACTTGAAAGCTCACGTTCACAAAGTCGCACAGTGCCGGAAATAAAAAAGAAGTTGTCAGATATCAAAGTTGCCGTGAAAAGGCGAGTCGTAGCCCACTGTCTGAGTGTCATATGAAAGCTTATTAGGGTAAAGAGAAAAAAAGGCACACAGTGGGGAAAAAGCATAAAATGTCAACTTCAATCTTGAAATTTTCAATTTAATCATGTAGTTTATTTTGTCATTAAAGTAGAACATCATAAACTTCATCTTAAAATCATTTAATTAACCAGTTTCTCAAATCACATTGTAATTAAAGTAGCACGTTAAATGCTTTGTTTTGTATTTGATCTTCTATGTGCTCTATGTTTGTGAATCACTACATGCTTCTTAAACCGGATCTCTTCCTCCGACTGGAAACAGAATCCATTACATTCATGATATTACAGCTCTCTGAATAACTAAAATACTGAGATGTATACGTGATTTCATTTTCATGATGATAGGAGTTAAAGCATGTTATTAAACATGGGTTACATGGCGCAGTGATTGTGCGCAACCTTCGATGAAATAATTTATTGCAGCAGTACTCATGGGCGGCTCTAGGCTTGTGGCAGCCCTGGGCAGAGAAAGAATCGGTGGCCCCTTTTCCCGTCAATGTCAATATGGTATCTTATGCATGGTGGATGGCCACGTCCGTTGCGGATACTGCATTACCGCCTCGTGCTCATGACACAAGCGTTTAACTTTTGTCGAAATTTGCTGCTGTGTTTTTAGCTGTGTCGTTATTTTCTCTTTCTGTTTTATGTTCAATATATATTGGCTTGGCCGACATAGCAAGTCCTATGCTTTTCTTTCTCCAAGTAACCGATCGGCACACAATCAGCTCTGTAATAGATGTTAAGCCATCTGTAAGCTTAGAGCGCCGATTCTTCAAAATGTTTAAGGAACATTGAAATATCTTCGTAGTAAATGTTTAATTATTCTATCCTTCACGCAAGTCCCAGTGAAGAATATAGATTATTTAAATGAAGTTAAAGATTTTTCTGTATAATATAATAAACATATTTTGCTGCATTTCATCTTAAAAATGATATTGTCATCATATGTAAATATGAGCTTTATAAAGTGGCTCAGGTTGTGCAATATTATAACTGTAGTGCAAGTTTGCAGTGGAGTGATTATACTTATAAGTACAGATAGTTCTACAAGAAGCAATTGATTGTGTTTAAAGTTCTTGGGATGAAACTGTTTCTGAACCGCGAGGTCCGTACAAGAAAGGCTTTGAAACGTTTGAAGCTGTATACCGATAATTCTCTTTCCGATCAGCTGCTGCTGTGATTCCCCACTCAGATCAGTGCAGGATTTACGTATAAGCTACACAAGCTATAGCTTAGGGCCCCCGCCTTCTTGGGGCCCCCAAAACAAATCATATTTGGCAATTACATAGAATATCTGAACTTATAAAGAGCCCCATGTCTCAAATAGCTTAGGGCCTTATCAAGTCTAAATCTGGCCCTGACTCAGATACAGTGATATAAATACTCTGAGTGGTGCAGTGAGAGTAATATGGAAAAAGATGATCCACTGTGGCAACTCCTAACGGGAGGAGCTGAAAGAAGAAGAAGAAGAAGAAGAAGAAGAAGAAGGTGCAGTGAGAGTAACAATGCTAAAGCAGTTATGGTATTTGGAATACTGTGGCTGTTCCCTGGACCATTATATTGTTACAAGTTAATTACAATCAGATGCATTACACTAATAAACAATATGCGGTTAATTTCAGTGTATTTATAAATTCGCGTCAGGAAAATAAAGAGTAACCACACAGGAACAGTAGCACTGCTTTGACGCTGGGTGCCGCCAGTCTGCAAAACCGAGCGGAGAACTTGCGTACGCCTGGGTATGAGGTACCGTGGAAAAGTGTGTGGCTTTACGCCAAGTGTAGGTTTAATACATCGCTATTTGAACGTGGAAATGTTCTTACGCAACATTTCTGTGCGTACGCACCATTGATACATGAGACCCCAGGTATGGCCTCATGCTACTAGTAGTGACACTGAACGTAGCCAAATGCAAAACTAATGAAAAAACAGTCAGAAAATTGTCAGTGGCCTCCAGCTGCTAAACCATTCCTGTTTTGGGGGTCATCTCATTGTTGCCCCTCTAGTGCCCCTCTTGTTTATTTCATTAACACCAATGCAGCTGAAACTGATTAACAACCCCCTCTGCTACTTAACTGACCAGATCAATAGCCCAGAAGTTTCATTGACTTGATGCTATACTCGGATTAATAAAGTGTTCCTTTCATTTTTTGTTCAGTATATATGAGACCTAATGATAAACTGGCATCCTGTCCTGGGTTGGTCCCTGCTTTGGGCCTGCTGTTGCCAGGAATGGCTCCTATGAACCCCTTGACACTTAATTGGATTAAGCAAGTAAAAATTTAAGAAATAAAACAATTTATTGATTTAGCTGTAGCTTTCATTACAAACTCACTTAATGTCCTCCTGTCTTTCCAATACGTTTTAGTATAGAATAGTGAAGTTATGGGGCTTGCTCGGGGTAACTCTTTGGCCAGGTGTGACAGTCGAACTGATAAGTTTGTGGTTTATTGGGACACAGTGAACATTAAAGTCTATGAGACAGGGCTCTTGACCAACATATGAGAGGGATAGGCGGGTCTTCGATTTAAAAAGACAATCCTATGAGGCTTTAGTTTACTGTTTATGATATGCACTGACTATTTTTGAAGTAAAACATGAGCAAAGAGAGCATGTGTTTTGCATGTTCTGTGCATATGACTGGATAAGTGACATGTGGACTTTTTTTCTACAGATGTTTTTCACTCTGTTTGCCATTGTAAAACATTAGTCACTAGGTGGCTTCTGTTGTATAATAAACATTTACAGTATCTCTCCATTCTGAATGGAGAATTTAGAGTCACCCATCATATGAACAGTATGATCATACTATCTAAACCCAGTACTGAACAGGCTAGTTTACATATTGTGTCATTACCTTAATGATTAAACCATAGGATCCAGTGAGTGTAATGTATTTAGTAATCACTTGTAGCACACTGGAAATGTTACTCACCTTAGTTGTAATTGAAGCAGGTATTAAAACTAAGACAATTAGTCTTAAACACCTGGACCACTGGATCATGACATGCTTTTTTTTCTTTTTTTTTTGTGAAACATAACTATTATGATTGTATTGGCATACTAAAGGTTCAAAATATTCCATGTTGGTTACTGAATACTTAATGGGACAGGCACCTTCAATAAGGGAGATTACCCAAAAAGCTACCCCAGGATAGTGAGTTAATCCACACTGTCTACAGGTATGTCCACTCACTATGGCCCTTTGACCTCCCTTTCTCCACGTTCTTTCTGCCCTAGCCGGGGTCCTTGTGTAGCCGCATTATTTCGCCTTTCCCGGACTGGTTAATCATTTCTTTGTCATTATCTGCCAAGAGTTCTTATCTCTCTTTCTGTCCGTTTATAACAGGGTGCCTTTATCAACAAATTCTATGCCATGTGATCTTGCCGGCCTATCAGGGGCTTCCAATTTTGAATTCTTCCGATGAGCACCCATCATGAGATGGGCCGCTTTTGGTTTACAGCAGGTCACTAATTCGGAAAACGTGCAGAGTCCAATAGAAGGGAGATGCAGACCACCTCCCAGCCTACTGAATACGCGACCCTTTTTTAGCGCAAACTTTCACTGAAGTTTGCACTACATTTTTCATTGTCAAGGACGCAAAAGTTTACAAGTTGCATCTGGTGTATCCCAACCCTCCCCACCCCGGTCGATATCAGATATTATTTTTCCTTCCCTTTCGAAGAATAACAAGCGATAATGTCGTCTGTAACTCCAACTGGTATCAGACAGGATCAGAAAAGGCACGAAGTCGCCGTGATAGGTAAGTAGGACTCTCCCTTTCCGGGGAGGGTGGGGGGCGGTCGACGGTGCGGCTTACTCTGCCTTCCGCTTGTCTGATGAACCGCAATTTCAGCACACGTCAGTGGTATGACAAGCAGTCCGGCGAGCCGCGCGAAACCGTCACACGCTTGGGCCGCTTTTGGAACAGGTGGGCTTTGGAACACTTCTGTCAAAAGAGCGAGCGGCTTCCTCCTTTCACAGCCTGGACCACCTAGCAGCTCGCTTAAAACGTGCAACTGGTTTGACACATAGACTCTAGAATGTGTATAAAACATTTCCAAAATAGCAGGGACGCAATAACTTGGTTTATGATAATTTGTAAACAGCAACTGTCGAGATGGGATCCAACCTTAAAGAGCAATCTCAGGAATTTTGAGCTTATTTTAGTATTTTTATTTATTTATTTAATACAATGCAACCGTTCTTCTGTCGTGAACATGAAGCACAAACATGAACAATCGCAGTGAAGTTTATTTTTAGGAATACGCTTCTAATGCTATCAAAAATGTAGAAACTTTGTGTTTTTTTCGCGAGGATAAAAAAAAATCTCCGGATTTTTCTTTTAAATATTCCTACGTGAAATTCAAAATATTATATTTTATTTTAAGGTATTTTACTAAAACCGTTTTAAAAGAATGAAGCTTTATTTCTAATAATGAGTTTTGCTTTTGAATTATTATTTTTTTAATTGTCATAATGCAGGTATTTTCGTTTTTAATATAAATGTTGACTTGCATGTATTTCTTGTAAAAAGTATTATTAGGCAATACATTGAAAATATATGTGCAGCTACCTAATAATAATAATAATGATAGATTTATTTATATAGCGCCTCTGGAAATGGACACTAAAATTGGCAGCTTGTAATCATCAAATGAGACATTTCTTTATTTTCTTGTGGGAAATAAAATTATTATTATTATTATTATTAGTCGTAGTAGTAGTAGTAGTAGTGGTAGTTGTAGTAACGGCAGAAGAATTGGAAGAAAGACGAAAAAGAAGAATGAAAAAGAGCTATTATGTATATAACCGTTATGTGACTTTTTTGTGTTATTATTGTTCATCCATTCATTTTCCTTTCAGGTCATTCAGTTGTCGCACTGCATTGTTATTATTATTAATTTCTTGTTGTAACATTTATTAGTAATAATTTAAATCCACTGAGCTTAATATAATTTATAATTAAATATTATACATTTTATAATAGTGTAAGCGATGGACTACTGCAAATTATTTACACTTACGGACCTACCGTATTAAAAATGTTAAATCTGCGAAAAAATGTGCTTTTATCATAAAATTATTCTTATTTATTGCCTCTACTACTGCTCATTTCAGTGTTAATAACTTCACAAAACAAATCAGGTAACTGACCGCTACTCTGTAGTTTTTATATACCTGTTCGTACGGTAGGTTTGTGAAACACAAAGAAGCAGTTAAGTTTATGTTAAGGACAAGACTGAGTTATTTTTCATTACTAGGATTTTATTACTAGGATTTTATTTTATTTTGTTTTGTTTCATTTTAACAATAGTAATGCGTAACTCTCGTCTGATCGGTACAGTAACACTGCTGAAAGAGCCTCGGATATAGAAACTGTGATGAACAATTTAAATCAGAAGTCTTCCATGACACTCTACACTGTATTAGACATTAGTAGTTATTTATATCTATCTATCTATCTATCTATCTATCTATCTATCTATCTATCTATCTATCTATCTATCTATCTATTAAAGTTCACTTTATACGCTGATTTGATAATTAGCATAACATTAATGGCATACTAATTTATCTGAACACTCAAACGCTATCAAAGTGATTTGCTTAAAACTGTGTATTTATTTCCTTATTCAAAGCACATCAGCATCTTATGTTCAGTGCCCAAGCTCAGGTTGTTATTTAGCTACGTTAATAACGACACAATAATAAAAGGGTCTCCACACGGCTATTAAATATTTGCGTGGATATTCATGTACCTCACGTCAATTGCGGCAATACAGGATTGCTACAAATAATATTTTTGACAAAAAAGTGGAATTCCCTAATACGTTGATGATCGTTAATTTATAGGCGACAGTAAATGCTAAATATTATGACATGAAAGGATTTTCCATTATATCGCCGTTTTACCTTTCTATCTCGCCGCACTCACCTTTTCAAAATGAAAGTTTTCACTAAGTAAAGTTGAGATTATTTTTTCTTGCCAAAGAGTGTTTTGCGTTTTGCCTATATTATTATTATTATTATTATTATTATTATTATTATTATTATTATTATTATTATTATTATGCATGCACGTATCAACAACCACCGTCATTTCCCCGACAGAAGTGCTAGGGGCACGCTGAAGGTCCATTTCCCGAATCTTTGCTCTCTAGAGTGAAGCAAAAAGCGTGTATTTTCTGTCCATTCACTTCGATCATCTGCAATAAAAGTTGCACTCAATCAAAAAACGAACTCGTTTTAATTCGTTACATTACGAAGGGAATACTTTCGGCGCAGTTAAAAGATGCACGTTAATGATTAAACGATATTTAGATGACGGGTTAGGAGACGCTCACGTTTTTTGCCATTGTGATTCCAAGTACAGCTGAAGCTTTTTAAACGCGGCTGCATTAACTTAAAGGTATTTGTTACTGTATCTGATCCTTTCCTAAGAGCCATTATCATTGCCCTTGACAGGTAGTTTACGTCACCGTCTTTAACGTGCGCTGTGTTTCTTGTACAGTAAGACAGCAGGACAGTGTGACATGGAGTTCACACTGAATTTACTTTGGAATTACGCGATAGTTTTATTTACAAAATAATGAATTCCGCCCAGGCAGAATTGTTGTTTTATCCTTACCTTATATGTTAGAACACATTTTGTCAAGATTATTATTATTTAATGCGCTCATCAATTCGATTACAAGAAGCAGGAACTGAAACGCGCAGTACAGTGTATTGGCTTCGTTGATACATGCTAGGAAAAGACGAAAATAATAAAGTAAACATCCTCTGAGGATTAACGTTGTGCCATTTTCTGTTACCAATAATGATAATTACCCCCAACCTCCTTTAAAAATATTCTTAACCAGTTTGACAGTATTTGAGATCGTTATTAATCCGTTCCATTATTCTTTTTAAATATTAAAAGCAAGAATAATGTCGTTTTTTTTATCCCAAATTAGATCTACATATTCAAATCATTAATACAGTTTAAGGCATTAGGGCCACAGAACAAAATAAGTAACCAGGTAACTTTTCGTTCACTTCACAAAGATTTTTAACGTGATGCAAACAGCATTGGCAAGCGTGCGGAATAGCAGCGCTGGTTGTTTTTCGTTAACCGTAACAGAAAACGCATTATGCCATCAGAGGGCATTATCAGTGGCAGTACGATGGACCGGTGTCCCGTCCTGTGGTTGTTTCCTGCCTTGCGCCCGTTGTTGCTAGAATAGCTTCTGGCCTCCGTGACCCTCAGTCGAATCAAGCGGACATGAGGATGGATGTATGTACAGTTATTATCAGTATTATTCTTTTTCTGCTAGCATTATTTTTGTTGTTTCAGCTGTGATTTAATATTTCAACAAGAGAAAATTGATACCTTATAACTGTAAATAAATAAATAAAAGCGAAGTGTAAAGCAAGCAAGATAAACATATTGCATGTATAGTTATTGACTAATTATCCATTAGAAAGATACTTTTAAGGGGATCGATAGGGTTGTTGCTTATTTTTACATCTGTCAGTCACCCGTTCGCACACAGCCTTAAGCTATCTTCTGCAATTCAGTCCCCTTCCTTTTAACACATTCTCATCTGTCGTACACTTACCTCTGCTTTTGTACATTGTGGGGGCTGACTTGATGTGTTTTTCAAAATAACAAATGTCCCCACAGAAGATATCACAATTTTTATTTATAAAACACTGAAAAAAATAGAATTTGAGGCGAAGAACTGGTGTATTTGAAGGTTCTTAATTTCAAAATTGGGAACACGTAAAGCATGATCTGGGTTCCTAAAACTGGCCGGTACATAAAAATCGTGCTACTTAAATAAATCTTCACTATTTAACCCTACGTATTTCCATTTATGGATCCGGAAGTTTTTTTTTTTTTTGTTTGTTTTTTTTTTGTAAACTGTTGTGTTGTTGTATGCAATTTATAATGCACGCAACATGTGGCCCTCAGCTCTGCGGAGTTTCGTGTGTAACGGCAGTGTCTAAGCGGCCCAGGTCCCGATGCGGCCGTGTCTTTCATACCGGAGACTTTCGGCACGTTTGACTGCATGACCACTTGCGGTTTGTGAGAATCCATTCTTAGGTGGAATTGTGTGAGAAAGCAATTGTCGTTGCAATCTGGTTTTAAATCGTCTCTTCGTGGATTAGTTTGATTAAGCAAAAGATGTGGAGTGGAAGTATCAAACTGCAATTTTGATACCCTATACTGTTTACAGAATAATCAAGTACCGGGCAAGGAAAACCTGCACGTTTATTCTGTTCATAACAGCCCGTGTCGCCGGATGATAATTGTGATACATAAGTAACCAGCCATTTTGCTATATCAAACCGATTTTACAGCATAGTGAAATTAAATCATTCTTACCACGTGTGCAAATAGTGCATTCTGTCGTTCTTTTTAATTATCCTGCAGGAGGGAAAGTCAATAACTGTTTGAATTAGTGCAGGGGTTTACTTGTATGTTCATTTAATTTATCGTGGAATGAAAGACTTCTCTTTGCTTATGGGTATTTTTACGCAACTTTAAGTAAATCCCTGCTTATGTTTCAACTTTGTAAAAAGACACTGAAAACATTTTTTTTAATCTGCGTTGCAACGTTTTGAATAGATGCTGAGTTCGCTTTATAAAGTTGTTTCCCATAAATAACCTACACAGTCCATAACCTTGCAGTATTCATCTTTCGGATATATTCACACAAGTTAATAGTAGAATTTATCATTAATAAAAGTGTTTCCTGCCATCAAGTATTGGCTGTTATTTAGAAATACTGAAGAAGGAATGGATTTTCTTAAACGTCTGTCAACATTTACGCATAATATGAAGAACAGTTTATAACGCAAATTCACTTTCAGTGTAGTTCGTGTGTCTGTTAAATGCAGATGCGTTGTTCTTTCTACTGTTCCTCTCCTTCGGCTCTGTATGAGTACCATTTATTCAGTAATCCTAACGAGTTTAAGTGAGCACCTTAATTTGCTTACAGTGCCGGCGTGTGCGCTGTGATTGGCTGAGGTGCAGCTGACGTCAGATCCCACACCGCCGCCTCCTCCTCCTTCTCTCCGTCAGTCATCATAACACCCCTTCCCAACTCCCCCGTCCCCTCATCCCCGAAGCCCCTGATTGGTAGGCGCTTTGCTTGTAATGAGTAAACAAGGCAGGAAGGAAAGGTTTGAACTTCACAACTCAACACATCACCCAGAGAGGGGATAGCCAGACACAACACAGAGGAGGGGGACCGTGCTCTGCGAACCTGAAAACCGTGACAATTCACTTCAGACCAATGTGAGAAAGAAACAGCGGGGATTTACCGACGCTTTAGATATAGTGACTTGTAACACGACGTTGATTTGGGTTGTCCTGGCATTTTTTTTTCTTTTTGTAGCATCTATAAACATTGACATAAATAAACACATATCAGACCTCCGGTTCTCAGCCGGTGGGAGAAATTGTGTAGAAAGATTACGCTCCAGATCTGGAGTGCGGATGTCTTATCAGACAGTCTAAGGCCAGATGCTGGGATGACTTCCACTTGCCGGTGTTTAAAGTACTATGCTTTTAGTCTTTCCGGCTGAAGTATAATAAACAGAAGCATATTTTGTTAAATGTTCGCAGTCTGAGCCAGAGAAGTAGACTGGATTTTTTAAAATTTCTGTTGTAGTGAGATTTGGTGTCCCCCTTGCGTCCAGGTGGTCCCCCGGTAGAAGCCGAGTCCCTATTTACGCCGCGCAGTGCTGTCATGCTGCCTAAAGTAGAAACGGAATCCCTGGGACTGTCTCGATCGCATGGGGAACAGGGGCACATGCCAGACAACATGCAAGGTAAGGAGACTCGCTTGTCGTTTGTGAATATGGCGAATATGCAGTCGGGGGTGTTTCACGGCGTTTGCGGGCTATCAAATGAAATACAAACAGGTCGTCTCAAAGAGTGTATCTTGGAACTTGAGCTGTCTGGTAGAGCTGCGTTCTGCTGTTTGCATTAGTCCGCGTAGAGACAGATGGTCTTGGTTTGGAAAGCTACAAGGGAGAAACTTCGGTATATATTTAGTATGGACGGATGATTTGAAGAGGTAATCGAAGGAAAAAAAATGATGACACAGCCTGAGGAGCAGAGCGACACAAGTAGCGCTGTATTCCGTCAAGTTTCTTTTTCGGATTTTAAACACAGTTTTGCAGTGCGCCCAAAAATACGATCATAGACATAGTCGTCGCACACTCCATCGCTTTACTCAGTCCGTAAGCACAAGGCAATGCACTTTAAAGAAAACATAATTATAACAAGTAAGAGTTATTGAAGTAGTTTGAACATATTAAAATACACTTTACGTTTATAACAGCGGTGGAAGGACAGAACATTTGCAAATCTCAAAGATTAAATTGAGGAGTATCAAACATGTCAATGACCGCGAATTATAGACGCTTGCGCTATTCATCTCCGTGTGAACGTGTAAATAGAACCATGGAAACTGTAACAAAGATTTACAGTATTAAAAATGTAGTTAAAACACTCCATTTCTTGTTTGTTTCAAAATTTTAAAAAGAAATCGTGTTATTATATTTGGAGACAGTTTCTCTTTTTCCGTGCAACATGTTGCTGTGCTTAACTCGGAACTAGCAAAACTGCAGAATTACGACTCTGCCAACTTACCTTGAAGTGATCGTACAGTTAAAGTTCATTGTGCCCAGGAGTGAAGTCAATCGCAATCTGAGACTTATAAGAAATAAGCCTTTCGTTTGTTCTGTTTAAGTAACACCAAGATACCTCATTAAACATTTAATCTTCTATCAAGTAAAGTTCAATTATTATTTTTACTACTACTACCACTACAGGGGTCCAGGGTTTGTTTCAACCCAACTGCCGATCCTCTCTGATTACTTCAGGCTTTCTGCTAATATTCAATAAATGAACCTGTGTTTGAACATGGGTTTATTATTATTATTATTATTATTATTATTATTATTATTATTATTATTATTATTATTATTTAATCGGTAGTAGTTGTTATTGCAATAATAATAGAACATCAGTAAGACTGAAATTTTAGAAAATAATTAAAACTGGTGTTTAATTCTAAAATTTGTACGTAAAACATTCTCGCCTAGGAAATTTTCTTTAAATTGCGTTTTATCTAAATCCTAGGGGATGGTTAGAGACAGGTATGATAATAGCCTTAGTGAGCCTGAACACTAAATCAAAAACTTTTATGTTGATATGAAAAACTAAATTAACGATATCATTTAACAGATAGATAGAGCGGTGTTACTTTATCTATCTATCTATCTATCTATCTATCTATCTATCTATCTATCTATCTATCTATCTATCTATCTATCTGAACATGCTATAACTCTTTTCAATAACGCATGAATGTAGAGCGGGACATGTCAAAATACGCAATACAGCCTTCGCGTGTATAGGAAACTCATCAAGAAAAAAATGAAAGAAAACGTTATCTCTTAATCTCTGAATCATCTCTTTCTCATTCATTCGATATCACTTCCTAACCATATTATATACTGGATTGAAATGTTTAAAAAGTTCATTCTGTGTAAAGTTCGTAAGGTTTATGTTTAGCAAAGATTTGCTGTAAACTCGATTTTAGACATAAACCTGCACTCAAAACCAAACTAATAATAATAAGTAATACTAGATTTTTGACTAAGTCTACAGAAATATTGTGCTTTGTTCTGACAGTTAACTCAAGGATGTCGATGGTCAGTTGGAGATTCATAAAATTGAATTACTTAGAAAGTTTAATGATGCACGTGATTGTTTATTAGTCAAATGTAAAAATCATTATTACATATAACAGTGCTGAACCATATGTTGTGTTTGTTATTAAGCGATATTTACTGAACGTACCAAATCAATTTACTTTTTAAAGTTAATTTCGTTATTATGACAGTTGCGGAACGGGAAATAAGCCACCAATGCATCCCACACTGTTGGAGTCCGGAAGCGTTTAAAACTCTTTAATATTCTGTTAGTTTTTAATACACACAGAAGGTAAACGTACCTCTAAGGGCAGGCGAAGAAGCGCGCAACGGTAAACTGTGTTTAAGATTTTGCAACAAATTGCCTTGGCTTAATTGGATTTTTGATTAATTATGTTTCTTTCAAAGAGGAAAAGATGTCAAATTAAGCGTCATATATATTTTTTAAATTTTAAATTACGCTGACGTTTTCATTAATTACACACAGTGACTATTTTATAAAGGCTGTTTTTTTATTGGAGAAGAACTAGGCGTGTGACAGCGATCGGCACAAATACAAAGACCTGAAAAGTAAAACATATATTGTCGGTATGAATTTCATAGTTGGCACCGTTTCTTTTAATCGTAATCGCAACAACAGGAATGTTTTGTATGAAAATATAGAAACATATTTAAACGTTTTTAACCTAATTTGTGATTTTCCTTTCAG
Source organism: Polypterus senegalus (assembly GCF_016835505.1). Taxonomy (NCBI): domain Eukaryota; kingdom Metazoa; phylum Chordata; class Cladistia; order Polypteriformes; family Polypteridae; genus Polypterus; species Polypterus senegalus. Next base: position 112,254,311 of record NC_053167.1, on the reverse strand, counting down.
TAAAGAGGTGTATGTTTTTTTGTCTTAGAGACTTCATTGTTGGATGCATATTCTCTCTTTCTGTGTTTTTTCAATTGTAGGATATATCATGGGAAAAGTCACGTTAGATCTGTTTTAAAAAGTAACGGGGATGTCATCGCAAACATAAATACATTAATAAATGTACACATATATAAAACGGATGTCCAAAATATTGTATATTTTTTAATTGTATGGCAAACAAAATATTTTGAGCCCGCGTGTTGCTTTAAATTCAGGTGTTTGTGTACTGAATGGAAGTAGACTGAGGTGCTTGCTTTGATTTTACTGAAGTGTTGTGGATTATTGAGAATAAGGGGTTTTCGTACGTATAACTATTTGTTGCTTTTTGTAATTTTTATTGTAACGCATATACTGTACAGCAATAGTTAGAAGCTGAAAAAAATAACACGATGTTAACGTCAAGTCTTTTTCTTCTTTTTCCTGTATTTTTTCAGCTCCCCAGTTTAAAATGATGGACTATTCTTACGACGAGGATTTGGAGGAACTTTGTCCAGTCTGTGGAGATAAAGTTTCAGGATATCATTATGGCCTACTTACATGTGAAAGCTGCAAGGTTTGTATTTTTCTGAGTATTTCCAGTCATCTGTCTGTTGAATCAACAAACAGCGCGTAGTTACTGGAGTTTGCAAGTTAAGTAAATGTGGTCTGATTTTAGAGGGTTTCTGTTGCATTTACCACATTTGGAAAAAAACTACTGTTAGGGTCACTTAATATACATACATGTTCATTTTTCAACCCGTTTATATATATATATATATATATATATATATATATATATATATATATATATATATGAATGGAACATTCTATCTATCTATCTATCTATCTATCTATCTATCTATCTATCTATCTATATTGTTTCTGTGTTGTGTTGTGTGTTTATGCACATTATGGCAATGAATAAAAGATTCTTGTTTTTGCTTTTGCCCTACATAAATATGACCACAATATTATTGAATCTGTGTGTGTGTGTGTTTGTATATAAAAGTATAAAAAGTAATTTTAAAATAACCTTTACGATAACTATTTTGTATTAATTGTAATTTGACATCTGATGTGTGTTCCTGTATAAGCTTTTCATAGATTTTAATATTCAAATACACACACACACACACACACACACACACACACACACACATATATATATATATATATATATATATATATATATATATATATATATATATATATATATATATATATACATAAATATATATATATATATATACTGTATGAATATATACACTGTATGTATACACACACATGCATAATTATGCCTGTATGCTTGACCTTATCATTGGACTGTCATCTAGGGACTTAAAAATTCTATATTTGGTACTCTGTTTCTTTAAATTATAAATCTATCTTATGTAACTGTGCACTATTTATTTTCCATATACTATTTATAGCTATCTATCTTTTATATAGTGCCTTTCATATCTATCTATCTATCTATCTATCTATCTATCTATCTATCTATCTATTATATAGTGACTTATCTATCTATCTATCTATCTATCTATCTATCTATCTGTTTTCATTGTCTGTATATATAATAATACTCCAAGTAAATATGGGAAGAGCATTATTGAATCTATTTTGCTTTTGTTACTGTAAAAGGAAGAAGGAATTGAAACATTTTTCTTTCAGATGACTTTCATATTAAATGTAACTTGACATGTTATACCTCTGTTGCTGTATATACATACAGTATATGTGTATAGTTAAATGTATATAAATATACACAGTTATGCACGTACGTGTTTACACAGACCCACACCCGTTTTGACTCGTACGAGTATTCTTTTCTTTAATTCTTTCTGCAGGGTTTCTTCAAGCGCACAGTTCAAAATAACAAGCGGTACACGTGTATAGAAAACCAGAGCTGTCAGATTGACAAAACACAGAGGAAGCGATGTCCCTACTGTCGATTTCAGAAATGTCTCAGTGTTGGAATGAAGTTGGAAGGTAATAATGTGTGTGCTCTTTTTACATTTGCCTCCAGGCTATAGTGGGATATGAATACATCATATAATATACATAAGAAATAAATTAGTTATTGGCAAAAGCTGACTTGACTAAAAAAGGATCTTGGTAAATATTTTTTTATCTGCACTGCTGTTTAGTTCATTTTCCTGTCTTTCTCTATTGATGCTGGCTTGGGCCATTATAGAAAGCTGCTTAGTAATCCAGATAAATGAGATGTAATTGTGAGTTGCTGTAGGGCTAGTTTAATTAACATTTCACTGGCTGTCATATCTTGGATTTTTTTTTCTCCTTTGATTTATTTTTATTCATTAGCAGCAGGATATGTAGAATTTCACCAACACATGTAAATGTTTTTCTTTAATTGTTGCCAATACGATTTACTGTACAAGCCATATAGAGATGAAATAGAACCCTTTTTTTTTCTTTGGCTGTTCAAATATTTAGCCCCGTAATTCCTTTGGCTGATAATCAATGTCTAAATTTTAATTTATGCTTTTCATAGCCACAAACTAAAATAAAACATCACGGAAGTGCAATACTACTGGCATGACTAATCAATAGAATTTTTTTCCAAACTCAAATATTTACAAAAAAATGAATATTTTCAACCGGCGGCTTCACCGCTAGTGATTTTGAGTGTTGGTCATTTTTGTTTTCTTTTTCTTTTTTATGCTCTTAGAAATGTATTTAGTGTTGTAACTCTAAAATGCAGACAACGATATACAACATTTTTTTTCCAAAGGTTTATGAATGTAATAATTTGCTAAATTGTAATTCACAATTTATTGCATTTGTTCAAAAATCATAACCAAAACAATCTATTAGTTTTTTTTTGTTTTTTTTTTACATTTCTGTTCATTGTATTAAGAAGTAAAATTAAACTGGTTTGTCAAAAACTGAAAGAATAATCCTGAAAATACACATAGAGCTGCAGGCGCAGAGCACTCCGTCAAGGTTTATTCCTCCTCACATTGTACTTTAGGTAAACCTCCTTATCCAGCAGGTTGCAAAGTGGAAAATATTTGGATAAAAATGTCGTAGATGCAGGGTTTTTCCTCTTCCTTGTAGCTGACTTTTTGTTTATAAAATTGGAATATATTTTTCAAGTTCAAAAGGAATTGGTAAAACACACCCATAGTTATATACATAAATTATAAAAAAGAAGGAAATGTACTGTGTGCCAATGTTTCGCCCAAAATAGCATTACGCTGGAGAGGAATGTGTATATATACAGTGTGAACTTGTTGATGCTAAGCTACGTGTTTAAAATCATTTTTAAGCAAACAATTACACATGTTAAACCTTTACTCTTCTCAGTTGTGCTATTGGAACTTGCCTTTGAGCTTCTTTAATTACTGCGCCAGGCTGACAGGATTATCAACAGAAACAGACTTTTTGTTTTTCTTTTTTTTTTCCTTTCTCTCCCTTTTTTTGTATATCTTGACAGACGTAAAGGATATCTTTCAAACAATTTTGTCCGGGACTAAAAATGACATCCTTCCCTTTAATATTTTTTCTCTGGTAGTTCTTTTTTTAGCAGGACCACGTCCTGTCTGAAACCACTGATTTCTTCTTTCTTTATTAATATCTTATATAGGTACAGTATATCCTGTATATCCTGTAGTGCAGAATGAGATCACATCAATGAACCATTTAAACACACCAAACTTTTATCATAATTCATTGAAATACAAAGATATGCGAGACATCGGTATTTCATCAGAAACATCTATGTACATACTGTATATGTACTGTAACACTATCTCCACTTGATTCCTTGGTTTATAGCATCTAACCAAGGGAAATGCTATGAATGAAAAAAGTCAAAAAGCGTGAGGGGCTTAGCAGTGTTAAACTCGCATACACACACCTACACACGCATATGTACACTATATGGGCAATACATAGGGACTCTGGACATGGCCTCCTGCCTTGTGACTCACACTGCTGGGATGGGATGCACCCTCTCAAGACCCTATAATTAAATACCAGGGTTATAGAGGGGAGTATGAAATGAACGGCCACTGATTCTACTATATGTGTGAACATTAACTCAGGATGAGTTTGAAACGTCATTCTGTTTTCATTGTCAATTTTAATTTTGTGCTGTAAAGGTACTAGTAAAGATACTGTTAATTAATAAGCCATGGCTTAGCTTCAATATGTAAACGACCTGCACATACATATGTATATGTGTATATATATATATATATATATATATATATATATATATATATATAATAGAGAGAGACAGAATACAGTATATACCTCTAAATACACATACCGTATAGATAGAGTTTCAGGCTGTGTCAGCATGCATCTGTGAAGGAAGAAATGGTTAAAGGGTAAGACCAAGGTGAAGAGGAAATAAGGTGGAGGACACAACATTTTAGCGGCATGTGTATGTGTGTGTAAATGTACATACTATGAATATATATATATATATGTTTGTGTGTGTATGTATGTATGTGCAGGTCCTTTCCATATTGAAGCTAAGACAGCTTGTTAATAATGTTATCTTTACTAGTACCTTTACAGCACTATATATATATATATATATATATATATATATATATATATATATATATATATATATATATATATATATATATATATATATATATATATATATATATATATATATATATATATATATATATATATATATATATATATATATATATATATACTCAGGGCCGGATTTTCCTATAGGCTAACTAGGCTTCAGCCTAGGGCCTCAAGATCAAGAGGGGCTTACATTCAAATTGTTAGCAATTTGAACAAACTTAAAAATGTGAGGTGAAAGGGCCTCATAAGTGGAATAGCCTCTTTTCATCTAAATCCGGCCCTGTATATACTGTATATACATATTTACTCAAATGAGACTAGTGTAGAATCACCAATTGACTCGGCTCCATATTTAAATTTGTTAACTTGTATTTCACTTTTCTTATTTTTTTGCATTAAACTTGTGTGTGTTTCTTTTTCTTTCAATTACGATTAAATATTCTTTAATTCCTTGAAATATCAAATAATAACTATATTTCTGTTATACTATTAAATGTATTTTGTATAGCAAGCTGATAAAACACTGGGAGGCATAGAGGACATATACAGAAAAAAATGTCAATGTTAATATAACACTTAAAGTGCATATGTGAAAATAATTTTAACTTACTGTACATACACCTTCTCATTTACTTTAAGAGTTTTTCTATTATAAATCCCAAGTGGACTATACATATAGATATATTGTACTAATCAGCACATTATATAAAATATGTTAACCAATAAATATATATATATCTATATTTATATATATAAATATATAGGCAAATAAAGAGTAAATATAAATAAATAATATATATAAATATATTATTATATATGTATAAATATATATGTATAAGTAAAAACATGTATTTAATAACATTCTGTTAATATAAAAATATTTATTTACAGTACACATATGTGAGTAAAAGTGCTTTTGTAAAAAAACAGTTTTAAAATGTTACCAGCTCATCAGTTCAAATGTTCATGAGACAGATATTGTAATTGCTTAATATTATTCAGAAGCCTTAAATAAATGTGCAATTGTATCCCCTAAAATAAAAAGGCTATGTTGTGTGTAGTAGTAAATAAGATGAAAACTTAATACTGTAAAGTAGGGCTATAATTCATAGTAAAATTCGAATGGCTCTTGTTTATTTTTTTAAAGAGGCTGAATCTTCTTATGCACTGAAGAGTGATAATAATAATAATATAAAAGATATGTGCTTTGAAAAAGACAAGCAAATGGACGTCTACAGAATGTGAAATTTGGATTAATTTTTAATTTGCATTTGCAAACAAGCCTGTGTGGCATGCTTATAAATAACTGTGTTTAATTAGGTACATAACAAAATATAGCCAAAAGATGTATTCAAATCTCACATGCCGGGTCAGATCTAATTGTGTTTTCCCCAACGGCCTAACTATTAGTTTTCATTCCATAAATTACCTTGTTGGCTGAAATCATTAATAGCTAAGACCTTACAACAATGTATAATGGATACACAGGGTTTTGTGATAAATTTTTAATGCTACACTAATCCCTAAGATAAAAAGCTCCAAACTTAACCTCCAGCAGAATGCTCAGCGGTCTCCTTGTGTCATGGAGCTGTCAAAGGTTCCTTTTTTCGTGTAGTCACCATTAGCCAAGGCGGGCTTGGTGAGAATTTCTCGATGGTCCCTTAGATCTGCTCGGCGGTGACAGACACTGCTGTGACAGAGACCATTAAAATTACTCCCAAGGCAGCTGTTGAACTGGATTTGTTTTAATTATTTTCAATTCCAGAGATATTAGAAGCCATAACAGTATCACTGGGCTCAGAATCAGCTCTCGTTTTTCACATGGGAAATGGCTCTTTGGAACTTCCCCTTCCCACGTGCCAACCGTGTGCGAGAATTTTTAAACCCAACTGCCAACAGAAAAGAGAAATAATGAAGTATAAATTATTAATATGCACCCTCGCTGTTCTATTCTTACTGCGTAACCCTCAATTTATAGACTTGCATCTTCAGTTTGTTGACTGTACTTTATTATTCCTATAAATATGTTTACTGGTGCCTTTTTGGTAGAACCAATTTGTTCAGTTAATGAAAATCATTGGCCGTGTATCTATAAAATTACAAAACCATTTTACTCTAAATGATTACAGGGCAATGATCTTCTCTCTGCATATGATAGCTTGGCACTGTGTACATTTAATAATTGACTTAGTGAAATGTGCCATTAGTGCTTGATAATTTTATAACTAAAATAAATCTATCTATCTATCTATCTATCTATCTATCTATCTATCTATCTATCTATCTATCTATCTATTATCCAACCCGCTATATCCTAACTACAGGGTCACAGGGGGTCTGCTGGAGCCAATCCCAGCCAACACAGGGCGCAAGGCAGGAAACAAACCCCGGGTAGGGCAACAGCCCATCACAGATCTATCTATCTATCTATCTATCTATCTATCTATCTATCTATCTATCTATCTATCTATCTATATGTATGTCTTGTCTGTCTCTTAAAACCCTAAAATGAGCAACTATGCTATTCATATACTGTGCCTTTATGTATCTTCATATGCAGCGCATATCTGGACTCTCTAGTAATGAATGTCACCACTAAATGTGCCTGCTGATGATGCTGAAATTAATTTTGGTTAGTCTAAATCATATCAACACATAGTGTGATCAGAGTAGCAAAATGGTGTACACATGATTTGAGCCCTGGTTTAATTTGTAGCAAGGGTACCATGCATGTAGCATTTTCAAAATCCCCTCATTTTTCCCTTGGAAGATACAGTATATATGAAAGGCACTATATGATAGATAGATAGGTTGATTGATTACAATTTCTTTATTTTGTTACAGCAAATGCTTCCTAAATATCATTTCTTACTCTCTTCATATTCTTCATATGCAGTTATCTTTTTTGACTATAAACATTTATTTTTTTAATCCAGTTAAGACAGAACTGTTGTGATTCATTCCACTAAAATGAGTTATATTTTGTAATTTACCAGAAAATGACTTCAGTTTTAAAGAATTCCATATTCATACACCACCTATTTAGCACTAACCTACTGTTTTGTACTGAAGATGGAGCAAACCTATAGATGTAAATTTCATTTAACATTCATAACAGCCTGGTGTCCAGTCCAGTATTGGTTACTACCTTTTGTCTGTTACTGCCAGGACATACTCCTGCTTGTCAAAGCCCTAAAACTGAATTATGTAGTTAGAGTAAATGATTTCATAGAAAGGGTAGAATGGTGGCAAAGTGGTAGCACTGTGGTCTTGCAACGAGGAGGCTGGAGCTCATGGCTGGGTCCTTTCTGCATGGAGTTTGCATGGGTTGCCACTGAGTACTCCCATAGTCCAATGGTTAGGTGGACTGGTGATGCAGCATTGTCTTCCGATATGTGTGTGGCTGAGTGTTTGTCCTTTGATGGACTGGAGCCATGTCCAGGGATTGTTCCTGCCTTGCACCTGATGCTTGCTGCAATAGGCTCCAGCCCCCCACTACCCTGGATAAAGAGCATTTAGAAAATGGATGAATGGATTTAATCAGTTACTGTGTAACAATTTCCCATTTATGTATTGTGTCATATATAATATAGTCACCCTGAGGCTCATTCCTTGTACTACACAAAACCAAGATTTTTGTTAAATTCCTGCCTCTGACTGACTGAATGACTCTAAATAAGCCACTTATCCTGTGCTCCAGTTGTTAAAAAATATGTTAGTGACTTTTTGGTGAAGGTACATATAAAATATTTAGTGATGTCAGCCCATGTATGGACTGGCATACCACCTAATGATCATAGCTAGCAGAATAGGCAATGCCTTCTTTTTGAAAGAATAACAGAAACGTTGGTTCAGGAAGAGATGAACAATCAATGGATGCTTTGATAGCATTTGAATAACACACCTGTCAGCATCTTCATCACTTTTCAGATCAATTTGTTTGTTTCCAGTAAATGTCTTGGCCTAGTGAAATCAAAATCCCCTCGTCTCATTTGCTATGTCATCCCGAGCAAATCACTTTACCTGCCATTTTTTTCCACATGGTAGAAATGTGGAAATGCCAACAAAAACAAATTTATAGGTTGGTTTTATTTAAAGTGTCAGCTGAATAAACAAGTGAACTCATGCTTATAAAAATTTGCATTTGCAGCCCACCTTAAAGGAATCCTCCACCCAATTTTATTCTTTTTTATGTTACTTACCCCATGTGTTTTGTAGTGATGAACGAGAAAACATTTTAATGTTATGTTTTCACGGAGAATGATGATAAAAAAATCTATGATAGAATACAATCCAATGGTGATCAGCTTTGAACAATAGTAAGCAATGTGAAAATGAAAAGAACGTTACTCGTGTCGCGTTACAACATGCAAAACAACATAAACAAGGAACATATGGAAATGACTTTTTGAATTGAAGATCCGCCTCTCCCCCTCATTCATTGGTCAAGAGTCCTCTCTTCAGTTCAACGTGATTTCAGTTTCCTGTTTAGATATGCGCTGATCTTTCCTGAAGTACCAATTTAACATTATTTACTCAAAAATGCATGCGTTTTGCATGTTGCAAGCATTGAGGTGGATAACTGACATGTGGATTATGCAGCACAAGTGCTGCAAAATTTATTTTTTCTTTTTTCACATGAACAATTTTCACATCACTTTCCATTGAACAGCATTGGTCTCCATTGGCTTGTATTATGTCGTTAACTTGTTTTTATCTTCGTCCTACGTGAAAATATAAAAAAAATTCTTAGTCATCCCTATAAAACACAGTCGGTTAAGTAACATAATATTATTGGATGGAAAATTCTTTTAAGTTTTTATGCTTTGAATGTTACCTCTTAATTTCCCAGCTACTAATTTAGTCACATATTTACTTAAATAAATACAATGAAAAGGTCAGCATTGTGGCATTTTGGTTAGTTCCAGGAAACAGTTTATTTTATGATTAGGTCAATGCTTGTGTACAGTTTGCATGATCTCTCTGTGTGTGTTTTGTTTTTTTTTTTTACCACTTGCCAAAAATGAACTGTTTAGGGTGATTAACGACTCTACATTTGCGGTGTGTATGTGTGTATAAGTCTTGCTAGGTGCCTGATGCTAGAAGAATATCTCCCATAACTCTAAACAGGTCCAAGAGTGGCAAAATAGAGAGAACTACATTAAACATTTTATCCGTCCACCCATTTTGGAGCTGGAGTATCCAGAAAAATAAGATAGAACTGATGGATCGATATTTATTGAAAACTGAAATGCAATATAATGACTTGAGAATTGTAGCACATTATTTTTTTATAACTTATATATTTCTAATGATTTTTCTTCCAGCGGTGAGAGCCGATCGCATGCGTGGTGGACGCAACAAGTTTGGACCGATGTACAAGAGAGACCGAGCTCTAAAGCAACAGAAGAAGGCCCTTATCAGAGCCAATGGACTTAAAATAGAAGCCATGTCTCAGGTGATGCAAACCGCACCAACAGATCTGACAATATCTTCGGCCATCCAGAACATTCACTCAGCTTCCAAGGGTCTACCTCTGAATCACGCTGCCTTGCCCCCTACAGATTATGACCGAAGTCCCTTTGTGACCTCTCCAATTAGCATGACGATGCCACCACATGGAAGTCTTCAGAGCTATCAGGCTTACAGTCATTTTCAGAGCCGCACTATCAAATCTGAATACCCTGACCCTTACACTAGCTCTCCAGAGTCTCTCATGAACTACTCGTACACGGACACTTACCAGACAAATTCCCCGCCTAGTTTCCCCCATCTAATAATCGAACTTTTGAAATGTGAGCCAGATGAACCACAAGTTCAGACAAAAATCTTGACTTACCTACAACAAGAACAATCAAGCAGGGGGAAACATGAAAAGCTTAATACTTTTGGCCTTATGTGCAAAATGGCAGACCAGACCCTCTTTTCCATTGTCGAATGGGCTAGGAGCAGCATTTTCTTCAGAGAGCTTAAGGTAAGGGCTTCTGCAATGTTTCACTTAAATGTTTTCTGATCATCCAAGCAATGAGTAAATGCAACAATGAACCTGCAATGTACCTGCTGTTTTTATTCTACCTGTTTCACATATTTAGATCTGCTGCCTCCAGGCATGAAGTGAGGTCTAGCAACTCCATAAGGATGTGTCATTTAGGCTTTTTTATAATACAGTTACAGCGAGAAAAGAAAGTAATAATAATAATAGCCTTCTGACTTGTATTGATAAAGCAATAAATAATAAAATAAATTTACTATACACCATAGACAAACATGAAAGTTTTACATATGACACATTTGATATGAGCGACACTTTTTTGTTAAGTGAAGAAAACATTTTTGATTTGTAAGGAAAGCCACTTGCCAGCAGAATAAATGAACTTTTTAGATATTCTTATTGAGACACAGTGGCACATCTTCAGAATTACATTCAGTATATTCCTCTATCCTTTGACTGTTTTTGTTCAAGCTCTGCTGTGCTATCTATCTATCTATCTATCTATCTATCTATCTATCTATCTATCTATCTATCTATCTATCTATCTATCTATCTATCTATCTATCTATCTATCTATCTATCTATCTATCTATCTATGTACACATACTGTATACTCACACACACTTATCTGTAGTACATACTGTATATAGAAAGCGTAACATTCTGTGACATTTTCAAGCTCAAACTTCAGCCAGAGCTTGTCTGGCATTTTGGATTTTTGTGCTCCCTTTCATTCATATTGTGGTTTGCCTATTTTGGTGAATTTTGAAGTGAAGGTGAATTTTGTGTGCATGTCATTCTCTGAAATAACAGACCTTACAATGTTTCAATGTATGATGTTAATATTTATAAAAAACATTACTGGATATACTCCAGGGTGGTCAGTTGCCCCCAATTTCTCCACCTGTGTGTGGTGTCTAATTGAAATGACTTGAAGAAACTGCATTCATGAGAGCAATCTGAATGTAGATCTACTGACAAAAAGTATGCAAATCAGAAGAAATTGATGTTTTTCTGCATGCTGTATCGATAAAGGTATTGCTTTACTACCTTACTTTATTAAAAAAGTTATGCTTTCTGCACCTTCTGTTTATACCCTTTTACTATGTTAGCAAATTTAAGTACACTTTCCAAGTGTTTTATGGTGTCAGCTTTATTAAGTATTTACAGCAAAGCTACAGTAAATTTAAAGCCAAATTTAAAATTGTAGTGCGGTTACAGTATAATTACAAGGCTTAACAAAGCTTAATATTATTTGCCGAATTAATATACTTTGAATTGGGATGTTTTTTAAAAGCGCACAAACAAAAGATAGACCAAACTGGTTGCTATGTCATTAAAAACGGTCATGTAGAAAAGAACTTAGTTCTGTGTCTTGTGGTTATGATGTTAATAATTAGCGTATGTCAAAAGTCAAGTCGTTCCACCAAACTCCAGTCTGTTTACTAGCTATTAATGTGCTGAGCACAGAGTTGTCAATACAGAATGGTGTAACTTAGTGTACTCTTTCCAAAACCTTCACATACATATATATAGTCATCCATCTATTTTTTTTAGAGAGCTTATCCAGGGCAGGGTTACAGGGAAGCTGGTGCCTATCCCAGCATGCATTGGATCCAAGGCAGGAATATTCCCATGATAGTGTGCCAGTCTGTCACAGGGTGATGACACATATTGGGATAATTTAACAACACTACTTCGCCTAACCTGCCTGTCTTTAGATTGTAGGAGGAAACCCACATGGACACGAAGGGAACATGCAAATATCACACAGGGAGCACCCAGGACAAGAACCCTGGTGTTCTTGTTATAAGGCAGTCCACTGTGTCACCCATGTGCACCCATATACATATATATATACATATGTCTGCCCAAGGGATAGCTGTATTTTCTACATGCTTCTGTAAATGTTATTTTTACATGGGTAAAATACTATCTATCTATCTATCTATCTATCTATCTATCTATCTATCTATCTATCTATCTATCTATCTATCATGATATGTTAGTTCTATCTATCTATGAAACTTTCATTATTTTTCTTAAGACTTAATAAATAGCAGATTTCCCTGTGACTTACTAGAGTGACAATGTTTTCATGATATTGCTAGTAAGTGATTTCTAGTACTTTTAAATATATTTTGCAAAAATGTTCTTGCAAAAGGTTTGATTTCAGGGCATGAACAAAACAAAGCATGCCTTTGGTGAAAATTAATTTTTTATTTCTTTTCAATATATTTAAAGTAATACAGTCATTCCACCCAATAATACAATGACAATAGCACGTTATCTGCTTTACTTCTTTATTGCTTTCAGGTATGCTCATACGCAAGTCTTTTGTTGTTCAAATAATACAGAACTAATTCACAATGTTACCAGTGAAGTTTCTGGCCTTCACATTTTCTGTGTAAATTTGTATGCTCTCTCTCTTAAAAGCTTCAGTAAGATTCTATTTTTATAGAAATTCAAGTAATGAAATATTATTTAAAGAGAGACAGTATATAGAATGGTTAATTTGTAAGCCCCTACTGAAGTTTTAGAAGCTACAGTTCATAGCTGAGAGATTAATGATAGGGGATGAGACAATGTGGTTGTGGATACTTTTGTAATAAATCGCTTTCCAAACTTCAGCCTAAAATATGTTCTTTTCAAAAGACTTTTTTTCAACAAGCAACATTTTAATTTGTGTGGTTGGTGAACTGAGCACAGAAGCTGGGACAACAGACATATTCTAGAGGCTAGCATAGCTGCAGATGTAAGCAGAGTCATTTGGATGGCTATCTGAACATTTGCTCGTGTTACTCATATTGAGTATTGTTTTTATAAGGAGGGGATTTTTTTTCAGACTAATTTGTAATCTACACATAAGTCCAGCGACTTTAAAAAGTGCTCCACCCTTACGCCTTCTATTCTTCTTTGCTTATAATTAAGAACCAAATTCTGTGACCTTGTGGTCACATTCCTCTTCATAGAAATACGCACAGAATGAAAGAAAATATTTCATAATAATATAATAAGCAAGCGATATAAATATTATTATGGTTATAAATATTTATATGAATAAATTAATTTGAATTGTGAATACAATGTAGAGGAGTGTTTCATAGTATAATTACACTTCTGGGAAGTGTTGGAGCTTTAGGATTCTCAATTATCTTATCTTATGTTTAAAATAACACAAAAATCAATTTTACTTCTCTTTTCCCACTTGTGAAATAAATTTTGTATTTATGAAATTATTGAATTATACAGAAACTGGCCATGATTAGAGAAATTGACATTGTGTATTTTATTACTAGCTGTGGACCGCCAGGCATTGGATTTTAATATTATTATTATTATTATTATTATTGTTGTTGTTGTTGTTGTTGCTATTATCAGTGGGTCTTCCCTTTGCCATGATTTGTTCATGTTAATCACTGAGATTCATCTCCCTTTAAATGTGTGTTGAACTTATTATGTGTGTTAAAGTTGTGTGATTTATTACTTGTACTCATATTGTCTTATAGTTGTATTTATATCTCACTATGGTGAAGTTGTACTTGGTGAAGAGTGTTGCACGCAGATCAATTATATTGAATAGAATAGAACTGAATTGAATTGACTTGAACTGAATAATTTCTGTCTTAATGTTGTGTAAAGCTTTGTAAGTGGCAAAGAAAACAAAAGTTTGTTCTGATCTTTTTCTAGTTCTAAGTTTGAGACAAGAAGTGAAAGAGTGCCGTGAACTGAATGACTTCTCAAGGCACTCTGTGTGTATAGACCTAAACTTCTCAAGGTTAGATAGATAGATAGATAGATAGATAGATAGATAGATAGAAAGTTACTTTATTAATCCCAAGGGGAAATTCACAAAGAATTTCAGATATGAAAAAGGATTCAAGTACTTAATGTGCAATTGAATTATTTGTGCTGCTGCAAATAGACAACAGTCAACTGCTACAACAGTAAATGCTAACTATTATCTGTCTTTTATTTTTATCTTGGCTAGTTACATATTATATGCTTTTTATTTCTTGCTCCTTGCTGTTTACATCAACTCCTTTATAATGGTGAATTGATTTAATTGTGTTTATCAGAGTTTTGTTATATTTACAAATGTTACTGTCTCGAAAAGCAAAAAAACATTGCGACATGTTATTTTAAGTAGATTTTTTTTTTTTTGCCTGCCTTATTTAAAGCCATGCTATAGTCGACCCCTCTTTGTTAGTTGGACGATCATATCCTGGGTGGATCATGTTAATATCTTTGGAAGGAAGTGAATTCCATTTTGTGATTAGCTTAGTACAGGCTTCCAGAAAAGCTCCAGATAGATAGATAGATAGATAGATAGATAGATAGATAACTATCTATCTATCTATCTATCTATCTATCTATCTATCTATCTATCTATCTATCTAACAGCTAGATAGTCATGGGCTTATTATAGATGTAATAATATCATAAAAAGATAAAACAATATTAAGCTCTCTATGCTGATAAGTCTGTCTCCCAATAAAATTGTGAAATATGGATATGTCCCTCAGTGATTCCATGCCTGTGTCTTTACCTTCACAATCCCCGTACTCCAATCTTTCAGGTCCTAATGTGATATAGAAGGTGATATAAAGAGACATGTACGCACATTACAAACTGACAGATAAGTACAGAACTGCATGTAAGAGATTTTACTGTGCCATCCCCTATAAGCTTCAACACTGCACGATTACCCCCTGGTCTGCAAAGAAAATATATAAATTTATATATATATATATATATATATATATATATATATATATATATATATATATATATATATATTTTTTTTTGCACCTGTGAAAAATGTTACATTATTTTTTGTCTTGTAACCCGAAGATGCTGAATTGAATCCAAGTCTGATAAAAGAATTCCTTCATCACATCCCATTTTTCAGACATGAAGATTTAAAATGAAAAAACACTTTTTGGGAAAAAAATTAATATATATTTTAAAGGAACCATATAGACTTGAAACATTTATAAAGTATGTATATAGTTGTTTTAAATTAATTATAATGTTTAAAAAGTTGTCAAAGATGTGTAGCACTTACTTGATTTTGGGTTGTTTTCACAAGTTCATTACAAGAACGAGGAAAACTACAATTTTCAGTTCAAAATATGTGTCAAATGATATTCTGAGCATGACAAACGCTCATGCCATTAAACAAATTTAACTTGTTTTTAAAAATATATATATTTTTTAAATTACAGTTAATTTTTTAATTTTTCGGGCAGGAGAATTTTGGTGAAGACCGATGTCATTTCATTGTATAGAATAAGAAATTAAAAAAGCATAATATTTTTTGATGAGCCTTATATTTTAATGTTTTTCTTTGCTTTGGAAGATGCTAGCACTATACACCATTTTAATAGACGTGGAATACTTGAGTGATCGACAAAACATAAAAACAAAAAGAAATTATGCAAGTGAGAGGAAGTCATGCAGTCTGTTGAGTTTGATTTGCTACCAGTATGTTGTCATCAGACAACTGTCTCCACTGCAATTACATTAACTGGAGGTTTGTTACAAGTTCTGCAGAACTGCTTTCCCATTTCCTGCTTGAGTTTATTTTTCCTTAATTTCAATCATTGTCCTCCACTATCGTATAGGTTTAACTGTTTTACTTGGACTCGGCTAGACTAACTTTATTGATACCACTGAGTATTTTGAAGAGCTAGATTAAGTCCCCACAGAGCTAATCCTGTTCATTCCCTTAATATGGCACTATAAAACACGTTCAGCCTCGGCCAGTACTTCGATGTGAGACTATCTAGGAAAAGCTTGGGTTGCTGCTAGAAGATCTGCTATGAAAGCCAACAGGGTGCGCTTACCCTGAGGTCTCTGTGTATATCCCAATGTCCAAGTGCAATGCCTTCCGATGAGATGTAAAGCCATTGTCCTGACACTCTGTTGTTGTTAAAGTTCTCTGGACATCCTTCATAAAGAGCGGGGTGTATCTCGATGTCCAGGGTAAATTGCCCTCTAGAGCTTTTTCATTCTGGCCCCCTAACCATCCCCTGTATCTAACTGGCGATCTCTCTCACACCTGTTACCTAATGTGTTGTGGCACAAAATGGATGCCGTTGGAGGAGCATGCTGCACATTGGTGGTGGCTGATTGGCTCTTCACTTTCTATTTAAAGTGATTTGAGTACTGAGAAAAGCTCTATATAAATGTTAAGTATTATTATTACACCTGTCCTGGAATACACATGCTCGCTCTTCTCTCAATAGCTTCTTGTGCTGCAATGTCTTTTTTATTTGGGGGAACAGAGTCGGATTACTCATTACAGAGTCTGAGCATAGCATTCCTGGATTCAGGTGTTTTCATATTAGAGCAGTATGGTGACAAAGTAGTTTGAGTTGCAATTCTGCAGATCCAGAAAATGCCTGGTTGTTTTCTGTGTGTAGAGTTTGCTCATTGTCTTTGTATTTACATGGAATGGATTTACTTTTGGGTACTTCTATTTTCTTTCAACATCATCAACTAAATGAATGTAAAATTAATTGTCATGCAGTCAATTGGCGATTTCAAGCTGGGTTTGTGTGGGTGTGTGTGCATGAAAAGGCCCAGTAGTGAACTGGCACCTTATCCAGGTATGACGCATGCTTTGTTCCCTGTGAATCTAGAATATGGTCTCTCCCTATTGAATCATGAATTTGATTAAGTGGGTCTAAGAAGGTTAAGTATGTTTTTATATTATGTATTCCTAGCTTTTCTTTTTTTGGCCATATATCTTAAGGGATGTACGTTTCCGGTGCTATTAAAGCATTTAAGGCTTCAGATGAATATTTGCACATCTGGGCAAAGAAATATAAAGCTCTTGAAACTCAGTCTAAATGAAATGAACAAGTGGCTCGGGCACCATTCTAAGAGGAGCAACCTGTTACAAGTAAAGACATGAGGACTGGAAGGAATGAGAACAAGAGAGCCACTAAGAACACTGTTGCTTAGCAATATAAAAGAAAAAGACTCACATGCAGACATCAAGCAAAGAGGAATAATGCCTTGAATCTGCCTTAGGGCACAATACCCATGATGAGCAAGAATTGTCACTGTTAATTTACAGTTATGGGGAGTTGGCTGGCTGGTAGATCTAGGTACAGTACCTATCCTGGCCACTACCTGCACCAAGTTTTACACCACATTATATATTTATTTATACATTATGTATTTTATACAGTATATATATAGTGTATATATATATATATATATATATATATATATATATATACTGCTCAAAAGGAACACTTTTAATCAGAGTATAGCATAATATCAATGAAACTTATGGGATATTAATCTGGTCAGTTAAGTAGCAGAGGGGTTGTTAATCAGTTTCAGCTGCTGTGGTGTTAATGAAATTAACAACAGATGCACTAGAGGGGCAACAATGAGATGACCCCAAAACAGGAATGGTTTAACAGGTGGAGGCCACTGACATTTTTCCCTCCTCATCTTTTCTGACTGTTTCTTCACTAGTTTTGCATTTGGCTACAGTCAGTGTCACTACTGGTAGCATGAGGCGATACCTGGACCCTACAGAGGTTGCACAGGTAGTCCAACTTCTCCAGGATGGCACATCAATACGTATCATTGCCAGAAGGTTTGCTGAACCTGCACAGTCTCAAGGGCATGGAGGAGATTCTAGGAGACAAGCAGTTACTCTAGGAGAGCTGGAGAGGGCCATAGAAGGTCCACCCCATCAGCAGGACCAGTATCTGCTCCTTTGGGCAAGGAGGAACAGGATGAGCACTGCCAGAGCCCTACAAAATGACCTCCAGCAGGCCACTGGTGTGAATGTCTCTGACCAAACAACCAGAAAGACTTCATGAGGGTGACCCAAGGGCCCCATGTCCTCTAATGGGCCCTGAGCTCACTGCCCAGCAGCATGCAGCTCGATTGGCATTCGCCATAGAATACCAGAATTGGCAGATGCACCACTGGTGCCCTGTGCTTTTACAGATGAGAGCAGGTTCACCCTGAGCACGTGACAGAAGTGAAAGGGTCTGGAGAAGCCATGGAGAACATTATGCTGCCTGTAACATCATTCAGCATGAGCAGTTTGGTGGTGGGTTAATGATTGTCTGGGGAGGCATATCCATGGAGGGTCACACAGACCGCTACAGGCTTGACAAAGGCACCTTGGCTGCCATTAGGTATCAGGATGAAATCCTTGGACCCATTGTCAGACCCTATGCTGGTACAGTGGCTCCTGGTGCACGACAATTCCTGGCCTCATGTGGTGAGAGTATGCAGGCAGTTCCTGGAGGATGAAGGAATTGATACCATTGACTGGCCACCACACTTTCCTGACCTAAATCCAATAGAACACCTCTGGGACATTATGTTTTGGTCCATCCAATGCCACCAGGTTGCACCTCAGACTGTCCAGGAGCTCAGTGATGCCCTGGTCCAGATCTGGGAGGAGATCCCCCACAACACCATCTGTCATCTCATTAGAAGCATGCACTGATGTTGTCAGGCATGTATACAAGAACACAGGGGCCATACAAAGTGCTGTGTACAATTTTGAGTTGCTGCAATTAAATTTTGGCAAAATGGACTAGCCTGCCACATCATTTTTCACTCTGATTTTTGGGGCGTCTTTGAATTCAGGGCTCTGTAGGTTGATCATTTTCATTTCCATCAAACGATGTGGCATCCTTTCGTTCCTAACACATTACCCAGTCTATATCAGTATAGATATCCAGGAGGATTTCCTTTTCCCATTGAGATCTGATGTGTTTTCAAAGTGTTCCTTTAATTTTTTTGAGCAGTTTATGTATATATATATATATATAAACATATATATATGTTTTTTCTTTCCCTTTTCACATTCAATTTAATTGAATTTCTATTATCATTCTAAACAGATTAGCTGGTGACACCATTAGTTGGTGGTAGCCGCACCCTCTGATGGACTAATGTCCCATTCTTGCTGGCATTTCCTCATGATGTACTCTGCATTAGGTGTCCAGAAAATGAATAAATAGGAAGTTTCAGCGAAAAAAGAAGCCTCTTGTTATTTTTCACTTTCTATGTCCCATTGCAATTATTTTCCTATTAATTTTTTTCTCTATGTTTCCATAATTGATAGAATTTTTTTTGTATCTGTTTGAGCCAAGTTGCTGTGACACATGTCCAACTGTCTAAGAGGACTTTCAGCTAAACAAGCCTGACTTTAGTGTGTTTTTTTTTTTTTTTGCATTGCTATGCCTCAGTTTATATTGTTTAGCAGCCATTTTAACAAAGCCATCTGGCATCTGGTCTTAGTGGATCAAAGAAATAATTGTAAATCTGATGAGGTCCAGTTGCTGTGAAATATGTCCAGTTCCAATAGCCATGGAGGACAGTTATGCCCTTTGTTTGAAAGGGGAAAATTCAGATTTAGCATAAGTCATTCAAATTCAGGGTGCTTATAAGAAATATGTGAGGTAAATGAATATAATAAACAAGAATAATTGCATCAAATATTTGAAATGTTAAAATGTGTGCTTCAGTTTAAATGTTTAAAGTCTACATAAACTCAATTGTAATAGAAATTCATTTTTTTCATCTTATAGAGGTACATAGAGGGTTAGACCTTTTGGAAAGGATCAAAAATAACATCATATTCATAATCACTGACCTTGAAATAGCCTAAAACGATACCCTATAGGCTTATGTTTGTAATGTATAATTTTTTAATTTTGGTTAGAGGCTCTTAGAGGACTAGGGCCACTAGTAAACAATCAAAAACCCAAAATGATATTATATTCAGGATCAGTAACCCCTAAATAGAATAAAACAACAGTCAACATGTCTGTATTATGATCCTTATTTGTTTTAAGTTTTATCGTGAAAAGGAGACGTTTGTCCCCTTGTAGCCCATTATTGGTGCGCTTATGGGGTCAGTTGATGGGGTGTGCACAACACTTAAGTCCTTCTGATCATTTTTTACTTACGACACTTACTGGTTTACTCTTTTTCATAAGGATGTGCTTTATCATGCACTGGTGAGGCCTCATCTGGAGTACTTTGTGCAGTTTTGGTCTCCAGACTACAAAAAGGACAGAGCAGCACTAGAAAAGGTCCAGAGAAGAGTGACTAGGCTGATTCCAGGGCTACAGGGGTTGAGTTATGAGGAAAGATTAAAAGAGCTGAGCCTTTTGTGTTTAAAATTATGAAGGAAATTAGTGAATCGAGACTGTGAATTTAAAATGAGTTCATCAAGAACACGGGGGCACAGTTGGAAACCTATTAAGGCTAAATTTAACTCAAGCATTAGGAAGTTTTTCTTTACACAAAGAACAATCGACACTTGGAATAAGTTATTAAGTAGTGTAGTAGACAGTAAGACTTTAGGGACTTTCAAAACTCAACTTGATGTTTTTTTGAAAGAAATAAGTGGATAGGACTGGTGAGCTTTGTTGGGTTGGATGACCAGTTCTCGTCTAGAGTGTTCTGATGTTCTAATGTGTAATATCCTGCATGAAATATGGTCCAAAAATGACTAAAAATAAGGCGGTTTTCATATATAGAGTGACAAAATAGAGGGCAACCCCTAAAAGCTTGATGTCTTGCATAATAGATACCTAGACTAGTTCAATGGTATATCATATCTGCGGATTTTCTTATACTGGTGGAGTCAGGAGGCGCCGACAAAACAAAAAAAAACTGAAGTGATTTTAAAGCGTTCAGAAGTTATTCTTATAAACACAATAACACAATGAGGCTCAATACAGTCAGTCTGCAAGCTCAGAGATCTGCACTCTGTTAGTTAAAACCCTAATTGTGATTACTGTATCTGCCAGTAGTTACTGAAGAAGGCAGGCCTACCTGTACATCTATAAGGTGTATCAGCTTAGTGAATTGGTCCCCTATTTTATGGATTTAGCAAGGAGTTGGCAGTGTGACACCATAAGAATTTCAATGTGTGCCAAAGTAAGTGACTAAGAGTGTTGTTACATCCAGCTGAATTTGCCATCATGTTTCAGAACTTTCCTTGCCTTGTGGCATGAATGATTATTCTGCTAAAGCTGCCATAAAGCGATGCACCATATCAACAATTGCATTCAAATATCACAGCAAACAAACTTCATTGTACTCATATCTAATAAATAAATGTGTCATGGAAATATGTACAGAATTACACAATGTGACAATGCATTGGTGACACCCAATCTGGATCCTTGGTCTTGTAATGTTTTTAGTCAAGTCACAATGTTGAATGGCAGCCCTGGCAATGTTTAATCAATTCCTTCAATTTAGTGTGTGTGTGTGTGTGTGTGTGTGTGTGTTATTTACTGAAAGAAGTGGAACTCATTTACTCTGTTGGGTACCATAATACCCATGAGAAGGTGCCAGTTGTCAGCATTCTGACATCTCTTACTCTTCACAAGTCACTTCAGCCTCTTTCAGTCCTTATAGCTTAGCCTCCGTTCTACCAAAAAGATACTTTTTGGGTGAGATTAAAAATACTTCCACCTTATGTACATTTTAATGCCAGGCTCAAATGTAAATAAACTTTATTGCTACCCTTTCCCAATCAGAACTGCACACAGACACACACAAGTGACTCAGTTGGAGTGCTGGCCCATGTCTGGCTTCACGCTCTCATTTTGTATTTACTACTGGCCAAGCTTGGAATTATTTTTATAGTAGGGAATGGGTCTAAAATGTTTCATAAACTACAAGCCACAGTGGTGGTCTCTGCGACCTCCTTATCCCACCCCTCCCAGTCTATAAAGGAGCAGGTCTCCTTGGCACTTTCTGGTTTGCCCTGCTTGTCAGATGTGGCCTTCATATTGACTATAGGGAAGCAAATGACTTCAGATCAATCCTTCACAAAAAAAAAAGAAAACATAATTCTATGCAGTTGAAGGCAACATGCTATTTTCTTTCAAACAAGAGGTATCCTGTCCTTCTGCATCCTCTTCAATCACCTGACCCTTGCTTTGTCAGGAGGGGTCAGGCATGCCTGCCACTGTCTGGGTCACCTGTGACCAGCCATTCTGTGAGAGGATGTTCAATTTCCACACAGGTCACCCATACCTGCTCCTACAAAGGTTACTGCTCCTTTGTGGTGTGCGTTCACCTGCACTTGCCAGTTAATGGGGCTCATTTTTGTCAATGAGGGAATTGCTAGGCCTTAGTGCTATCTTGTGCTGCCAGTTTCTCCCTAACGACACCATCAGGCAACCCATCAGAGTATGCAAACCATGGACTTATAGCAGTGTACTTGTAGACCTCTTTGTTTGGTGCTCTATACCTGTAGATGATAAACTGGCCACAGTTCAACACTTAATCAGTAGACAGATAGTGCTGGGCTCCATTTATGTTAATCAGTTTCAAACTATTTCATTGTTTTAAGCTGCAATCGTTATGTAATTAGTAAAGTCTGTATTTAACGTAAGGTCTTCTCGTATTGTTTTGCATCTAAAATCATCGAAGAGTGCTGTACAAAAATAAACTGAATTGAAATTGAAAAGTTTCTTACAGGCTTACAGTATTTACAGAGATGCTGTATAAGTTTGGACTGGAACCTAGATGGTTAATATGTTACAGAGAAAGCCATTTGGCACCATCATCATCTGAGTTGCTGGTGTTGTTTCTTGATCGTTTCGGCAGCTCCGGTCAAAACTGCACGTTGTGTTTCAGCGGCTCATTTACTTAATTTTAATCTTGTAATGGGTTATACAGATAAAGTTTACATACTGAAGCAGATGGCTAAATCTGGGCCAGGTTCGGTGACTAGCTTTATAGAAACTGTGTTTATGGGACACCTGAAAGCTGGAGTATTGGAGTATGTAGCCAAACATGTGTGAATGCCATACTGCCAAAATAATAATCCCAAATTAAGCGTGAATCAAGGAGGCACACGTGATAAAATAGGGGTTGCATTAGTGTAAACACAGGAAATGTAAGTGAATAAAAAGCCTTGTGAGACTGAGCCATTTGGCAACTATAAATACACCACCACCTAGTCCTCTATTATTAGCCAAGCATGAACAAAAGGATTTCACTTCAAATACAGATGAAGTAAAACGGCATCTGGCAAAAAGTTTAAAGGTCTAGTCCCGTCAGTTCAGTCTACTTATAGACAACATAAATATTTGGGCATTATGGGATTTGTAGTGTCCTGTTAGCGTTACACAAGGCAAAAAGACCTACCACTTGTGTTAATGAAAAATGTAAGAAGTCTGACTGTATGGTGGACTGAGGGACTGGCATCATCATGAGCACTGGAATGTGTTAAAAGGAAGGCCATAATAGCACTTTAGCATCATTTTAACATTTGTCAGTTTGAAGCATTTCTGAAGTGTATATTTAAAAATAATTGCAAATTATTTCAGAGTAAATGCTTCAAATTTAATAGGATTAGATAGATAGATAGATAGATAGATAGATAGATAGATAGATAGATAGATAGATAGATAGAGTCATAAACAAGACAAAAAAACCACAAGATATATATGTAAAAAAATTACGTTAAACGATTTTATTTACTTTACTTATAAGTGCACTAGAAAGGAAAAAATAATATTTTCTTTAAGCACAATTTTCATGGTTCTATGTGACTAAATAAAATCGTGGGCCACACATAAATGAACTGATGCAAGCAATTTTTGAAACTTGTTTAGCATGCTGGGGAATTACAATCTTGTTGTTTTTTTTATATATTTTATGATGAAAGTAGCTTGATTGAATGAATTAATTTATGCGCGGGCCGCAATTTTTTTTAGTCACATATAAGCATGGAATTGTGGTTAAAGAAAAATTTATTTTTTCCTTTCTAGTGCATTAATAAGTGAAATAAATAAAATCTTTTTACTTAAATTTTTTTTTTTTTTGGTCACTATTTTTCTGTTTAGGCTTTTATGGGATTAACGCTCGGTTGCTGGGAAAAAAAAAATATGCCAATACTTAGGCCAATACTTCCTCATCGTGATCTTCAGGGCTACTCCTTCGCAAGAGTAACCAAGTAAAATCGGCACGCATATTTACCCACTCCACTCACTGGATGAGGCAAGTGGGTTGCAATGTAATGCGTCTCTCACTTGTATGCTCCTATATTGCACCATATTCTTTCTCCATCATTGTTGTTTTTGCATTAAATTGAATCGCATAACCATTGATTACAGCAAAATTTGTTACATAATTGCATTGATTTTGACAGATTATTTCATTGTCATTGGTACTGCACACATATGCAAAATTTGAAGAAATTTGCTTTGGCAAAAGTGGGTTTAAAATCAGTTGCAAGATTTGACCCAGACAAACAAACAGACAAAGGACTCAAGTTAAATAAAATCGTTTAAAAAGGTTTGGGGCAGCCACCCGTATATTGTTCCTGGTTGTAAAAATGGATATTAATAATGTACAGATGTGTACAGACTGGAGTCCACAACAGAACTGACTCGATAGCATGAAGATGGCGGCTTTAAAGGAGAGCAGAGGAAGTGACATCATCAGTGGGCCAGAACTGGAAGTAGTGTCATTGGACCTGGGACTATGTGATAGATATCTATATATATATAGATATATATATATATATATATATATATATATATATATATATATATATATATATATATATAAAATATATAAGATATATTTATAAAATGGCAAAGTAGTAGTTATATGCAAAGATAAACAAAATTAGGTAAGAGTAATGCTATATAAATAGTATATGGAAAATGCATATGCATATAATATAATTATATGCATATTATGTATATAATAGTGCACACTTACATAAGATAGATTTATAATTTTGAGAAATAGAGTACTTAAATATAGATTTTTTTTAAGTCCCTAGATCACAGTCTGACGATAAGGTCACAGTGAGCAAACTATTACGTAAGTGCAAGACTCCAAGTTAAATGCAAATATCATAATATAAGAAAGGTGTAACATGCCAAACTACTGTCTCTATGCCAATATTGTGCCAACCTATTAATTAATAATTAAAAATAAATAATACATAATTATTATTATAAACTGTTGATACTAGAGCACCACTTCAAAGTTCTCATTTAAAAACAGCATTTTTAAATCAAAACAATGTGTCCAAACTGGTATTCTCTCATCATTTCTGAAAGTATCTTTGTTCACACAAAATAGACCGATAAAGCATATGATGTAGATGTTTGTCTACATATGTACATCAGCAGGAAAATTCTTGACCTTTTTATGACATATTATGCATCTATTTAGGATTTTTTTTTACCTCAGGGAATCCAATAACTATGTTACTTTTCTTTATTATGTCAATTAAGAGTAAATATATTTTTGTGTGTTGCCCAAATGCCATTTTTGTTTCATTATAGGTGCAGGCATTTACATTGGTATGTTTCGATGGTGATCTTATCCAGAGATGGCACATCATGAAAAATGATGGTATAAAACCTGACCCGTCTACTTCCACATTGTTTAAAATTTGGATAAAAGTCTGTGCAATCACAAATGTTGCAAAGTTTATCTACCCACAAAGCACCATATACTGTATACATGGATAAAGTTAACAAGTAGAGTGTTAGTTTGTCGTACAGTATGCTGGAGTCATCTAAATTGGTGAATGTTTTAGCAATGTTAGGTAAATAGGGACTTGTAAATTAACTATATATATTCACATATAAAGTATAGTTTATATAATATGAATATGCTGTCTATCTATCTGTCTATCTATCTATCTATCTATCTATCTATCTATCTATCTATCTATCTATAAAACTAATGTATATACCCACACATACACTGTATGCCATCCATTGTTGTTTGCGTTCTAAAACTTAATACAGTTCTTGGAAATTGTAGTTACCTCTCAGCTAACTAACACCTTGTCTTGTCTGTTTTGCCCAGCGTAAGAGGAAACAGATGTTCAAAGGACAATGCAATTTGTTGTCACTGCTGATATGGCGTGGCACTTTTCCCATCTGTAATTGTTTCTAGTTGAAAAGAATGTACAGAGTGATTCATGCCCAGGGAGAGATCACCTCGGCAATGTGGCATGGTCACTTGTTTATAAGATAGGATGTATCACCCAAGGCTTTCCGTAGCTTTTTCCCACAATAAAAATCGACCTGAGTTACATTATTATGTGTATTAATGGCTATATTTATATATTCCACATTGTGTTCTGTACAAAAGACCATTTATTTCAGGATCTCTTTCTCAGCCAATGCTCGACTCTAAGGTGGGGTTTGGAGATTTCTGGAAAAAAAGTGCGGAAATCATTGTGATTAGAATCATGTTTGAACGGCCTGACATCTCACAGCACCGTCCTCATAAGTTATTCTCGTGATGTTACAAAATGAGACAATATTAGGATCTGAGGCAGAGCCTCTGGCTAGTTTCAAGAGAGAGCATTTGAGGAAATAACATCTCAAGTGAAATGTTTATTGCTTATAGAGATTTGCCAGAAGTCACAAATTACATATACATATATTCAGCTGATGCTTTTTCTACATTTCAAATCATGTTATTAGTATTAATATCTTATATTTGGGTGAGACCTTTATCCCCGGTGACTTATAATTCTTTGCATAGGTTTTCCATAATTGGATCAAAAGCTGATTAAAGATATTTGCTCGAGGTCACAAAAGGAGTCGATAGTAGGACCTGAAACAAAAACCTTGAAGTTTAAGGTCCACCATCCTATATATACTTTCTGCCGTACACAATATTAAGGTGGAACTGTTCAAATGCGCGGCCAGCAGAGCCCCTGCCAGGCAAAGCAGTGTTGGACCCCTGCCAAGAACTAATCTTGAGGACGAGGCCAGCTTTTCATAGGGCATACCCTGTCACTCAGACCCATTTCAAAGCTGAACTCCATATGTTTAGGATGGAGTAGAAAAACCAAAGTACAGCAGTTGCAGAAAAACCCTCACAGATATGTGGGAGATGTGCAAACTCCACTTAAAGCAATCCTTGGTCAGAATTGAAACCCAAAACTCTGAAGCCGTGAGGCTGACCAGAAGGGGAACACTTATCAAGTTGGATTGTGTGATCTGAGGACTTCGTAGTTTACATTCTAACAGCCACATTGCTGTGCCTCTGTGCATGTCAAAGATTCATATTTCAGATGATAACGTTAATAATAGTCCATGTGTCCATTTTCTGAACCTGCATTTTATTAGAAGGTCCTGAGATCATTTGGCACAGGTAGCAGTACCCGAAATGAACAACAGCGCTCTTTCATACACAATTACAATTTGTTAAATTTAAAATTAACAGTTTGTTAAACATGTATGTGCTAGTGATGTGAGAGGAAACCCAAGGAGCTGGTGATCATACATGAAACTGGCGAAATATTTCAAACAGCCAGACAGGAATCAAGTGTGGCTTAGTGACGGACTGGCAAGTCAAACCCAAGCCTTTGGAAGTGCACAGCTTGCACATGGTAACAGCAGGTTTGTGAAAGAATTGAATTGTGAGATGGCACAGAGAAGGAATCGTAACTGGGAAGACAATAATTAAATAACAAAGCTCAGGACATATAGCAAAAAAATCATGGTCAGAGAATATAGCAGTAAGTCGTAAGCCAAAAAGAGTATACTTAACCTGAGCCAAGAAACACGAGACGTAAATCTTAATCAGACGGCAGAAAAACATTGCGTAACCATCCATTTTCCAACCCACAGAATCTGAACACAGGGTTATGGGGGTCTGCTGGAGCCAATCCCAGCCAACACAGGGCACAAGGCAGGAATCAGTCCTGGGCAGGGTGCCAAACGATTCGCAGGACACACACTAGGGCCAATTTAGGATCGCCAATCCAATCGCTTTGGATTGTGGGAGGAAACCCATGCAGACACAGGGAGAACATGCAAACTCCATGCAGGGAGGACCCGGGAAGCGAACCCGGGTCTCCTAACTGCGAGGCAGCAGCGCTACCACTGCGCCACCATGCCACCCCATTGTGTAACCAGTAAATTCAAAAACTAATAATATGAAGTGACAAAAAGGTTTTTTTTTTTCATCCTTAACAAATCCAAATCTTGGATGATTAAAATTGTTACACATGGTGCTGGCTTTTTAAAATGACTCTGTGAATGTTCTTCAAGCAGGATGGCCTTGCGTCTTCACAATCAGTCTGCGACATGGTGTTGTCCTTAAAGAAAAAAATAAGGAGGGTGCTTTGGGAGTATGAGAATTGTTTTTAATAATATTAAAACACAAGGAAGAAAAAGTTGAATGTAGGTTTCCAAAAAAAAGTATACTTAAACTGAGCCAAGAAACTCGAGACGTAAAACTTAATCAGACGGCAAAAAAAAATTGTGCAACCAGCAAATTCAAAAACTAATAATATGAAATACATTGTGTATCCTTAACATGTCCAAATCTTGGATGATTAAAATTGGTGCTGGCTTCTTAAAATGACTCTGAGAATGGCCTTCAAGCAGGAGGGCCTTGCATCCTCACAACCAGTCTGCGACATGGCGTTGTCCTTAAAAAAAAAAAGAGGGTGCTGTGGGAGGATGAGAATTGTTTTTAATAATATTAAAACACAAGGAAGAAAAAGATGAATGTAACCACTAGGTTTCGGCCTCAGAAACTCTTTAAACCATATTCTTATTGATTTTTAGAGGATAAGAGACATTTGGAAATAAATAAAACATATTAGCCAGATCATGACAGGAAGGTAGTGAAGGCTACCCACTGTGACACAATACCACATTTAATAAAAAAAACGATCATTTTAACACCTCACTCTCGTATACTTTGTTGGAGTTTCAAAGGCGTTTAGTTTTCCTTCACTCATCATGTTTACTTCTTCAGGCACTGCTTGGCCTGGCACATTTTTGGTGTTAAGATTTTCAGTTGAAACGTCTGCAGCTCTATACTTCAGTTTCTTCTTTTTTTTAATAAACACACTTAAATCAAGCGACTCAGATGTGAAACTGCAAATTAAGGACTACATTATTGCATTTTGAGAGTGTCACAGAGTAAACGTTGGTGAACTTGTAAGTTTTCATTTTCTTAGCTTTAGCAGGCACACTCACTAGAGCACAAATGAAACTAATCAACTGAGCCAGCTCTCTTGTGAGCAAACAATACAGATTGCCTGTTCCCATTTCTTGGGTGAAATGCTGAATATTCATTGAGTTAATAAAATCCATTGGACCCCCTTTACCCTATTTTTTTACTTTTGTCTTACAACCCTCATATTTAGTTACGTTTTTTTTTTTTGCTTTCATTCGGGGGAAGCCCTGAATGAAGAATAATTTTTAAAAATTTTCCTACAATGACATTTCCAGATCAGCCTTTAAGTCTGGAGGACTGCATTAGTTCTCATTCCTCGCCCCGATTCCAGCTGAGAGTCAGGAGTGTATGAAGATAAC
Source organism: Polypterus senegalus (assembly GCF_016835505.1). Lineage (NCBI taxonomy): Eukaryota > Metazoa > Chordata > Cladistia > Polypteriformes > Polypteridae > Polypterus > Polypterus senegalus. Next base: position 112,224,377 of record NC_053167.1, on the reverse strand, counting down.
AGCTGTAGGCAAAGCCATCAACTTTTTAAAGGCCTTAGTAGGCTCGGTGCAAAGAGGTTGTCAGAAACCATGCTCCAGATCCGCTGACCACCTCTACTTGTGCTGAGGCGTCATGAGCCTGAAGTACTGTATGTGAACAATTAAAGGGATTAGAATTCCAAAATTTGCAATCACCTTTGAGATAAACAGTATTAAGGGAAAATAAGGAAATTCTTTGACCTATGTAAAATAGTTACAGAGATGAAAAGGACACCAAAATAAAATGGTATGGATGGTAGTGATGTGTACTGAGATGTTTTTTTATATTCATCTTTCCATCCGCAACACATTGAATGAGCTGAAGCAGAAACAAAATGAGTTAAGAGCTAGAGAAACTAAGCCTTTCAATTACAAGCTTCTCTCCATCAAATTTCCAACCTCTCCATTTCCAATTAGGATCCTCGGATGTTGGGGCCTAACCTGGTAGTATTATGTACAAGTCAGACTTTGTGTTTCAATGGGAGGTCAATTTATTACAGAGCAGGCTAACAAATATGTACCCAATTATACAAGTTATATCTGTATAATTTCTATACTATATCTGAATATTTAAACTCACTACTGACACTATGCAGGCTGAAACTGGACTCTGCAGCTGGGCAACAGCAGTGCAGACTACTACACCACAGTGGCAAACAGACTCATAATAACCCATCCATCTTTTACCTGAACTTGCTTGTGTCATTATGTGAGGTGAAGAAACAAAGCATACCCACCAATTATGACACAGCCAAAGTGGACAGTGGTGTGGTGATAGTGCTGCTGCCTTGCAACAAGAAGGCCAGGGTATATGTCCTGGGTCCTCCCTTTGTGGAGTTTGCATGTTCTGTCCATGTGGGTTTCCTCCCACAGTCCAAATACATGCAGGATAGGCAGATCTGCGACGCTAAATTGGCCCGTGTGCGTGTGTGAGTATGTGCAAAGGTCTGTATATATTTACTCTACGACACTCTACGACAGACTCGCTCCTTGTTGAAGGGATTCTTTCTTCTTTTGCTCCCAATGCTTGCTACGATTGGCTCCAGCTGTCCCATGACCCTGCTCAGGATGAAGCCAGGTTTGGAAGATGGATGAATGGAAGGAAGGATCTATCACAACAGTATCACATGTGTCCATGCTGAGGGGACTTCTAGGGCTGAGAGGGAGCAGTGCTAAGCACTGCACCACTGCACCATCATACAAATTTAAGTCACTTAAATTAAATTTAATTTTATTAATATTAAACACATCTCTACTTAATAGCAAAACTCAATGTACAATAATCACAACACAGTATGAAAATAATGAAATGCAAAAGTGCTGTTGTCATCTGACTGATTCAGATGGTTGAAGCCCAGTTATTGACAGGTATAAGTAACAGGCCACTATCCCAGGCTGGACAATTCCAACTATAAATTCCAGTGCATACTGCTTTGTTCTAGATAGATTATTAATCTTCTTCTTCTGAATTATCTATAGATATAGATATAGAAAAATCTGATATAGATATAGAAAAATCTGCTTTAGTTTACCATGTAGATAGATAGATAGATAGATAGATAGATAGATAGATAGATAGATAAAAAGCACTATATAATAGATAGATAGATAGATAGATAGATAGATAGATAGATAGATAGATAGATAGATTGAAAGGCATTATATAATGATAGATAGATAGATAGATAGATAGATAGATAGATAGATAGATATGAAAGGCATTATATAATGATAGATAGATAGATAGATAAAAAAGGCACCTTGTAATAAATAAATCTGTGTATCTATCTATCCATCCACCCATCTGTTATATAGTGCCTTTCTTATTGATCTTCATACTGCATACTATATGAGATATATATATATATATATATTTATATATAATGTATATCTATATATATATGTAGGTATATACAGTGTTCTGAATGTGTCTGTGTGCATGTCACACTGTAAATTACTTCAAGTATAGAATTTGAGAAGATTCATAAGGTGTTACAGTTGTGATCTCTGTACTCTGAGACAACATATATCCAGCATGCTGTCAGTGAGGTCACCCAGCACACTTCTGACAAACTGCCTGTGTGAGTCACTGCGCCTTTGGCAGAGATTTGTATCCATGTCCCTGGTCCATTGCATTTGAATTATTCTGCAGGCCTTCTGGTTTACATTAACACCGGGGGAGAAGATGAACAGGGACGGGAGCAACATCAAGGGCAGGGGCTCATCGTGAAGGACAAGGGGGAACAGGTGGAAGGTTAATGACTCTGGAGCGTATCCACCAGCCTCTCAGGCTTGATATATGGGCTTCGGGCCTACTGCGGGCATAGGCTTTCAAAGATATATTATTTCATTTGAGGAGCAGCATTCTCGTCCCAGCATTTGTCCACTGATAGATGATCCCCCACCCCCCCACCACCCGCCTAGAGTCCACAATTGGAGATGGCGTGTGAGTTTTTGTAAGGCCTGCCGTACATAATTTTTTTGCTGAGCTCTCTTTAACCTCTCACACATGCTGCCTCAGGAATAGGCTTTCGATGGCTGGATTTTTTTTTTCTTTGCTGCTATTTCGGTAGTAACAATATCTGTTTGATCAGGAGGGAGAGCAGCAGGAGAAAAAGGTCCAGCACTGCCCATTCATAAATCATTTAGTAACAGGAAGACTCTGTTTCACTCATAAAAGCCAAATTGGTTCTCTAGTTTCGGTATTATACTGCAAATTGCCTATTGAAACAAAGAAATATATCAGGCGTTACTTCCATTATTTGTCAATGAAAGACACCCCCCTCAAGAAAAATTAGAAATATGTAAGTGCAAATTCCTCAACCTTTCACGATCAGAATCACAATCTGTGCAGACGTCTTGTGCTGCTCAGATAATTAATTTATTTACTCTTTATGGGTCATTTCATATGTTGCATTTTATAGTAAGCACTTCAGAGAAGCAGGGCAGCAGCATACTTGTTACTCATTCTTAAACTGTGCATTTTACCTGGGCTTGGAAATGCTCCTAAGTCTCACGTGTTGATTTGGACTTTTTATAATACCTTTTGTAATAAAAAAATCTCGCAGTAATGCTGATGCATTACTTTTGTTCATTACTCAGGTCGTTCTTGTTCACTTATACAGTATAATATTGATGAATCTCTTAGATGTTGTTTGCTAAGTTTTGTTATTTTTGTATGTTTTTAGCATGTCGTACATTTTACAATAACAGATGCAAATTACACCACTTACAGTGCTGATGGCGTGTTGAACTGATGGACACGCACTTTGGTTAACACTCCTGTCTCATCAATCCGGTGCCTATAGCCGGTTTACCTGAAACACTCCAGCTTTGCTTCCTCACCCCCAAAGACATGCCCTTATTCGAAGTTTGCTCAGTGTGTGATTGTGTTTGTGAGATGCACTGGTGCCATGACTGTGGCTGAACATTGCCTTGTACTTGATGTTCTTGGGTTGGCTGTGGTCTCCTTCTACAGTATAACCCTAAATTGAATTAAGTGGGTTTGACAGTGTTATGACAGATATGGTGCATTCAGAAAGTATTCAGACCCTTCACTTTCTACACAATTCGTTGTGTTGTAGATTTAATTTATACATGGATACATTTACCTTTTTGTCCAAATCAATCTAACTCAATACCCATAATCACAAAGTGAAGACAAGATTTCAGAAGGGTTTGCAAATTTATTAAAAACTTAATTTTTGAAGTCTGTTTGGCAGCAATTACAATTGTGAGTCTTCTTGTTTAAGTCTCTATAAACTTTTCACACACACCTGGATTTGGTCAATTTACTCCATTGTTCCTGGCAGATCCTCTCAAGCTCTGTTAGATTGAATGGGAAGTGTCTGTAAATTTCCACCTTCAGGTTTCTCAATATGTGCTCAGCGGGATTTCAATCTGGGCCACCCAAGGACAGTCAGAGACTTGTTACAGACAACTCCAGCATTGTCTTGACTGTATGCATCAGGTCATTGTTCTGTTGAAAGGTGAACCATCGCCTCAGTCTGAGGTTGCGTGCACTCGGGAGGAGGCATTTTACAAGGAACTCTTTCTATTTTGGCAGCTGCTGAGATGCACCTCCATGGTATTATGGTGCTGCCGCCACCATGCTTCACAGTATGGATGGTATTAGGCAGGTGATGAGCAGTGCCTCATCTTTGCCAGATATAGTGTTTGGAGGTTACCCAAATAGTTCAATTTTTGTTTCATCAGACCAGAGAATCTTTTTCCTCGTGCTCTCAGAGTCCTTTAAATTGTCATATGCTGTTTACTTAAGATGGACTTCCGTCTATCCTCTCTACTATGAACACCTGATTGATGGGGGGATAATGAGATGGTTGTCCTTCTGACTGGTTTTCCAATCTCAGCAGAGGACTCCTGAAGCTCTGTTATAGTGAGCATTGTCTCTTAGGCCCCTTCTTGCCCAGTTAGTTAGGTTGGCTCAACAGGTAACTCTAGAAACAGTCTAGACTTCTTCCATTTCACGATTATTGAGGCCACTGTGCTCCTGGGAACACACAAAGCTTTAGAAATGTTTTTATCCCCTTGCTCTGATCTATGCCTGACCAAAACTTGATCATGGAGGTCTACAGAGGTTTTCTCTAACTTCATGGCTTGGTTTTTGTCCTGACATGCAGTCTGAAGTGTGGGACCTTAAATACAAAGGTGTGTGTGTGTGCCTCTCTAAATGATGTTCAGTCAATTCAGTTTGCCACAGGTGGACTCCAATGAAGTTCTAGAATTATAGCAAACTTAACGTACATGACTACAACCTAGAGTGCCAAAGTGAAGGGTCTGAATACTTATTTAAATGCAAGATTTCAGTTTTTCATTTTTAATAAATTTGCAAACCTTTCTGAAAACATTTCACTTTGTCATTATTGGTTATTGAGTGTAGATTTATGGCAAATGTATCCATTTAAAACGAAATCTGCAACACAGTAATGTGTGCAGAAAGTGAAGGTGTCCTAATGCTTTCTGAATTAACTGTAGATAGATAGATAGAAACCATTATGATCCTTAAGAAAACTTATACTAACACTATTGGACCTTCTTAACTCTGACTCTGTACACAACATGGTGCTGCTCTACACTCACCTAAAGGATTATTAGGAACACCTGTTCAATTTCTCATTAATGCAATTATCTAATCAACCAATCACATGGCAGTTGCTTCAATGCATTTAGGGGTGTGGTCCTGGTCAAGACAATCTCCTGAACTCCAAACTGAATGTCAGAATGGGAAAGAAAGGTGATTTAAGCAATTTTGAGCGTGGCATGGTTGTTGGTGCCAGACGGGCGGTCTGAGTATTTCACAATCTGCTCAGTTACTGGGATTTTCACGCACAACCATTTCTAGGGTTTACAAAGAATGGTGTGAAAAGGGAAAAACATCCAGTATGCGGCAGTCCTGTGGGCGAAAATGCCTTGTTGATGCTAGAGGTCAGAGGAGAATGGGCCGACTGATTCAAGCTGATAGAAGAGCAACTTTGACTGAAATAACCACTCGTTACAACCGAGGTATGCAGCAAAGCATTTGTGAAGCCACAACACGCGCAACCTTGAGGCGGATGGGCTACAACAGCAGAAGACCCCACCGGGTACCACTCATCTCCACTACAAATAGGAAAAAGAGGCTACAATTTGCACGAGCTCACCAAAATTGGACAGTTGAAGACTGGAAAAATGTTGCCTGGTCTGATGAGTCTCGATTTCTGTTGAGACATTCAAATGGTAGAGTCAGAATTTGGCGTAAACAGAATGAGAACATGGATCCATCATGCCTTGTTACCACTGTGCAGGCTGGTGGTGGTGGTGTAATGGTGTGGGGATGTTTTCTTGGCACACTTTAGGCCCCTTAGGGCCAATTGGGCATCGTTTAAATGCCACGGGCTACCTGAGCATTGTTTCTGACCATGTCCATCCCTTCATGACCACCATGTACCCATCCTCTGATGGCTACTTCCAGCAGGATAATGCACCATGTCACAAAGCTCGAATCATTTCAAATTGGTTTCTTGAACATGACAATGAGTTCACTGTACTAAAATGGCCCCACAGTCACCAGATCTCAACCCAATAGAGCATCTTTGGGATGTGGTGGAACGGAGCTTCGTGCCCTGGATGTGCATCCCACAAATCTCCATCAACTGCAAGATGCTATCCTATCAATATGGGCCAACATTTCTAAAGAATGCTTTCAGCACCTTGTTGAATCAATGCCACGTAGAATTAAGGCAGTTCTGAAGGCGAAAGGGGTCAAACACCCTATTAGTATGGTGGTCCTAATAATCCTTTAGGTGAGTGTATATCTGTTGTTTAAGGGATGTGTGGAATTCCCAAGAGATTAGACCAAAGTTTTCCAGGAATGAGGATTAAAGTAACTGACTATTGGAGGTTCTTTCTCTTCAAGATTTCTTTCACATGGATGAAATTCATTTTCAGGGAGTTATTCTCGAAAGCTAATGTACTTAAGGTGCTGGTTACCTTGGAAAATTCCTCCAATCATTTCTGATAGACAACAAATAAAGCACCCAAATCACCCCACACTCTTCTCCTCCACTCCTCTCTCAGGGCTCCCTGAGTAGTGGCTGCAGGCTCCTCTTATAGCCCACCCTTAAGTGCTGCAGGTGCTCATTAACCTACTTCTGGCTGCACAACCAGGTGTGGCTGCGCTCCCGCCCAGACGGGCTCGTTAAGCCATGCAGCTCTATGCAGCTCCCCTGGCGTAGGCGGAGTCCAACCAACATGAGCTGAGCTGTTCCGGGGGACGTAGTGTGCATCCCATGGTTGCTCCCCTTGATATAGTGTGGAATGGGCGTCCCGGCCGGGCATGGGCCCCGGCCATCCGCCACAATAGATAGATAGATAGATAGATATAGATAGATAGATATGAAAGGTGGATTCAGTTGACATACTTCATGGTCTTTTGCAGGTGTGGCACAAGAGTTAGTGCTACTGCTACACAGCACCAGGGTGCCAGGTTCACCTCTCAGTCCAACTATGAATTTTGTATAAAGGTCACAGAGTCTTAAGGTTTCTGTTTTTTGTCAATTGAATCTCATTCCCTCCTGTAGTCCTGAAACAAGTATATTCATTTAAATCTTTAATTAGTCGATTGAGTGTGGCAGTATGCGTGTGTCCAGCATGCGATTGTGAATTGGCATACTCAGGGTTTTTCCTGCTTGCACCTGTTGCTGCTAGAATCTTCCCCAGTTCCAAGCAACTGCCCCCTTACTTGATTAGCTATATAAACATTTTACCTGAAGAAATGTCAATTTGATTTTTGATTTACTATAAATGGAGACAAATTTCTCTCTGGAATAATGAAGGTTATCTAAACAATGAGTCAATCTCTAAAACCTCATATTGAACTCAACCCCTATTACCTGGTGAATCAGATATTTGAGGACACTCATCAAAATTAAAGATTAGGTATTCAAGTTGGAAACCAAGAAGCACTACTTCATACAAAGGGTCAAGAGAATGTGTAACAAGCTACCAAATTGAAATGGAAACATTGATGGCCTCTTAAAAATGTCTGGATGAGATATCAGGACAAGATAGCCATTAGCTTAGCAAAAGTGCTTTGCGGACTACACAGCCTCCTCTCATTTATAAATTCATTCATACTAATAACTTTACTTAAATGTGGCAATAAATTCTGTGGTTCTCTCTCATCCATAATACAGAACCTTTTTATAAGACATTAGTTTACGGCAACTTGGATTCCATTCAATTCTCTGTTCATTTATATAGCACCTTTCATAGGAAACACTTTGGAAGAGCAAGAAACTTGGTGTAACATTTTTACATTCTTAGAGAATCGGGTATTGTACAGGCACCAACAGTGAAAACGTTATCATCTGTACAGTCAGAGTGCTGAGGTTTCCACATACCGGAATGAAAATATCCCAATTCAAGGCCAAATTGAAAAGTGAGGCCCGGGCAGAAGCTGTATCAGGAGAACACAACAAAGAGGCCCTGACATGTGAAAATGTTTTTCATTTAACTTATCCATTTTAACCTATCCAAGTGCCTGTATCCTCACAAAATTCAGGTTTTTGTGTTTTGCTTTGTGTGTACTACGTTAAACCTTGGCTCCCTTTTTTGAGGGTTTGAGATACATCATAAAGAAAGAAGCCAACATCAAACACAGGTCACTTGAAATAAAAATTAACATGGGAGCCCTGCCGGAAATGCAAAAGAAATTTCAGGTCAGAGTAACAAGGTCCTCTTCATGTGGAGGTCACCACTAGATCAGTTGGTAAACCTGGAAGACAGATCCATGTAGAACCAAAGAAGTGCCGTAATTGTGTATCCTCTAGAAGAACACTCATATGGTTTTATCTGCAGGTGGCACTGTCATTTGGTCAGGTTTGTCACCTTTTCTGGGCTGAGATTAAATCTGCTCTCTTGTGAGATATGAAAGAAACACACATAGACAAGCAGATGTGGAGACCCTTTGGTACTCTTAAATATAAATCTTCCAAAGTGGTTCTTCAGAGTGTTCAGATCCTTAACAGACTGAAAAAAATAAGAATGAATATATGATAACAGAATTGTGAAATACCGGTAAATTCCTGATTTTAGTAAGACTCTTAATGAATAACACAAGCTAATTTAAGGATTTCTTGATCTGTTAGTATCCTGCCTACTGTACATTAAATATTTCTGTTTTTTGACATAATAGGCACCTTTACAAAGCTCCAATATACAAATAAACCCTTCACAGACATGGTTGACATGGTTCTTTGTCATCCAATGGCTCTATGAGGAACCACACAACCCTGTAAAGCTCCATTAAAGAACTTTTATTTGGAAGAATGTGGATGAGTATGAGGAGAGGCGCCATGTATGATTGTAAAAGGAATACGTAGGGTGGCTGCCAGCTAATCCTTTAAAATGACACTGAGGTACGAGAGAAGCTGGCTAAAGGAAGATTTCAGGCAAGTGTTATTATTGGAGATCCCTGGAACTACAAATCAAGTAGTTTAGTTGAAAGTATGGGAGATCGACATGAAGGAGGGAAAGATGGGAAATTGACATTAAGATATTTTTCAAACTTCCCAGTTAGGTGATGAGAAATTGATAAGCTGTGTTGGACTGAAAGGCCACTTCCTGTCAAAAAAATTGTGTTTCTACATCAGGGTGGCCTAATACTTTTTGTAGTAATAATAATTTGTTACATTTACATAGTGCTTTTTCTCACTTTTTAAAGCACTGTACATGCAGGGAGGACCAGGGATGTGGACCCATGATCTCCTTACTGCAAGGCAGCTGTGCTACCACTGCATCACCTGCATGGATATCATACCTTGGAAGTGGCATTTAGTTGTTAATTACAGTACATGTCTGTTCTATGCTAAAACACATTGTGCTTGAGTTGGAGGAATAGACTGACAACTGTAAGGAACAATAGAGGAGAGGTGAAAGTGACACCTCCCCTCTATACGGAATTGGGAGATAAGTGTGTACATCTCCACTGGTTTGAGGACTGTGTTGAGTGTAATTGGCTATAGATGTTTTGTATAATAATTATATTAAATATGTCATATTTTTTATCATGTTGTCAGTAAAATAAAGACATCAAATTACCATGAATTTTTTCAACATTATAAGTACCGTGTCTTTAAAAGTAACATCATCATTTCACATGAATGATATGGGGCCTTATGTTTAGCTGCATCACCGACCAGGAATCTTGTGTTTGAGTCCCAACTCCTTTTTTTACTATGGTTGTTCTTTAATTACTCAAGTTTTCCTCTCACTTCCTTACATCGTTCAAGTTAGAGTAGGCTTAACCCACTGCCTCTCGCCATGTGTTGGAGCATACCTTGCCTCCGCTTAGCTAGTAATACCAGTTTGTTCAGGAGACATTATTATCTAGAGATTGTTAAGGAGTAAACTTTGATGTTTTTGAGAGAGAGATCAGAGCTGTGTGTGTTTTAGAGGGTTAGCTGCAGAGATATCACGGCCAGGCCACTTGCTCTCACCTCAGAGATGAACACAATCAGATAAAGTGCCAACATTTGACGTTGGACTGTACCTACTTTCTGCTTGGTCAGAATTACATTTTTTTTATTTTTTCATTGAATTTTAAAGCTTGTCCAGTTTCAATACTACGCAGTCGGAGCTGAGGGGGACAGCTAGTGTAATTTAGTATAATAAGGTAAAGTGATGCAATAGGCAGAGTTCCTGTATTCCAGCATTTGGATTCTAGCTCAATTGCCTGTGTGTGTGTCTCTCCGGTGCAGCTCCCCATTTTCTTCCCACAGTTCCTGGACATTCTCTTACATCTGTAGATTCTAAACTGTGAGTTTACGTAGACTTCTTTGAAAGTGTACTCTTTTATAGACATGCTTTCCATCCAAGGTTGGTCCTTGCCTTTTTACTGATTATAGGTCTCCCACAACCACTAAAAAGGAAAAATGAATACTGTTGATTGGCAAAATATATTAAAGCGTTTTCTGCAGTGTGGCAAGCGGCTGGGGGTGGTACCCAACCGGGATACCTGGAAGGACCGAAGGAGGGATTACGCTTCCTCTGGACCATGAGAGGGCAGTCACCCTGGTTGGTATGGGGACCACGGGAACAGAGCATGGAAGCTCAACCCTAGAGTGGCCCGTGGTAACCACCAGGTGGCGCCCTGATGCCTAAGGAGCCCTGGCCCTCAGCACGTCTGCCACAGCCAGAAGTGCTGGGGGGAAGAAGACCAGTGACACCTGGAGTGCTTCCAGGTGCACAGCCAGCACTTCGGCCACACCAGGGAGTACCGGCAGAAGATTATTGGGAGGCACCTGGAGCACATCCGGGTGGATATAAAAGGGGCCATCTCCCTCCATTCGGGAGCTAGAGTCGGGTGGAAGACAATGAAGCCTGAAGGAGAGGAGTGGAGGTGGTCTGAAGCAAGGCATTGATGAAACGGCCTGGACTGAGGGTGATTGGTACGGGGTACTGTGTTGTGTGCATCACTGTAAATAGTGTAAATATGGTGAATAAATGTGTGTTGGGTTGTAAACCATCGGTGTCTGCCTGTCTGTGTCCGGGCTGTTCCCCACAGCAGAAAATGTCTTGGGTTCACCCTGTGCGTTTGTTCACTGAATTATTCCCTGAAATTTTGCTTTGCAGTCGGCTTAGACAAACTCTTTTGCCAGTGCCCCACAATGCTTTGAGGGGTTAGTGTGACATCACAGAGTTGTAGCAGCCAGTATTGAATGGGGATGTCACTTCCCGTTCTGCGTGATCTGCCTGATTGCGTTGCACGTGTGCAGAACGTTCATGTAAGTGTACTTTAAACGTACTTCATCACACACTTTAAGGCACTGCATGATCTGTTTTGTTCGTGTGTGAAAAATGTACTGCATGTACATGCATGTGTGATGTCACGACCCGATCTGTATTCCAGCCAGACTTGTACCTCTGTATGCATTTTTTTAAAAAAAAGGAAACTTTACATTTGAGAGGTACGTTAGCTGACCATAATGAGAATATTATAAAAATACTTTGTTGTTCTGCACAGAATACTGTACGTTGTGTTTTCACATGCAGGATTAAGCATCTTATCCTTCTCACTGTGTAGCGCAGATCGGGTAGTGACAGGGACTGCTGCCCCCTTCATGTACATTACACTGATCCCTTGGACCACAGGCTTTTTGTTAGTTAGTTAGTCACAGTGATAGGAATTTAGAAGATGCAGAGAGAGACACAGGACTCTGAATACAGTGGACATGGAGTATACTTTTATCTCAGGGAGGCACAGTGGTGCGGTTTTTCGCACTGCTGCCTCACAGCTTGTGTTAAATGTTTTGGAAATCATAATTGGTCCAGAATAATTGGCAGGGGCACACAATTAAAAGACCACTGCACCATTATAATGCACTCATAATGAGTTCAGTTTCTCCTTCCCTATTGACTTAAGTGCATTGATGATTATTTCCATTTTTTTGCCAAAGTCAAGGCGAAGCAAATTTAGTGGGGCTTGTTCATCACTAAAAATGAGTTGGGAAAATTAAAGAAAATTACAAAATGTTACCTGTCATGAATATATATACCATCCCCGTGGATGGTTTTTTGCTTACTGTAATTGTTTAATCACCTACTTATATTTTTTAATATTAATTTATTTAATGTATGAAATATATGTGGAATTTAGCCCTGCAATGGGCTAGTAGTCCATCCAGGGTTGGTTCCTGTCTTGTGTCAATGTTGCCAGCAAAGGATTAGATATGAGAATGTTGTGTCCTACCATACAAAATATACTTTACGTATTTATTGATTTACAGATTTACATATTGTATTATTATTATGTAGCATATTGTCTGGTCTTTTGTATTGACATTTTCACGGGGTACTGCTGGTGGGTTGGCACCCAACACCGGGACAAGGCCTGAACTTGTGCCCTGTGTTGGCTGGGATTGGCCAGCAGATTTACAGATGACCCTGTATTATTATTCAGCGGGTTAGAAAATGGATGGTCTATGGATGGATTTTATTTTATACATTTAAATATGGTAACATTCTAAACTTAATAATTTAATGTGTAAGATATTAAATAAATTTGATTTCATGGCAAAGTGCCTTTCCCTATGTTCATTCTCTTATAAAATGTGTAAAATGCTTAGAATTGAAAAAAAAGTTGCATTTCATTAATGATCCTACCTGTATTTCACTTAAAAATGCTGAAGTTTCCAAGTTAAATCCATTAATCACAAACCACAAATGCTATTTCACACTCTGCGTTACAATCAACTGTTGTACTAAGTGGTTATTTTGGTCTTCATAAGTGCTATTTGAATGTTTTCCATATATATGTTGCACACCACAGTTTCTACATCAATGTAAAAGTCATATCCGAAGAGAAAACAGTATATGCAATAAGAACAGCATTAATAATATTGCTAGTAAATACCTTGAGCATGGGAAAGGCACTATATAAATATTATCTCAATAGCTATCATAAAAATTATAGTATCCAATTACCTTAAATATTACAAAGATAAAAACAGATATACACATAGTTACTTTCTTTTACTATTAAAAAGCCTTTCCCTCTGTACAATGTATAGGCCTATTGGTCTGCTCCCCCTCGCATTGCCTTGAGACTCAGACAGCTTTTGCTATCCTATGAATGAGTTGTTAGAGTTCCATCAGAGATTTGCACTGTTGTTCCGTACCCCCGGCTAACTTCAGGAGTCGGCTTTGAAAGCAAAGACAAAGCAACCTTACTTTGTACCTTGGAGAGTCAAAGGGAAGAGAAAACGGAAATGTGTGCACTAGTTAAAGAGAATGATTTAGGGGCCTGAAATTCTACTGAGAGACATGAACGACGAGGGCTAGCAAGCTGGAGAGTCTGTTCATCCACTTGTTGCTTTGATGAGGGATAAAAGGCTGTCATGAACTACAAGTTCCTGATGGAGAGCTGATAGACTCATCTTGGCAAAAAGAGAGACACCCCGGAGTTCACAGCAACTCGCCAGAGGGAATAGACTTCTTTTTCCTTCCCACTAGCTGTAGTGAGTGGAAATTACTCTCAAGTTTTTATTGATGTGCATTTCTGTGTTTCCTCCTGCTCCATTTTCAAGTTTCCTGAAATCCATGTATGATAATTGGTAATGATAGCCTTTTTTTCTTAGTTTGACGTGAAATCATCAATATCTAAAAAGTTTTCTTACCGACCATCTTCACTTCACTGAAATGTTTCATAATAGCATGAGTTTGAATTATTACCTTTTTAAAACTCTTAAAACTTTTTAAACTAAAAAACTAAAGCTAACTAGTTGCCACTTTATGCCATAAGTTTCTGTTTGGCTCCTTTTTTAACCTCAGTATTAATTATAGGCAGTGGCAAAATCTGGAAGATAGATAGATAGATAGAATCATTTATGACCCTTAAGAAAACTTAAACTAAGACTCTTCGATATTCTTAACTCTGACTTAACTCTGACTCCGCACACAGCTTGGTGCTGCTCTGTATCTGTGGCTTAAGGGATGTGTGGAATTCCCAAGAGATTAGACCAAAGTTTTCCAGGAATGAGTGTTAGGATTAAAGTAACTGAGCATGGGAGGTTCTTTCTCTTCATGATTTTTTTCACATGGATGAAATTTATTTTCAGGAAGATATTCTGGAAAGCTAATGTACTTAAGGGGGTGGTTACCTTGAAAACTTCCTCCAATCATTTCTGAATCCATTTATTCAATTCAAGGGGCCACAGCCCATAGTGGCAGCACTGGGTGCCAGGCAGTAACCAACTGTTAAGGGATTATCAGTACTTATGATATGGATTCATTCACAAAGGGCTAAAGTAGGATTACAAATTTGGTTAACATACACCTTTTTGGTATATGTGAGTAAGACCAGAGAATCCAAACAAATATCACATGCAGACTGAACAAAGAGATTCACAGAGATTAATTTTTGAGGATTTGGCACCAATTACTGCAACACCATGACACCCTGGAAAATCATTGAATCTTATCATGTTTATTGCACACTTCACCATCTTCCTCCCTAAAACAGTACATGATATCAATGAGTGAACAAAGTTTATCTACATGGCAGTACTTAAATCATTGAGAAAATGGGTAAATAATGTCATTTTCGAACCATTTCATCTTACCAGTCTTTATTTGGTAGTGCTGCTGCCTTGTAGAAAGGAGACAAGGGTTTGCATCTCGGATCCTCCCTGCATGGGGTTGGCATGTTTTCCGCGTGTCTGCGTGGGATTTCCCCCGGGTGCTCCAGTTTCCCTCCCACTGTCCTCAGACCTGCAGGTCAGGTGAATTGGCTTCCTTCCACTGCATTTTGTTTTGATTTTTATCAGTTTTTGTTTTGATCTTCTGGATTTTGGCTCTTTGTTATGTTGTTTGGATTTTTTTAGTTTTTGCTGTACATCTTTGCTATTTATTTGGTATTTTATTTTACTTTGTTTATTTAGTATTTAGTCTCATATTATTTAACTTTTTTCGTAATATTTGTTCTTCTGTTTTGGAATGTTTGCGTTTTTTGGAGTTTTTTTATTTTTGGAAATGTATAAGTTCTTTTGGATTTTTCCTTATGTGAAATGTTTTGTGTTTGGGAAATATATTTTTGATGGCTTTGACCTTCTAGATCAGGGTAATCATAGTAATCCTATGTTCTTTCAAACAAGTTGCTATAACCCCTGGTGATAATTTCATTGAGAGTCAAAGACCTGGAGATGGTAATAAAATCAAAATAGAATATAAGGAATCAAAATCCAGGGAAACTAACCGAGCACAAGATCTTAAACACTGGACACACTCTAGTTAAATTAATTCCCAGTTGTTTTTAATTGATCCAAGAAGAAGTTGTCATTCAAGTGGGTGAAACCTCAAAAAGACCCATAAACATTGACATTCATTTACATTTATTTATTTGGCTGGCACTTTTATCCAAAGCGACTTACAACGTTTCACATACAATTGTTGACATTTCTTTTGTTTTTTCCATTTGGAGCACAGACAGGTGACGTGACTTGGTGAGGGTCTCACAGTGTCAGCAGTGGGGCCATGTCACATCTTTCTCTAGCCTGCCCAGAATAGGCTTTGCTTCACCTCAGACAGTCTGGTCTCCCAACTCCACAGGCAGGCTTTGGCCTACAAAGGCTGAATAAAGAGAAGAGGCTTTTAAAGTTCAAAAATACCCAAAATGTCCACAGTTTGCCAAAAATATCCTTCAGGGAAACTGAACCATTAAAAAAAAACTCAAAAACAAGGGCAAACCAGACTCTTTATTAAAGGAAATTTATTTTAAAAACAAGAAAAAAAAGCACAAAATGGTGAAAAACAAAAAATGAGCCAAAAGGATTTGTGTAAAAGGCAATCCAGGGCAAGCAAATACCAATAATATGTCATCTAAAAACAACAGCAATATTACTTCGATAGCAGCACATTACCATACACAAAATACTTTACAAGATGTCAAAGAAAAAGTTACAAGAAAAGAAAAACAAATTGAATTAGGCAAGAATAGCAATAAGAATATAATAATAAATAAGTAATACAAAAATAACTCAATATGAGCTTACATAACATAGATGCATAATTAGTAGAAAAGTTGAGTCTTTATGTAAAATATTGAATTCTAAGTCTCTAAAGGTGAGTCCAATCATAAGATCAGGTAAAAAAATCTGACCACCAAGCCTCCACTGAGCAACAGAAAGAAAGTAAAACAAATAGAATCCACAACACAGAATCAAAATCCAGAAATCAGAAAAAACAATAGTAACAAAATGCACTCTTAGAACGTCAATGAACCCCTAAAGAATCTGCTCGCCAACACCGCACACAGCTGAGAGTTGTCCTTTAGTGATGACGTCAGGGTGGTCCCACATCTTGGGGCTTCACCCACAAAGCACAAGGAATATAACAGAACATAAAAGCACAGTAATTACAAATTATATAATTAAAATGTAATCAAAGAAAAATGTCTTATATATAAACGTCTACACGTGAAAGTGTGTCGTTCTGTCTGTCCGGCCCCTAAGTGCAAGGCTACAGCATGATGCTCAAGTAAAGCGACTTTATCGCCAAAGTGAAACCGCCGACAAAAGAGAAACTCGCTTAAAACGAAACCTCTGAGGAGAGAGAAACTCGCTTAGCTCCTGATAGACAACAGAGGTGAGCTCGTCGGCAAAACAAAACCGCAGAGGAAAGAGATCCTTTTGTGGATTTTCCGCCGATGCATGCACGCCCAGTGTAGGCAAACATCTACATCATATGCATTTTCAGTCGTTTTAGTTTGGATGGAGGTTGGGAGCCTGCACTGATACAGCACCCACCGGACGACAGACCACCTCAGGATCCCGGATTAGGACCCAAGTGTAGCCATACAACGGGTGACACCTCAGCACCACACTAGTTCAGATGGAATGGAACAACGTGGGGGTTTTTTTTTACAGTGTCTGGAGTGCCAATCCTGTCCCCCATCCCCAAATTTTCCCTGCAACATGGAGTACCTGCAAGGTTTAATGTCACCCCCTGGACTGAGTAATTACAGTTGGAAGGCCTTGGAATGGAATCACTTCTAGCATTTACTGGATTTAAACCAGCAACCTTCCGATTGCTGGCACAGATCCCTAGCCTCAGAGCCACCACTGCATCTTAAATGAAGTGGAGGCAGACCATTTTCACATTAAAATGAAAACGTAATAGTGTACAAATAGGCATTCTGTCTCACTTCCTTTTGACAAACCTTGATAAAATGTTTTATTTACGGAAAGATCGATGTGGTCATGATAGTGGTAATTATTAGTTTTGTAATGATGAAGGTATGTAGGAGATTCATGTGAGATGTCTTTGTTTAATGAAAATGTGCGTACAATTAATTTCTCTGAGTTGCACTTTCCTCCCTTACACTGGGCATTTTTTCCACATGTGGAAAAATGTCTTTAACATTTATATTCTAACACATTTGTGTCTCCAGGTTGAGCCTCAAGAGATGCGACCTGGTTTGGTGTCACGTTTAGTTGGTTGTATGGAGGGGTTTCCAAGGTCAAAAAATAGCTGAGCCACTGACAAACACCTGTGTCGAGTGGTATGTGTGCCCAGTACCACATTTGTAAAGACTTAGGAGCCACAATGCACATGCTCTTCATTCAGAGGATTCACAGATGCTTAGCTCCATTTTCACCTAAGCTGGAACCTTAAAGCGCTGCACCCAGCAGGCCCAAAACATGCTGTTATTCAATTAGCCAACAGAAAAGCCTAATAACATACAGTTTCTATGGACTTCATTATGACTGTGTAATTAAATGTTCACCGGCTGTGGGTCAGTGGCGTGTCAGAGGAATTTGTCACTGTCTGACAGCAGATGCCTGCCCTGGTCTATTTCTGCCACCCGTTGCGTGCCGTCTATTTAAAGAGTAGCGGTGATGAAAGAGTCAAAAGACAATAGATAGCATAAGGGACCTGCCAAGCAAGGTTCAGGTCGTGTTGGCTTACAAGAAGTTTATATTTAGTGAACATGAGCAATATTTGCAGATTGAGACATAACAAGAGTTGAGAAGCAACCGATACAAAAACACACTGGCATCCTTTGTCTCGGAATTCCTCTGCTGGTATATCGATCTGTTAGGGCAGTCCTGAGCTGTAAATAGGAAAGGTGTTTGATTTTGTCCACTGGTGATATTAAATATAGGGTGACCCAGGCAGTTTCAAGGGGTCACCTAATGGAGTAGTCTGTCCAGATCAGATTTGATGTGTTTCTCTTTAACCATCTAGTAAATAATGAGCTGCTGCTCAACACTAATCAAACAGCAGCCAGGTCACAAAGGAATCTGACACATAAAAGAAACGTCCAAAAAGTGAAAAGCATCAGAATGGGGAAATGCCAGCCTGTTAAAAATATCAAGCCTTTTTTTAATTAATATTATATATTTAGCTGGCTCCTTCATCCAAAGTAGCTTACAAAGTTTGGATACATTGCTACTGCCTGTTGACTTTGTTTTTGCATGTAAGACGTGGTTAAGTACCGTAAGGGTCACACAGTAAAGCAGAGATGGCTATTAAAACTGCAGCCATGTGGGTGAAGGTTCAGCACCGAAACCACTACACTATGCCATACCAACTGTTGCAAGTTGGCATAAGGTTTAGCCATCTATCAGCTACCCGTACGTGATTGATTTGCAATTTAGGAGGCTTAGACTTTGTCTTATTATGTATTATTGTTTACTCGTGTTGTATGTTTGTATTGATGTTTTATTTCGGTTAGCTTTGTCAGATCAGATTCCATGTGCCTGTCAAATTTAGTGGCAATCAAATAGGTTAGTAGTGATAAAGGACTTGGACATGTTGCACTTCTGCTTTACAGTTATAGGGGAGCATGGTGGTGCAGTGGGCATGCTGTTGCCTTGCAGTAAAGAAAACAGTGTTTGTGTCCCAGGTTCTCACTGCATGGAGTTTCAGTGTTCTCCCCATGATTCCTTCAGATGCCCCAGCTTCCTCCCACAGTCCAAAGACATGCAGGTTAAGTGGATTGGTGGTTCTAATTTAGGCCTAGTGTTTAGTTGGTGTGTGTATGCCCAGTGGTTGACCGGTGCCCAGTCCAGGGTTTGTTCCTGCATTGCACCCTGTGCTAGCTGGGATAGGCTCCATCACCTCCTGTGACCCTGTTTAGGTCTAAGCAGGTTAGACAATGACTGACTGACAGTCCAACTTTATAGAACCACCAGACAGAGTTTGAATCTCATCTGTGTGGAGTTTTCCTGTAATACCTGTAATCAGTGGGACCGAGAATCGATTCATGGAAAGACATTCATGGTTTACTGCTGTACACCATGGTGTGTGAATGTGTGTGTGAATGGGTGAATGACTGTTGTGTTGTGAAGTGCCTAAGGGGGGTTCTTGAACTCTAGTAGGCGCTATATCAAATACAGGCCATTTACCATTTACCATGGTGGAAATCAATCTGAGGTTGTATCAGTGAATGACTATAACTGGCCTGGGTGCTTACAAGACAAGAGAATAAGACATTTCACGAATGAGAGATGACTGTTCAGTCTACTGATATGAAAACTGTCCTAATATTATAATATTGCTGCACATTGAGAACAGGCCATTCAGTCTAATAGTTTGTCTATCTGTATTTATCCAACTCTTGCAAAATAGCATCAAGCTGAGTTTTTATTGACTTGTCTATCATTTTAAGGCCTGTTAGTTTCTCCTCTTTACATTCGTGACTCAGATTTCAATGAGCCTTTAGGTGAATGAATATGTTTTTCAATATGGAGGAATGTTCTCTTACTTTCCAACGTGTGGTTCTCTGGCTGCATGTACAGTAGTTTCTTTACTATTTAGGAGAAGTTAGTTCTCTGCACTCACCTCTCTACATCAATCTCAGCATCCTGTTACCTTTATCAGAGCTCACTACGCAGTCCTGTTATTTGTCCAAAATATTTCCAGTAAATCTGTATGCTGAAAATAGCCAGTTGTTCATAAAAATCAATTCTGGGTGCACTTCACTTGTCAGTTCGCACATTGCCTGCTTTAATGTTGTCAGTGCTTGAATGGATGAATTTTTTTTCACTTAAACAGCAAAAATAAAAAAAGAAAATGAACTTCTCGTGGAGCACAATGCCTTGTTATTCTCCCTTCCCTATTTTCATTAAGTTAGTTAGTTATATAGGGAAGTTATTGTAATGCAGTCAAATTTTTCACTTTGGATATTCTAGAATGTACACTTTTTAATCAGAATTTGCCCACTTTTAAAAGGATGTCTTTGTGTGTATTCTGACACCGAGGAGACACAAGAGAATTTTTAAATAAATGCCTGGAAGAGGAGTTGTGATCCATAAGATTTGCAACTGTGAAATCAATTAAACAATTGCGTCAAGCCAAGATCAAAACCCTGTGGCTAACAACATAAAACGAGTCATTAGTCTCAATTTTTGCCTTTCATCCACACTAGCCCAGCATTTTTAACTCCAAAAACAGACACTTTTGATAACCATCTCCAGAGTCGTATGCTTCTGAAGAAACTGCCTCAGCATTGCAGTGTTCATGGGAGAAAAGGTAGACTTTTGAAAACACAGACTCGCATTAGTTTGTGCCTATTATGACTCTTCTCTGACTGGATACAGTTCATTACAACATCTCATTCCCTGATTGGTCAACCTCCACAGAAGAAAACTACAGGGTGGGCCATTTATATGGATACACCTTAATAAAATAGGAATGGTTGGTGATATTAACTTCCTGTTTGTGGCACATTAGTATATGTGAGGGGAAACTTTTCAAGATGGTGGTGACCATGGTGGCCATTTGGAAGTTGGCCATTTTGGATACAACTTTTGTTTTTTTCAATAGGAAGAGGGTCATGTGACACATCAAACTTATTGGGAATTTCACAAGAAAAACAATGGTGTGCTTGGTATTAATGTAACTTTATTCTGCCATGAGTTATTTACAAGTTTCTGACCACTTATAAAATGTGTTCAATGTGCTGCCCATTGTGTTGGATTGTCAATGCAACCCTCTTCTCCCACTCTTCACACACTGATAGCAACACCGCAGGAGAAATGCTAGCACAGGCTTCCAGTATCCGTAGTTTCAGGTGCTGCACATCTCGTATCTTCACAGCATAGACAATTGCCTTCAGATGACCCCAAAGATAAAAGTCTAAGGAGGTCAGATCGGGAGACCATTCAACTGGCCCACGACCACCAATCCACTTTCCAGGAAACTGTTCATCTAGGAATGCTCGGACCTGACACCCATAATGTGGTGGTGCACCATCTTGCTGGAAAAACTCAGGGAACGTGGCTGTGACGATGTGGGTTCAGGCTCCACACTCCCTTTGATATTGGAAGCACATGAACCCAACACCGTCGATAATGTTACCGAGTGAGCTAGTCAGTGGAGGCAAATTAAGCATCTGAGCAAGGGGAAGGTAAAAAGTGCAAAAGTGCTTTTATTAAAAATCAACAAAACAAAAACAGTGTTCCATAAATAGTGCAGTACTTCATTGATAAATAATCCATAAAAAGAACACGTGGAGGTTAAAACTCAATAGAAAAAACAATCCTTAAAATCGAGAGGTTAAAATGATCAGGAAGCTGTCTTTAAAAACAACAACAAATAAGCTTGGTGCTTCTTTTCTGTATGCGTCTCACCTGCTTATCCTGCACGGGCTTAGCAGCAGGCAAGACGCTCTGCAGCTGCCCTCCTACATCACACGCTCGAGACTGGAGACCTCCCGATCCCTGGCTTCGGTCTGGCACTCATCCCAGTCCCCGAGACTTGATTACCCTCAACGGCCAGGTCGCCCACGTTGGGGATTCCATCACCAAGTCTCCCGACTTCCGCTGCCTTTTCCATGGCCTCTGCGCCCGCTTTCACCTTGTCACTCCCGCTACCAGATCGCCAGCGGAGCGACATCTACACAAACACCTGGGTGTCGGCCTAACACCCAGCTTCCTCGCAGCTGCCCACGAAGGCCGATCGCGCCACCACACGCTCTGCGTGTCCGTCTCTCTCCTGCACCGCTTGCTTCCACGCTCCCTGTAACCTCCGTCCTCTCCTTTCCTTTCTCTCCAATCGATTCTCTCTCCCCCTCCAACCGACTTGCGCTTCTTTTAAAAACGTGAGGGGCCATCACAGCTGCAGCATTAGCCACGGGAGCAATCACGAATGTGGGCAGTTCCTCACCTGTGCACACGGTGAGAAACGCCCACATCAACGACTGCCCCGCGGCTCGCTACAACAACGCCCCCCTCACGAAGCCGCCTCGGGTGCGGTGATTATTTATTTAAAATCAATGGCCTTTTCTCCACGAGCTGTGGACCCATAACACCACAGTGGCAGCTTCAGTGCATAAAGAGGGAAACACATCATCATTTAGCAATTTCACATATCCAGTGGCCTTGAGGTTTCCATTGATGAAGAATGGCCCCACTATCTTTGTACCCCATATACCACACCATACCATCAATGTTTTTGTTCCAACAGTCTTGGAGGGATCTATCCAATGTGGGTTAGTGTCAGACCAATAGCGGTGGTTTTGTTTGTTAACTTCACCATTCACATAAAAGTTTGCCTCATCACTGAACAAAATCTTCTGCGTAAACTGAGGGTCCTGTTCCAATTTTTGTTTTGTTCATTCTGCAAATTCAGTGCGCCAATCTGGGTCATCCTCGTTGAGATGCTACAGTAGCTGGAGTTTGTAAGGGTGCCATTTGTGAGTAGCTAATATCCGCCGAAGGGATGTTCGACTAATGCCACTCTCCAGTGACATGCGGCGAGTGCTACGCTGTGGGCTCTTGCTGAATGAAGCTAGGACAGCCACTGATGTTTCTTCATTAGTGACAGTTTTCATGCGTCCACATTTTGGCAAATCCAACACTGAACCAGTTTCACGAAACTTAGCAAGCAGTTTGCTAACTGTAGCATGGGAGATGGGTGGTCTCGTAGGGTGTCTTGCATTGAAATCTGCTGCAATGACCCGGTTACTGCGTTCACCAGACATCAACACAATTTCTATCCCACCTCACATGTTAACCTCTGCCACATGTCAATGGCTGTAAACAAAGAGAAACTTGTAAATAACTCATGAAAGAATAAAGTTACGTTAAAACCAAGCACACCATTGTTTTTCTTGTGAAATTCCCAATAAATTTGATGTGTCACATGACCCTCTTCCTATTGAAAAAACAAAAGTTGGATCCAAAATGGCCGACTTCCAAATGGCCACCTTGGTCACCACCCATCTTGAAAAGTTTCCCCCCTCACATATACTAACGTGCCACAAACAGGAAGTTAATATCACCAACCATTCCCATTTTTTTAAGGTGTATCCATATAAATGGCCCACCCTGTATATTTCCACATAGCACACGCAGAAAGGTTTCCATAGTACTTGTAGTGTTGCTTACCAGTATGTACTCCACAGTTTGAATGCTGCTTACATGTGAAAAAGGCAAACAATTCACCATTCACTATAGTTTTGCCATAAATCCCATGCGTGGCAGAATTACTATTCCTTCAAGGATTTTTACACTGATGTGCATTGTAGGCGAGCATCTACTTCACTTGGTTGGAAATACTTTCGGAAACAAAATGAAAATGCTAGTGTGGACAGAAAACTCTTGTTTTAAAATGCTGTTTACAATGCATATAAATGAAGAGATGAGGAATAACGAATGCTTGTTTTGGACCCTGATGTGTTGTGGTTTACGTAGCAGGACAGAATGGAAAAAAAGTTTTAAAAAAATGGCCTGCGGTTGTGGCTGAACTCACCTTACCTGTAAAGCCTTTGCACAGGCACTGCCTCAAAGTGTGTTATTGACGGTCAGAAAAAGGGATGAGCTTATGATAGTCTGGAATTGTGAAACTGTGCTGGAAACTCTTCATCTGATTTCATATACTCCTCAAATGCTTGACATATAATCTGACATCCTCAGCTGACAAAATCAGCAACTGCAGTGCAGTCTTTGAGCTTGACATCACATCGGACCAGAAGTCGTGCACTGTGACGTCAGCGTTAGACAGCCCTGTGACACAGCATGCAGTGTTACTGACAGCAAAATGAGCAACTGCAGTCGCCAAGCTTGACATGGGGTAGGCACTGGTCCACTACAGCATGATACCTGTAATCAGTGGGACCGAGAATCGATTCATGGAAAGACATTCATGGTCTACTGCTGTACACCATGGTGGAAATCAATCTGAGGTTGTATCAGTGAATGACTATAACTGGCCTGGGTGCTTACAAGACAAGAGAATAAAACATTTCACAAATGAGAGATGACTGTTCAGTCTACTGATATGAAAACTGTCCTAATATTATAATATTGCTGCACATTGAGAACAGGCCATTCAGTCTAATAGTTTGTCTATCTGTATTTATCCAGCTCTTGCAAAATAACATCAAGCTGAGTTTTTATTGACTTGTCTATCATTTTAAGACATCTTCACATTCGTGACTCAGATTTCAATGACCCTTTAGGTGAATGAATATGTTTTTCAATATGGAGGAATGTTCTCTTAATTTCCAACGTGTGGTTCTCTGGCTGCATGTAGTTTCTTTACTATTTAGGAGAAGTTAGTTCTCTGCACTCACCTCTCTACATCAATCTCAGCATCCTGTTACCTTTATCAGAGCTCACTACACACTCCTGTTATTTGTCCAAAATATTTCCAGTAAATCTGTATGCTGAAAATAGCCAGTTGTTCATAAAAATCAATTCTGGGTGCACTTCACTTGTCAGTTCGCACATTGCCTGCTTTAATGTTGTCAGTGCTTGAATGGATGAATTTTTTCACTTAAACAGCAAAAATAAAAAAGAAAATGAACTTCTCGTGGAGCACAATGCCTTGTTATTCTCCCTTCCCTATTTTCATTAAGTTAGTTAGTTATATAGGGAAGTTATTGTAATGCAGTCAAATTTTTCACTTTGGATATTCTAGAATGTACACTTTTTAATCAGAATTTGCCCACTTTTAAAAGGATGTCTTTGTGTGTATTCTGACACCGAGGAGACACAAGAGAATTTTTAAATAAATGCCTGGAGAAGAGTTGTGATCCATAAGATTTGCAACTGTGAAATCAATTAAACAATTGCGTCAAGCCAAGATCAAAACCCTGTGGCTAACAACATAAAACGAGTCATTAGTCTCAATTTTTGCCTTTCATCCACACTAGCCCAGCATTTTAACTCCAAAACAGACACTTTTGATAACCATCTCCAGAGTCGTATGCTTCTGAAGAAACTGCCTCAGCATTGCAGTGTTCATGGGAGAAAAGGTAGACTTTTGAAAACTCGCATTAGTTTGTGCCTATTATGACTCTTCTCTGATTGGATCCAGTTCATTACAACATCTCATTCCTGATTGGTCAACCTCCACAGAAGAAAACTATATTTCCACATAGCACACGTAGAAAGGTTTCCATAGTACTTGTAGTGTTGCTTACCAGTATGTACTCCACAGTTTGAATGCTGCTTACATGTGAAAAAGGCAAATAATTCACCATTCACTACGGTTTTGCCATAAATCCCATGCGTGGCAGAATTACTATTCCTTCAAGGATTTTTACACTGATGTGCCATTGTAGGCGAGCATCTACTTCACTTGGTTGGAAATACTTTCGGAAACAAAATGAAAATGCTAGTGTGGACAGAAAACTCTTGTTTTAAAATGCTGTTTACAATGCATATAAATGAAGAGATGAGGAATAACGAATGCTTGTTTTGGACCCTGATGTGTTGTGGTTTACGTAGCAGGACAGAATGGAAAAAAAGTTTTAAAAAAATGGCCTGCGGTTGTGGCTGAACTCACCTTACCTGTAAAGCCTTTGCACAGGCACTGCCTCAAAGTGTGTTATTGGTCAGAAAAAGGGATGAGCTTATGATAGTCTGGAATTGTGAAACTGTGCTGGAAACTCTTCATCTGATTTCATATACTCCTCAAATGCTTGACATATAATCTGACATCCTCAGCAACTGCAGTGCAGTCTTTGAGCTTGACATCACATCGGACCAGAAGTCGTGCACTGTGACGTCAGCGTTAGACAGCCCTGTGACACAGCATGCAGTGTTACTGACAGCAAAATGAGCAACTGCAGTCGCCAAGCTTGACATGCCCTCCAAACAGATGTCACGTAATGTAACATCGGTTTTAGGCAGCCCATGCACTGTTGCTGTCTCCCAAAATCTGCAACTGCCGTCACCATACTTGGCATGTCCTCCAAATAGATGTCATGTAATGCATTGTAACCAGCAGCCCTACCACATGTAATTCCGAATAGGTCATCTGCCTTAAGCTAATAATGTTCAGGCCCGGCCAGTTCTTGGATGGGAGACCAACCAGGAAAAGCTTGGGTTGCTACTGGAAAAGATGTTGGTGAGGCTAGCAGTGGGTTTTTACTCTATGGTCTGGATGTGGATCCCAAGTGACAGGGAAACTGTATTGTAAAAATGGCACCGTCCTTAGGAAGAGATGTAAAATCGAGGTCCTGATTTTCCTGTGGTCATAAAAGATCCCTTGGCATCTTTCATAAAACAGAGGGTGTATCGCAATGTCCTGGCAAAACTGCCCACCACAGCCTGGTTTTTCTGGCCCCCTAATCATCCTCTGTCTGTAACTGGCTAACTGCCTCTCACTCCATTACCACCTAACAGCTAATGTGTGGTGAGCATACTGGCACAAAAATAGCTCTAGGTGGATGCTGCACATTAGTGGTGATGGAACTGGCTCCCCACTCACTGTGTAAAGCATTTTGAGTAGTGAGAAAAGTGCTATATAAATGTAAAGATATTATTATTATTATTATTGCGACATTGGCTTTAGGCAGCCCAGTGCCACAACATGAATGTTGCTAGCTCCCACACCTGTAATGGCAGTCGTCAAACTTGACTTGCCCTCCGACTAGAAGTCGTGTAATGCGACATCAGCCTTAGGCAGCCCAATGACACAACATGCAGTGTTGCTGCCCCCCAAAATCTGCACTTCCATTTGATCTCCATGTGGGGTCACGTGTTCTCCCCTATAAATATTAGCTTTTCATGTTAGGCTTGTTGGTGAGCCTAAATTCTGTCTGTACTGCTCCCTGTTGAGTGTTGTCCCTTTTAAGGCCATTACTACTCAAGTAGGTTCTGTCTCCATGCAAACCTAATAATGAAGTATTCAGAAATATAGTGTGTGGTTGAATTATTATGCTATATTAAATAAATATTGCAAGAACTCCTGAAATCTTTTTTAGGCACAACAAAAGATTATTGTATCTGGCAAAATGAATTGTTATTAAAACAGTGGGAGCTTTATAGGAGAACAGCAGTGAATTGAAATTCATAGTGTAGGGTGTGAGGGTTATGCAGGGTTTTAGTTATATTAATATTGATTTATTATCTAATATAATAATTTGGGGGTGACTTACAGATCACAGCTGTTAATTCTTCTGTAGAAACACTGACACTTTAGATGTCTTGCTCAAAGTGACACAGTGGGGCAGTGGTGGGGACTGAACTTGGCAGCCTGATGGTTCTTCATTCAGTGCCTTAGCTGATAGGGATGAGGAGTAAAGTGAACAACTTATTAGTGAGAGAAACAAGGGATGAATCACAGCCAAGTGCAAATGTGAGATAATACATAGAATTGAAGAGGAACAGAGAACTGGAATATCTCACAGGGGAAAGTTGAGAAATGTCCCGCTCCATTATAGCAAGGGTCAATAACACAGCTGAGGTCTTATTATTAGAATGCATGACTGGTTTCATGCACAGTGGGAAGTAGCTTCCAAATGAGATATGGGTGACAATGACAACCTGCTCTCTTCACTCTTTAAAAATAAAAGCGCCAAAGGGGTCCATCAGATCGATGCCATAGGGGAACTATTTTTGGTTCTCAAAAGAACTATTCGCATTAAGATTCCAGGAAGAACCCATGTTTATTTAGATCCATGACACTGTAGCAGCACACAATAATCTGAAACCTTTGATACTTACTTACAGAGTAGTCAGCGGGTTAGGACCTGTGAATAGGGAGAGGTGCAATGCTTCTTCTCAGCCATTCAGGTGTGCCAGTGATGCCACCTCTTCATGGTATCAAATCTCAATATGGACTTTTTTCATGTGTACCTCCTAGTTGATGGAACAAGATGTCCACCTCCATCCAAACTGCTGACTCTCTCAATGTGTTTGCGACTGAAAATCCTACTGTTCTGTGAATAAAATGTTCAGAAATGTTTTTTGCTTTGTGAATGTTTTATATATTGTTAATTTTTCATTTGATAGCTCTTCACTTGTGTTGATCACCTTGCCCTGTAGCATTAATTTCAAAATAATCCGTAGTGAGATGTTACTCGGTTATGGTGACCTCCTTTGTAAGTCATTTAGGATAAAAGCATCTGCTAAGCAAAAAAAAAAGTACAGTAAATGTAAACAGCATGCTCCATGAAATAGATTATAACAGCGTTTCTCAACCGTTACGTATTTGTGACCCGAGTTTTCATGACAGTTTTAATCGTGCCCCCCTAACGTTTTTTTGAAAGGAAACCACTAATACTAATTTGTTCTTTTTTAATTAATTTTATATCATAGATGCATATCTTATTATACCTACTTAGCTTTTATCAACATTTATCCAACTCTATATTTATTTTTCTAGTATCAGAATGTAGTTTAAGTTAATCTGTTTTGGTTTCAATAGATGCATTTTTCATATTTTAGATTCTTGTTTTCTTTGCGCCCCCCTTTTTGTTACCCTAGGGGGGCCCGCCCACAGTTTGAGAACCACTGGATTATAACATATTTGAGCAGTACCAATGGGTTTCTGATTTCGAAATGGACTCCTGTTTATAAAATAACACAGGCTAAGTTCAGGTTTTCTTGATCTGTTAGTATCCTGCCTACTACACTATTCATTAAAGATTTCTATTTTGCCCAAATATTAGAAACTTTTTGAAAATATGTAATGTACCCTTCCTAGAATGAAATGCTTCTTTGTCAAGGAACCACACAACTCAGTAAAATGCCAGTAAATTGTAATCGCGTAGGACTGGGGCTGCCCAGCCATTTTGGGATGCCAGTCCATTATTGAGCATTTCTGTACATTGATCCCCACTCTGTTCTGCACAGTTTGCAGACACCACTTAACCAAGCATGTACAATTTTTCCGATTGTTTATCATATGACTTTCACAGATCACATCAGCCAAATGAGCTTTACAAAGTACTATAAAAAGCAGTTGAATGCAATAAAACAGCATAAGGGGTCAGCGTGACAAAGACAAAAGAATGCACAAGAAATAACTGTTCCTCCCCCCAAAAAAATTCAATAGCAAACAGCCGTTGACAGAGTTTGCTAATGTAGAGCAGTTCCTTACAGACTCAGAAGTGCTTCTTGCTCCCTGATCAATACTGAGGGTCTGCCAACTGAGCTTGTTTCAGATTTGGAATGCATTATTTTCTCACTGTATTTCTCAAACAGGTTACTTTGGGGAAATGTTTCCCTCTTGTCTGAACGTATATTAGGAGTCTAATGTTCATCTGAATAATTGATTAGTCTGTTCTGTTTTTGATAATTAGTTGATAGCTTCTTAGCTTTAAGCCCTGGAATCCCATAACAGAGGCTTACAGGCCATTTTGAAATTGTTCTGAACATATAGACAAGGCACTACAATACGTATCTCGGGCCCTCTAGTGGCTTAGGCTGCAGTTAGGTTTAAATCTTCTCACTCTTAGAAAATCTATGCCTTTTTCTCACACCTGCACTTCACACCCGTCTCTATAGACCAGGCCTTAATTTTATTCTGTCTACATGAAATCCTCCTGTTGTTAATGAACATACTCAGTGAAGTATATTTTATGGCTTTAACCACTGTGATTGTGATATATTTTAGAGGCAGGCTTTTGACAATAAAGCATTAGGTCGCCAGTTCAGTTCCCAACTCTATCAATGTGGGATGCTAGGTGGATCACTTAAGCTGCCCTGACTCTAATTCTAGAAATCGTCCCAATTGAATTATTCAGTACTAATTTTCTAAGGTGCCCTGAAAATGGCATCAGATCAGTAAATAAATGTTAAAGTAAACAAAATCCTTTATAATCACTGCATCCTGTCATCCTGCTTGTGCTCCAGATGAACAATATGGAAATAATTGCACTTGAATTCAGCCTGGGCACTTCATTTCCCCTCCTTTCTTAATGTTAATTTACAACATGAAGTCTTAAGTTAACGGCACCAAACGGTTTGTTGACAGGCTGGATTTTGAGCCCACCGGTTGGGTTCAATCCCAACCCGTGATTTCTCCATGTGACCCTGAGCAGTCACTTAACCTACCCGCACCCCGCTAAAGAAAAACATATGGAAGCAATTGGTATTTGCAAGTAATGTGATGTCAAGTTACATCATAATTACAAAGGAAAGCATTCTTATGAAGGTCCAACAGCCAACACGTTGTGTCACAAACTTCCTTTTCGATTTCTCAGTATGGAAATACCTGTAACCTACAAAATGTTTTTCTTATAAGAAACTGCCCACCCTGTGACAGACACTATATAAGACTGTAACTAGTTTTGAAATACTTTGTGGTATTATCACAAGGCACAACGCAGTTCAGAAATTATTGCATATTTACTAAATAGCTGTGGAATTTAGATTAGATATCTATTCACCTTAATAAAAGGATAAGTGTGTGTCTGTGCATCTATATGTCAGTCTGGTTGCTTCATCTCTGTCATTCCAACAGATGGCACATTACAAACCTTTGTAGTAATAAAATGCATTGCATTTCTCATTCTAACAGCTCATCAAAAACATTAACACTGCTTTTGTGAATCCCATATCAAGTGGCATATAACAGAGACAAATGTATTGCATCTGTTATTCCAACAGTTGGCACATCACAAATATCTGTAGTAGTAAAATGCATTTCATTTATATAAACCCTTGACACATATTTTTAGGAAGTCACTGTGCACTGGAGAGATTCCAAAGGACTGGAAAATGGCAAATATCATCCCATTATATAAAAAGGGTGACAGGGCAGATCCAAGCAACTATAGGCCTTAACATGCATCACAGGAAAATTAATGGAAGGAATTATTAAGGATAAGATTGAGCAACACATGGCAAGGACAGGAGTTATTCTGAACAGTCAGCATGGGTTCAGAAGAGGGAGGTCGTGTTTTACTAACATGTTGGAATTCTATGAGGGCAACAAAAGGATACGATCAAAGTGGAGCTTATGATATTATTTATCTGGACTTTCAGAAAGCATTTGATAAGGTGCCACATGAGAGGTTGGGCATCAAGTTAAAAGAAGTGGGAGTTCAGGGTGATGTTTTTAGATGGGTGCAGAATTGGCTCAGACACAGGAAGCAGAGGGTGATGGTGCGAGGAACCTCATCAGAACTGGCCGATGTTAGAGTGGTGTTCCACAGGGGTCAGTGCTAGGGCCTATTTTTAATATATATAAATGATTTAAGTAGGAATATAAGTAACAAGCTGGTTAAGTTTGCAGATGATACCAAGATAGGTGGATTAGCAGATAATTTGGAATCCGTTATATCATTACAGAAGGACTTGGATAGCATACAGGCTTGGGCAGATTTGTGGCAGATGAAATTTAATGTCAGTAAATGTAAAGTATTACACATAGGAAGTAAAAATATTAGGTTTGAATACACAATGGGCGGTCGGAAAATCGAGAGTACACCTTATGAGAAGGATTTAGGAGTCATAGTGGACTCTAAGCTATCAACTTCCAACAGTGTTCAGAAGCCATTAAGAAGGCTAACAGAATGTTAGGTTATATAGCACGATGTGTGGAGTACAAGTCCAAGGAGGTTATGCTCAACCTTTATAATGCACTGGTGAGGCCTCATCTTGAGTACTGTGTGCAGTTTTGGTCTCCAGGCTACAAAAGGACATAGCAGCACTAGAAAAGGTCCAGAGAAGAGCGACTAGGCTGATTCCAGGTCTACAGGGTTGAATTATGAGGAAAGATTAAAAGAGCTGAGCCTTTACAGTTTAAGCAAAAGAAGATTAAGAGGTGACATGATTGAAGTGTTTAAAATTATGAAGGGAATTAGTACAGTGGATCGAGACTTGTATTTTAAAATGAGTTCATCAAGAACACGGGGACACAGTTGGAAACTTGTTAAGGGTAAATTTCGCACAAACATTAGGAAGTTTTTCTTTACACAAAGAACGATAGACACTTGGAATAAGCTACCAAGTAGTGTGGTAGACAGTAAGGCATTAGGGACTTTCAAAACTCGACTTGATGTTTTCTTGGAGGAAACAAGTGGATAGGACTGACGAGCTTTGTTGGGCTCAATGGCCTGTTCTCGTCTAGAGTGTTCTAATAAAATATTCAAATAAAATATTTGTCATTCTAACAGATGACGTATCAGAGACATTAACACTGCTTTTGTGAATCCAATACCAAGTGGCATATAACAGAGACATGTGTATTGCAATTGTCATTCCAACAGATGCCACATCACAAACATTAGCACTGCTTTTGCAAAACTATCAAATAACCGAGACATATGTGTCGTTCCAGATGGCACATCACAGATTCCAGATGGCACATCACAGATATCTATAGTTATGCATTTTATGGCAATGCTAAGTTAATAATGCATCATCTGCTGGAATGATAAATGTAATGCATTTTATCAGTACAAATCTTTGAAATGCACCATCTGTTGGAATGAGAAAATGCAATGATTTTTATTACTATATGCATTACAAAATACAACAGAAGGTCCATGTGGATTGCTTAGCTTTCAACCTATCTTAGTTGAGTAGCAAAAAGCTTGGCATCCATGCCTGACTGTAATGTCATAAGGCATCCACAAGAGGGCTGAAATGTCTGATGAACAAAGACAATAAGAAGCACAAAGAAAGTTGGATGTAAGGGATCGCACATCTGGCGAACAGAGGTTCATAAATGCATGACATGATAGAAACAGACCAACTTACCATATACCATTGTGCCCGTTTTAATAAATGAGTGATTTGCTATGATAGTACTTTATTAGTAAAAAAAAATATAGAATACACATACTGTTTCAAATTATAAAATTAGACAATAGTGTTAAAGCATATAATGCAATAAATAGTATGTTAAAACGCTTGTAGTCTGCAATCTCTTCCTTTGGCTTCTGGCTGCATTGAAGCATGAGACGTCAGAAAGGATTGTTGAACTGCCTAATTGTGGCAGGTGAAAAAGATCCCCAGAGGTGCTTCTTATTACACCATTGAGGAATGAGTCTGTGGCTAAAAGTGCTCCAAGAAAGTGACCCCTGGATGGGATAGGCAGAGTTGTTCATGACGGCATCCGATTTTGCCAACATCCTCTTTTCTACAACAGCCTCCAGCATGTTCAGGCTCATTCCTGTGATGGAGCTTGCTTTTCTGAGAAGCTGGTTCATGTATTTTGCATCACTTGAACTCAAATTGCTTTTGTAAGAGACCACAGAGTAGAACAACACCCTGTCTAGAGTAGATTGGTTAGACATCTTCAGTAGCTTGCTGCACACATGAAAAAATGTTGTGATTCTCCTCAAGAAACATAATTTACTAGGGCCCCCCTTATATAGCACCAGTTTGGCCAGTCCAGTTTGTTGTTCATATTGACCCACGGGTACTTGTGGATCTGCAATACTTCCTCTTCCTCCTCATGGTCATGGCTGGACTCAGGAAGTCCACCACCAACTCTTGTGGTCTTGTTGATGTTGCGCTGCAGGTGGTTCTCACTGCATCATCAGACAAAGCCCTCCACTAGCCTCCTGTAATCTCACTCATCTCCATTATCCATGCAACTTATGTTGGAGGAGTCATCTAAAAATGTATGCAGATGATATTACACTGTAAGTCTGTTGTGTAGAGGGTAAACAAGAAGGAAGGCAAGGTGGTTTCCTGAGTTGTCCCAGTATCACTCTGACACCGAGACCTTGAGCTTCACAAACTGTCATTCACTGGTCAGGTAGCCCTTGATCCAGAAGGCTGTGGTTACATCAAGATGCACATCCTTAAGCTGGTGTTAAATGTGGTGGAGAAACCAAAGAACATTATATTGACCATGGTGCCAGCTCTGTCCAGGTGGAAGTAGACTCAGTAGTACATACATACATTTAATTGATTCTTTTGTGTAAAATGAAGTTTAAAGGTTAACATTCATCCATCTTCCATACCTGCTATATACAGGGCAGGAGCACATCTCATCATATCATTTGATGTAAGGGAGGAACACAGACAGGGCACTAGTCCATCACAGGGTGAATGCACACACACCAGGGTAAGTTAGCAACACCAATTTTTTGATTGTGGCATGAACCCGGTGAACCAGATGTGGAGAGAACATGCAAACTCCACTCAAGAAACACCCAGGACATGAAACTGGAACTCCTTAATACAAGGCAACAGTGCTAGCACTGCACACCCACAAAGTGGAAAATATGAAGGACCCACAAATTGTTAGGGTTAAGCTCAGACCAGAGCCAGCTTCTGGACACATGTGTGACTTACTCGGATCATCTGTAGTTTGTGCAGCTACATGGTGGTCTTAGCAGACTGGAACCGTGTGAATTATTGAATGAGCTAAAGATGATGTACTGTGACCTGGTTGACTAATATGGTAATGTCAACCCACGTGTCACCTTTACCCTTCCATGATGTTATAGGCGCCGTCCTTGATGAAGCGCGTACCAACAGCTTGTTCCTGTTTACATCGATCCCTAGCTCTCAAGTTAACCATCTAGATTGTCTTTTGCGATCACAATTATCACTCCTGTTATACATCCATCCATTACATGAACTTCCACTCATTTCATGAGCATGACAGGCTATCAGGAACAGCGCTGACCATTTTGCCAGTTATCACACGCACCACATTTTATATAAGGACTTCCTCGCTGAGTGATTCAGTATCTCAAAGTGCTTTATAGAAATGTTCAAACTCTTTTATTAAGTGATGATACCAACAAGCTTTATTTGTATTGCACCACTCCATAGTAAACACTTTAACAATGTGTACTGTAACATTCTGATGCCCGCCGAATTCAATTTAGAGTCACGGGGAGCAGAGCCAAGCCCAGAAAAACTAGATGGAGGGCAGGACAGAGACCTGGATAGGGTGCTAGCAGGGTCCATTCACACTTTCTTAAAAATAATGGTTCTGAAGAGGCACTTTACTGGGTTGTGTGGTTCCATATATAATATTGTGTATGAAATTGGTTCTGGAAACTTTGAAAATATTCCCAATCTGAGCTCCTCAAGGGCTTCGGTGGCTGAGGGTTTTTATTCAAACCACTAGTCCATTATTAACCAGTTACTAATGTTGTGTTGATTTGAATTACCTTACATTTAAATCATCTCCTTTCTTTCTTTAACAAGATGCTAAGCAATAAAGAGATGCAAAGTGAGCCAACAAGGCCGGGCTAACCCCTGTCCCATTTGCACTTGTGTATTTTATATGAAACAAATTAGACAATAGTGTTAAAGCATATAATGCAATAAATAGTATGTTAAAACGCTTGTAGTCTGCAATCTCTTCCTTTGGCTTCTGGCTGCATTGAAGCATGAGACGTCAGAAAGGATTGTTGAACTGCCTAATTGTGGCAGGTGAAAAAGATCCCCAGAGGTGCTTCTTATTACACCATTGAGGAATGAGTCTGTGGCTAAAAGTGCTCCAAGAAAGTGACCCCTGGATGGGATAGGCAGAGTTGTTCATGACGGCATCCGATTTTGCCAACATCCTCTTTTCTACAACAGCCTCCAGCATGTTCAGGCTCATTCCTGTGATGGAGCTTGCTTTTCTGAGAAGCTGGTTCATGTATTTTGCATCACTTGAACTCAAATTGCTTTTGTAAGAGACCACAGAGTAGAACAACACCCTGTCTAGAGTAGATTGGTTAGACATCTTCAGTAGCTTGCTGCACACATGAAAAAATGTTGTGATTCTCCTCAAGAAACATAATTTACTAGGGCCCCCCTTATATAGCACCAGTTTGGCCAGTCCAGTTTGTTGTTCATATTGACCCACGGGTACTTGTGGATCTGCAATACTTCCTCTTCCTCCTCATGGTCATGGCTGGACTCAGGAAGTCCACCACCAACTCTTGTGGTCTTGTTGATGTTGCGCTGCAGGTGGTTCTCACTGCATCATCAGACAAAGCCCTCCACTAGCCTCCTGTAATCTCACTCATCTCCATTATCCATGCAACTTATGTTGGAGGAGTCATCTAAAAATGTATGCAGATGATATTACACTGTAAGTCTGTTGTGTAGAGGGTAAACAAGAAGGAAGGCAAGGTGGTTTCCTGAGTTGTCCCAGTATCACTCTGACACCGAGACCTTGAGCTTCACAAACTGTCATTCACTGGTCAGGTAGCCCTTGATCCAGAAGGCTGTGGTTACATCAAGATGCACATCCTTAAGCTGGTGTTAAATGTGGTGGAGAAACCAAAGAACATTATATTGACCATGGTGCCAGCTCTGTCCAGGTGGAAGTAGACTCAGTAGTACATACTATGGAGCAACTGTTTTTAATTGATTCTTTTGTGTAAAATGAAGTTTAAAGGTTAAAATTCATCCATCTTCCATACCTGCTATATACAGGGCAGGAGCACATCTCATCATATCATTTGATGTAAGGGAGGAACACAGACAGGGCACTAGTCCATCACAGGGTGAATGCACACACACGCCAGGGTTAAGTTAGCAACACCAATTTTTTGATTGTGGCATGAACCCGGTGAACCAGATGTGGAGAGAACATGCAAACTCCACTCAAGAAACACCCAGGACATGAAACTGGAACTCCTTAATACAAGGCAACAGTGCTAGCACTGCACACCCACAAAGTGGAAAATATGAAGGACCCACAAATTGTTAGGGTTAAGCTCAGACCAGAGCCAGCTTCTGGACACATGTGTGACTTACTCGGATCATCTGTAGTTTGTGCAGCTACATGGTGGTCTTAGCAGACTGGAACCGTGTGAATTATTGAATGAGCTAAAGATGATGTACTGTGACCTGGTTGACTAATATGGTAATGTCAACCCACGTGTCACCTTTACCCTTCCATGATGTTATAGGCGCCGTCCTTGATGAAGCGCGTACCAACAGCTTGTTCCTGTTTACATCGATCCCTAGCTCTCAAGTTAACCATCTAGATTGTCTTTTGCGATCACAATTATCACTCCTGTTATACATCCATCCATTACATGAACTTCCACTCATTTCATGAGCATGACAGGCTATCAGGAACAGCGCTGACCATTTTGCCAGTTATCACACGTACCACATTATATATAAGGACTTCCTCGCTGAGTGATTCAGTATCTCAAAGTGCTTTATAGAAATGTTCAAACTCTTTTATTAAGTGATGATACCAACAAGCTTTATTTGTATTGCACCACTCCATAGTAAACACTTTAACAATGTGTACTGTAACATTCTGATGCCCGCCGAATTCAATTTAGAGTCACGGGAGCAAAACTAGATGGAGGGCAGGACAGAGACCTGGATAGGGTGCTAGCAGGGTCCATTCACACTTTCTTAAAAATAATGGTTCTGAAGAGGCACTTTACTGGGTTGTGTGGTTCCATATATAATATTGTGTATGAAATTGGTTCTGGAAACTTTGAAAATATTCCCAATCTGAGCTCCTCAAGGGCTTCGGTGGCTGAGGGTTTTTATTCAAACCACTAGTCCATTATTAACCAGTTACTAATGTTGTGTTGATTTGAATTACCTTACATTTAAATCATCTCCTTTCTTTCTTTAACAAGATGCTAAGCAATAAAGAGATGCAAAGTGAGCCAACAAGGCCGGGCTAACCCCTGTCCCATTTGCACTTGTGTATTTTATATGAAACAAAACATCTAAAAAGGAAAAACATGAAAGTATGAGAAATTCTGATTTCAAAACATGTAGTTGGTGATCTCAGAAGAAAAGAAAAAATAAGCTTTGGAAATAAGTAGTGTGGCAAAATGTTAGCACGAACAAGCCATATACAGTGATACACTGGAATCAGAAAGTAATCCGTTCCAGAACCCCGTTGGCAATTTTTCCCTCTAAAATAATAGAAACTGGATTAATCTGTTCCTGGGTCCAATGAACCCGAATTTTCAAAATGATTTTAACAGTAAATACACCTGATTTTAAAGTAAAATATTAACAAATGATAATAATATTTGAATAAAAATGTAAATTAATAAAATTAAAAAAGGTTTTTCCATCCCTTCCATACTTTTCGATCTCCTAGAGGTCATTGTCGTAACCCCTTTCGCCACATCAGCTGCTTTGATAACTTCTTTATTTTTCAAAATCGTATAAACAGTCGATTTAGGCATCCCGAACATAGTAGCGAGATCAGCCACACATGTACCTCTTTCACGCTTAGCAATAAGATTTTTTTTAACTTCAATTGTATCTCTAACAGCTTTCCTCTTACTCTTATTTTCCTCATTACACTTTTTAAGACCCATGGCAAATACACTAAGTTGTTATTATATAAAAAAATAACACAAAGCAAGCACAAAAGCATACAATTAGCAGAAAAAACAGCAGCGAAAATCACACGAGGTGCTTTCACTACAGCTTCCGACAACGAACTGAATGACAAAGCATATGGGTGGCCCGAGCACGGAGGAAACATACACACAAACACACACAAACAACGTACTAAGTGTTCAGATTCCAAAGCAGCGTTCAGATTCTGGGACAAAATTTGCTCAAATGTTTCATTTGGATTCCAAGTTGTTCGAGTTCTGGGGCATTCGGATTCCAGGGACAATACTGTAATTAAATAAGGGGCTTCATTGACAGATAAATATGAAATTAGTTGAAGTGAAAATGGTGGCCCTTAAACAGGGGTCCCCAACTCCGGTCCTGGAGAGCCACAGTGGCTGCAGGTTTTCATTCTAACCCTTTTCTTAATTAGTGATCCGTTTTTGCTGCTAATTAACTTTTTTTGAATTAATTGTAATTGACTTGTTTTTTAAGATTTCTTCCCCTGAAGTTCTTCATCGTTCCTCTGAATTGCTTCATTTCTTTCCTTCATTGGCACCCAAACAGAAATGAAATGTGAAGTGAGTGAGCCAACAGAAGACCTACTAAGTCAGGGCCTCAAACTCCAACCAATTTCACTCCAAGCAGTTGCTTCATTAGGCACTGAGTCTTGTCGTTAATTAAACCCGTTCTTTAATTCCATGGCTTGTTGTTGCTTTCATTGTGCAATAGCACACATTTATGAAATTATTGATTTTCTCTTTTCCTAAGATCACTGCTAAAATGTTTTGGGGTCCTAAGGACAGCAACATTCCTGAGACCTTCATCTTTCTTTATTTTCAGATATTGTATGATGGACGCAGTTTGCTGGTCATCCATTCATCTATTATCCAACCCGCTATATCCTACAGGGTCACAGGGGTCTGCTTGAGCCAATCCCAGCCAACACAGGGCTCAAGGCAGAAAACAAACCCTGGGCAGGGCGCCAGCCCACCACAGGGCACACACACACACACACACTAGGAACAATTTAGGATCGCCAATGCACCTAACCTGCATGTCTTTGGACTGTGGGAGGAAACCCACGCAGACAGGGGGAGAACATGCAAACTCCACACAAGGGAGGACTCGGGAAGTGAACCCGGGTCTCCTAACTGCGAGGCAGCCGTGTGACCCACTGCGTAACCGTGCCGTTTGCTGGTCATGTTTTGGCTCATTTTGTATCTCATTATTGTTTGGCAGCTAATTAAGGAAAAATAAACAATTAAGGGGTCAGAGTCGTCAAGAGCAAGTCAAATAAAATTAATTCAATAGAAGTTAATCAGCAGCAAAAACAGGTCACTAATTAAGAAAACGGTTAACAAGCAGCTACTGTGGTCCTCCGTAACCAGAGTTAGGGACTCCTGCCCTGAAGGACTGCTTGAGTTACCTTGTTGGTTTTAGGTTTGCTTTGCACCTCTTTATTTTTTGGTTGTCAGCTAAGGAAAAAGCAATAAGCATTTCAGTTATAATTAAGGCAAAAGAATTAATTAATTAAGGAAGGGGCTGAAATGAAAACCAGCAGCTGCTCCAGCCCTCCAGGATCTAAGCATGACACTACTGTTTTAACCCCAGGTGTAACCCTCATTTTGGGCAGTTTTCTGCTTCTTTGATTTAATCGTTGGATGTAATTCACTCAATATTAATATTCTATCCAAAATAAAGATCAAATATTTCTCTTGCAGACTTTTTGCAACTGGAGAATTACAGTATATACTCGCGGATAAGTTCTCCCGTAGATAAGTCTGGACTTGATTTTATCATATAGTTTCTGGTATTTTATAATGTCGGTCATATAAGTCAAATGCAGAAAACTCACGCTATTGGTCCAAGGGATTATGATATGCTAGCGCCCACCTGAGAGAGTAATCACAGAGCACACGGCCTTTTTTTTCTATGTGGGTGCGACAATGCGCTGTGTCAGTGCGTGATCCTAACCTGTCTCTCTCTCTATTGCGCCTAAGTGACCACACGGTAACTATTCTGAAGCAACGTTTGCACTGATTTGTGTTGTTTTTATCTCACATCCTCATACACCTTTATTGTAAGAGCATCTCTCTTCTCTTCTGTTTCTTTTTCCGGTTTCTTTGTGGTGGCGGCGCAGGCCACCACCACCTACTCAAAGCATCATGATGCACCAACATTGATGTACTGAAAGCCAGAAGTCTACGTCATCATCATCATCAGGTCCTTCCATGAAAACCCTAAATACAAAGAGGACTGTTTGACTTATGTTAGGTAGATTGCCCAGAGGGGACTTGGCGGTCTCGTGGTCTGGAACCCCTACAGATTTTATTTTTTTTCTCCAGCTTTTGGAGTTTTTTTGTTTTTCTGTCCACCCTGGCCATCGGACCTTACTTATTCTATGTTAATTAATGTTGACTTATGTTTATTTTTTATTGTGTCTTCTATTTTTATATTAATTTTGTAAAGCACTTTGAGCTACATTTTTTTGTATGAAAATGTGCTATATAAATAAATGTTGATTGATTGATTGATTGATCCCTTATCTATGATGGAGCGTTCCAACAGAAGAAAATATGAAGCTGGTTTTAAATTAAACATCATTGGAGTCGTGAAAGAAATTGGTAACTGCGCTGCTGCAACAAAATTCAATGCATCTGAGAAACTGATATGAGATTGGAGGAGGCAAGAATGTAAAAAAAAAAAAAATTAAGT
This sequence comes from Polypterus senegalus, assembly GCF_016835505.1. Taxonomy (NCBI): domain Eukaryota; kingdom Metazoa; phylum Chordata; class Cladistia; order Polypteriformes; family Polypteridae; genus Polypterus; species Polypterus senegalus. The sequence goes on along the minus strand of NC_053167.1, from coordinate 112,183,161 downwards.
GTTTCTAGTCAGGGTCTGATTTTATGATCGATTTTTTGGATTTCAAGACCCAACTTATATGTGAGTATATACCGTAGTTATGTTGTACACATATGTTGCAGAAGAATAAAGTATAGCATTCAGTGAAAAATGTGCTTTGAATGTTATTCAAAGTTATGAATAAACTTCCAAACACTGTAAAGGTGTCAGTGAATGTGTTAGGAACACCCCAAAAATTATTATAAAAATATCTACAAGTAATATTTCTAGTTTTACTGTTTTGAAGCAGTTTAATCAACAGGATTCTTTATCTAGCTTTTACTTATTTCAAGTTAGTATTCACAGCAAACATCTCCATTATTGGCCTATGTATTATTGTGAAAGGCAGATCTTACTCTTGTCAGAATATATGTAGTTATTAAAGAAATTACACTGTGTATCCAAATTACAACACCAATAGTTTAAAAACATTTAAAACATCTTTACAAAACAATTCTCAAAATTCTGAAATGTAGAAAGTTGAAACTTTTCTCTCATTTAGTAGATAACAGTCTCCCCCTTATATTGTACACAACTGAATCAGGATGTTCAAATGTGGGAGTAGGTGTTGCTGTTGAAATAGCAATTTGGCCATCTTGGAGGGAAGAAAGAAAAACATTGTAATGGGGTATCGGGGTACGCAATATGGCATTTTAATGGCAACATTTTGTACTTTAATTATATCAATGGGGAAATGAATGAATTTATGCAGTTTTTAAAAAATATTTGCATTATCGTTCAGTCCACTGACGGGTCCAAAACAATGGGGCCAAGTTAAAAGGGTTAAAATCACAAACCTATTGGCATTTTACAAATCTGTTATTATCTATTCATGGCTACTTTTGAAGTTTGTTATGAATATAAATAAAAGGTTCTTTCTTAAATCTTCATGTGGGTGGTTCTTTTGGGAATCAAAAATGGTTACCGTATGACATTGCTCTAAAGATCTACTTTGCCACCATTTTTATAAGAGTGCTAATGACCAGTTTGGAAGCAATCAGCACATCTTTGGTGATGTAAGAGATGAAACATAGTACTGGGTGGGGAATCTACACCGGCATGGGGAGAATCTGCAGACACCACATAGACAACCAGGTCTTGGAAATGAAAATGCTGCACTCAGGGTCCATGAAGCTGCAGCACTAACTACTGCACCACCACACCACCCTCTGCCAAAGCACTTTATGTCTTATTACAATTAGCCTGCCAATACTTGATCAGAGTGACAATATGTCAATATTGGGAATTAAACTCCACTTTTTTGGGGTGTAGTCCCATCCTTTATCCACTATGTCACCTAGGCTACCTCAAAAAAACTTTAAAACATCATTGTTTTTGAGGATGTCAGTCTTTGTATTCTGTTGTATTATAAATCTGAGTAAAATGTGAACCGAAGGCCATTCACATTCATGAAATGCGAGTTTGCATTGTAAAGCTCAGTAAGAGATCACAAACCTGTCCAGCTCTGTTTTCATCTGCTGCCATTCTACAGTAGGGTCTGTAGCCAACACAATTACCATTTAAAGGGAGGGTGCACTTACTTCAGAGTTAATGTTGTTGTCTTTAATTCAAAGCACTTGGCCTATGAGCCTTTAAAATGGCATGCGGTAAACGACGGAGCTGCTAATAAATACGACTTCTTCAGCCTTGCAGGCAGCCAAGCTCTCAAAGGAGCAGAATTCTTATTAATAAGGGCCAGAACCTTTGCCTTTCAGTTTGCCAAGGACCAGGAGATCCTATAGACTAGAATTTGTAGCACAGGTCAGAGGTTACACTCTGGAGTCTGTTAATGCGGTCACCGTGGGAACACATCGGTCTCCAAGCTTGAACCGTATTGATTTGCCAGTCCATCAGCCCAGCCCTCCAACAATCCATCAGCTTATGTGTAAACAGAGATTGATGGTTTCTGACCCTGTGGAGCCAATCAGGAAAGCCTTAATAAGAGGCACTTTTACCACTGCACCATCGCGTCCCAGCACCTGCATTTACTAACCTGAACTTGTGTACACCTGTGCCATGGAATTTCGATGTCTCTCAGGCATGTGCTGTTAGACACGGGAATGTGAGAAACACTTTTTATTTATCTCTCAATTTTTTTATTTATCTACCAGATTTTATATTTTTGCATCTTCTTATTTGTTGGTTTTGATCTTAAAACAATGGAAAACACTAAGTGATACAGTGAAGTAGCAGTTAGTGTTGCTGCCCTGCAGATAAAGCATCCTGGTTCAAATCCACCATACATTTGTTGTCCATGTAGAATTGACATACTTCCCATTTATCTGTGTAAGTTTTTCTTCCAGTTGCTCAAAGACCAACACATTAGTTTAATTAAGTACTCAAAATTGGCAATGGGTGTGTATGCACTATGCAGTGGAGTGGCATCCCATCTCGGGTTGGTTCCTGTCTGTTGTTGCTGGGATTGGTTTCATTCCCCTTGATCCTGAATTGAATGAAGCAGATTTGAGATTGTTATGTTACACTACATTATGTTACTTATACCAATAGATGTTAGTTCTACACTGAATGTCCATGTCACAGGTTGTTCTGTGCCATGGGGTACATAACATAAAATAGCATAACATAACATATTTTTCCTAAATCTGCTTTATCCAATTCAGTATCAAGGGAATGCAGCCAATCACAGTAACAGCAGACAAGGACCCGTCGGCAACTTTGATTTCCTAATTAAACTACTATCATGTGAGGTTCAATAGAAAGTACAACTGTTTTTATAGACATGTATATACAGGGCCAGCTCTAGGCATAGGCTGAGTAGGGACCAGCCTAGCATTGTCATGACTTGAAGGGTGTGAAAACCCCAATCAGTTTTCCTCAGAATCCCACCCACCTACAATATAACATTGCAGATCCCCACCAATTTTAAAAGGGAATCCTCTCCCTCAGTTGTTAACACAGAAGTCTCCGCAGGGGACAGAGTTACCACTTTCACATACAGCAGCAAGTTCGGTGATCACCAAGGAATACCCCCAACTCCCCCACCATTGTCTATTTCACATGTAGTCGTGAGTGCAGCAATCTCCAAGGGGAGACTCTTCTTCTTCAGTGTCATTAAGAGTGTTCAGTATTTGCACCTAACATTCTAACACTTCCTAGCCATGTACCCTACATCTATCTATCTATCTATCTATCTATCTATATATATATATATATATATACAGTATATATATTTATGCTATATATAGTAAAAGATACAAGAAAGGATTGGGCAGTCCTGGCTATACATTATCACGATGCAGAAAAAAAAAAAAAATGTAGTCACAAAGGACTGAGTCAGGACAATGACTGATTGCAGGATGAAGGGTTCGGTTTTTATAGACGCTAAGCAGGAAGAGACGGGTCTAGGTGGGACTGACGTTGACAGGAGGGTGTGGTCTAGGAAGCTGGTGGGCGGAGCTCTAGCTGGACTTCTATTCTGGTGTTTTGTGGAAGAGGGGGAAATGGCATTAGTGTAGTTCATCAACCCCTGACTCTGCTTTTTACCCTTTGTTAAGCCCTTAGACTGCCTCTCATGTGCGCATGTGTGACAATATATATATATATATATATATATATATATATATATATATATATATATATATATATATGTTTGACAATATATATATATACATACATTGTGAAAGAAACAGCCAGACACACAGCAAAGGTTTGGGGGAGCCACCTGTATAGTTTCCCTGGTTGAAAAAGACTTTAAAGTAACATATAATGTGTACAGGTTAGAGTCCAAAACAGAACTGTTTAAGTATGGAGGAAGGAAGTGACATCCTTGGGGCCGGGACAGAAAGTGACATCCTTGGGGCCGGGACAGGAAGTGACATCCTTGGGGCCGGGACAGGAAGGATTTCTGTGTTTGGTCCACCTCTAACACCCTCAGAGAAAAGGAGAGCTTTAGTGCACCCTGCTGCCCCATTGCCTGGCGTGGAATTGGCATTTCCTTGTCCCTTTGGTTAACTCTCAAATGCACATGTGTGACAAATAAGCCCCCACAAAAAGAAATACTACAAAATGAATAAACCTATATATGGGAGATATATACACAATATATATATGGAATTTTAACAGATTAATATTATAATGAATGTGGTCATCAGTGCAATAAAATGCACAAAAAATTATAGGAAGTGGTTTTATACATTGCCTTCCCTATCAAATAAAAATACCTTTCAAGACTAAAGCAATATTAGTAGTAATGATGGTTTATTTAAAGAGCACTTTTAGTGGATTAAAAATGGTAAAAATGTTCAAAAGACCAAAACAGGAACAGGAGCACAGAAACCATTAATCAAAAACCAGCATCATGGCTTCAACACCAAATAAAAGCATAAAAGAATGACTAAGGAGCAAAATAGGTATGTGGAGCAAATATAACAGGAAGGAATAATTACATGCCATCCAGTCTTTTTTCATAGTAAGCTAAATTTAAAATATAATATAATATTGCCAGACTGACTTAAATCCTTGTGTGGTCATATAGGGCCTAAGCGTTTTCTGGCAGTATTGAGTAAAAAGCCAAAAAATTGGCTTAGACTGGCCAAGCTGCACAATGAAAAATGTATCAGATCTAAACAACAATTGAAATATTCTGCTTGCTGTAAAAAAAATGAATGTAGTAAAGTTAATAACAGTAAACTGTATTTTCTACAGCACCTTTAACAACAAGCCACTGGAGTACTCAGCTAAGACTCCAAAGAGTCCAATAAAACAAATGGAGGACACAGAGGCAGTCAAGAACAACTTCATGACAATTGATTACTTTGTTGGGTTCCTTTCATTCATTCATTCATTTGTTCATTCATTTGCTAAATCAGACCCTTTTTCATTTATTTCCAAATTCACTAATTTCAATTCATGTTTGTGGGAGGACTAGAGCCTATTCTATTAACACTGGCGACAAAGTGGGTAGCGATCCTTGATGGGATACTATTCTGTCACAGGGCAAAGGTAACTCCAACTCCCACGCTCAGTACAAAGTTGAAAATCAACCTGACTTGCACAACTTTCTAATGTGTTATTCAGTGAGTTGCCTCGAAAACTTGCATATTGTAATCTTTTTAGTTAGCCAATATAAGGGGTCATTTTGCTTGACTTTTCACTACTTCCATAATGGCTAATACGGTACAACACCCTAGTACTACAGTATGTAAGGTATAAACCCATCCGTTTTGTTACGCTGCTTGTCAAGTTTGAATTTATGGAATATTAAACATATGCAGAGCAATGAACCTGTAACACTTTCCATCCATTCATATTTCAAATTCAGTTTATTGTAACAAAAGATAAAATATTTTTAAATGCAGTTAATTCCATTTAGGGTTGTGGAGCCTGTCATCACAGCAGTGAGCACAACATAAACCGTCCCAGAAGGGGACACTAGTCCATTGCAGGGGCTAAGCACTTCCATAATCAACTTAGAATTGCCAGTTGCCTTTAGAGATTTGGGGTGAAAACTGCAAACCCCACATCAACACTGGAGGGGAATGAAAACTCCATAGATAGCAGCCAGGTATGAGATTTAAACCCAGGGTTTGAGGGATAGGAGTGCTGATCCACTGTGCCATTTTTATTGTAAAAAAATACTAATCTTTATTTTGTATATTGCTTTCTATTCAAATTAAATACAAAAGTACTTGGCTAAAGACTAAGATGATTAATGAGACGCCTCCATAAAAATAAACTAAGTAATTTCAGGCTGTGTAGCAAAGCCACATACATTTGAGTATTTTTTATAGCTCCTTTCATTTTAACCACAGATTTTCAACCACCCATTCATTTTTTAGTGCTCTTGTCCTATTGGGGACTGCGGTGGCCACATGCTGAGCAGGGTACACCAAACAACAAGACATTCCACTTCCTCTTGAGGGATTCCCAGGCCATCTGTGGGATTGATTCCTTCAGCCGCAAACATCTAACAAAAAATAGTCCTGATACACAATGAATGTCAAGGCTCTCAGATATGAATGATGATCCTGTTGGACAGCTTCGAGGGGGAAACTTTGGAGAAAGGTAGAGAGGTAGGATCGAGTAATGATTTTTGCAAAGTCTCCTTTTTACCAGTCTCCAGAGTGACGTTTTGGTGCAAGTCAACAGTTTGGCTCATCTAATAACGTATGTACCACATTCGAGGATTAGGCTTGACAGTGGTGATCAAGGACAGCACTATGGTAAAAGTGAGAAGCCTGTCTGGCTAATATCCATTTGTTTCATTTTCCAACTGGGAATCTTCGAATATCTTGGAATGGATGTGGAGCTCTGAAGTAATGATGACATTACCCTCTGGAATTCTGGTCTGAAAACTAACAGGCTTTCAGTGCTTATGTACCGTCTAGCTGGTGGAAGGTGTTTAACCTCACACACCCTACAAGTCTAAGTGTGTTTTACTTTTAATTGAATAGTGTTGTAAAATTCTAGCTACCTGATGTAATCCATAATAGAGTTCCCTGAAGTATTCAGTAGCTTCAGGAAAATGTTTAAAATGCCAGGATATAATCAGTCTGTGTTGGCTAGGTGTCCTGGAATCTTGAAAAGTGTCAGAATTCCAACTTCAACAGCACAAGTGGAGTGTGATCCAGATTTTCATGATCCTTTGTGGGAGAAAGAACTTCTTGTGTCACTGCCTTTAAGAGTTTTAAACAATTCTCTGTGAACTCTAAATTACCCTAATCTCAGAAGTGTAGGGCTCAGTCTGCCACACAAGAGGCCATTAATCTTGTCTGTCTGGGAACAAGTGGGCTTGGAAAATTAATGAACGATAATCCCTACTGAGTGTGTCCTTAATTTTAATGTTACTAATTTAAAGTAGAAGCACATTGGAAAGCCTGGACACACTAGTAGTGCAAAAGAAGATAGCAGCAGAATTGGATATTTATTTTAAAATTTAAAATTTACGCAGTTTTCGCAAGTTAATTTTTTACTCCAGAATACAGTAATCTATCTATCTATCTATCTATCTATCTATCTATCTATCTATCTATCTATCTATCTATCTATCTATCTATCTATCTATCTATCTGTCTGTCTGTCTGCTTGCCTGCCTGCCTGCCTGCCTCATAAAGCCCTAAAATGAACATCTTTGCTATTCATAATCTGTGCCTTTATATACAGTAGCTTTATATGTAGAGCATATCTGGACTCTCTAATAATGAATGTCACCACTAAATGTGCCTGTTGATGATACTGACGTTAATTTGGTTTATTCTAAATCATAGTGATCAGAGTAATTTGTAACAAGGGTACCATGTATGTAACATTTTCAAATTCTACTCATTTAAGATACAGTAACTTAGCACAGTAGTGCCTTATCTATCTATCATATATCTATCTATCTATCTATCTATTATATAGTGCCTTGTCTATCTGTCTATCTATTATATAGTGCCTTGTCTATCTGTCTATCTATCTAATACTGTATATTGTGCCTATCTATCTATCTATCTATTATATAGTGCCTTGTCTATCTATCTATCTATCTAATACTGTATATTGTGCCTTATCTATCTATCTATCTATCTATTAATTAGTGCCTTATCTATCTATCTAATACTGTATATTGTGCCTATCTATCTATCTATCTATCTATCTATTATATAGTGCCTTATCTATCTATCTAATACTGTATATTGTGCCATCTATCTATCTATATAGTGCCTTATCTATCTATCTATCTATCTAATACTGTATATAGTGCCTTATCTATCTATCTATCTACTGTATAGTGCCTTGTCTATCTATCTGTCTATCTAATACTGTATATTGTGCCTTATCTATCTATCTAATACTGTATATTGTGCCATCTATCTATCTATCTATCTATCTATCTATTTGCAAACTTATTGGAAAATGTTGGCCATCCTCATAATCTACCATTTATAATTGATGTTCAACATTATTATTCATCTACCCGTGCACTTCCTGAACCTGCTCGATCTAGTTTGTCATCACAGGAGTCCGGAGCCTGTTCTAACAGAATCATGTACAAGGCAGGAACAAACCCCAAACAGGATGCTAGGTCATTGTCTTATCAATAAAAGCTTTGCATCTTTATGATATGTGGGGAAAGCTCCATGTGGACTCTGGGGGAACATGAAGTCTTTAAAACAAAAGTGAAAGGTCAGGTATTTGAAAACAGCAGCAGGAATAACCATCATACCACTATACTAAATTCATTTTTAGTGGAAAATATAACTGTTATTAAAAATACAATAAATACCTATAACATTGCAAAAAGCAGAGCTTACTAATCTGTAAAAATATAAACAACTGGTGTAGTGCACAGAAATGAAAAATATACTCTGAATGTTTTTTTGGCCTCATCTTCTGCATTTCCTCCAACTTCCTCGTCTTGTTTTTCTCCCTGCGCAGATTTGGTTTCATTGATGAGTAATTCATACACTGTGCATGCAGTGCTAAAGCAATGAGGGATGAGTGTCATAAAGTAGTTCTAGGACATTGTAAAAACTGCAGCAGGCACCATTATATTTTGCAGCAGATCCTTTCACCATGTCATTGTGTAGTCATTTGTATAAATAATAATGCAGGTAATAATTATTTCATTATTTATCCTACTTGTGTAGAGTATTTGACAATGAATTGTTTCTTTTGACCATTTCATTTGACCCATTGTGTGCCTTATCTGGAGTTTTTGTGTTTTCCAGCGTTAAACATTCTGTTCTCTCAATGGATGCTGAAGCTTTGTGTCTGTAGAGATAACTGAACTTGCCAATTAGCTCACCAGACGAGTTTGTTGGTCTGAATGGCCCCTTCTTTTTTGACCTACATCTTACTTACAGTATGTATACATATATATCCATCCGTATTTTTATATTGTCATTCTTATAGACATGTATATTATGACGGACGGACTGCCGTTATTTTATCAGGAATTACATTCAGCCTTTTTGTGCAACTTCATCTTCAGTTTAAAACTTTAAACTGAGCAAGAAGCACGTGATTTATAGCGAAGCTTTTATTTATTTTACATTAGTATGTATTTTTCACAGTGAGTATTTCTCAGCGACTTGTTACAGATTTTTCAGGTTACAGTAAATAATATAATGGTAACTTTTCATTGAAAACAACACGGATTGAGCTGCTATCAGATTTATAACCGGCTTAAGGTCGAGTACACAATTCTGCAATACGAATTTACTAGTAAACATTAGAGCCAATGAAGGACACATCGTTAGCCATGCTCGAGCGAAGTCAAGCCGAGTATTCGAATACCCCCGGCGTGCATTCATTAACTCGGCGCACCCCGGCGGTGTACGCAGGTGGCATATTTAGAGCAGCGAGCGCAACTTGTACTGTAAGCGGCGGGGACATCAGGGAGAGGGATTAGTGAAATTTGAAGGATCTGGCATATTTTTCAGGTAAAACAGCAGCCCAGTGGTGCGCGCGAGCGTGTGCTTGACGTGAGCTGCCGAGCCGTCAGAGCTGGAGAGCAGTCCCTCCGGTCAAGTCTAGAAGCTGCAGCATCCCGCTTGTTCACACTACTGGTGGTTTACTGAACAGCGTCGGGGATTGTTGCATCAGATAGCAACAACTGCCTACCCCCATAACCCCACAAAAAATAAAAAAACAAATTTAAAAAACACGCCAACTCCTCTCAGCAACAGCTCAATACAGAGAACTGAAAAGATCCCTGGCATTAAAGTCTTAGTACTAAATGCATTCCGCGCAGAGTCCTAGGAGAAACAATGCATGCCTTGCTATTTTGGGAGGCAATAAAATTTGCTTATCATTTCAACGGGGTTTTGTGCGTCTGTTAAGGGAGGGGGTTCAATGAGCAACATAACTTGGAATATGAGCTGAATACTTTAAGACAATGCAGGCATATTGATTTTACAAAAGATTTTTCTTTGAATTAGCGCAAGGGGCTGGCGACCGAAAAGCGGAATTCACTGTTTAAAGTATTTGCGCCGCACACAGTCATCAAACTGAATATACCGCTGGATCAAAGGAAAGAAAAAAAAATCAAAGTACCTGCGCTCTCTGAGAAAACGGCAGCATTTTGTAAAGTTCATTCTAGCCAGGAGAGACATTTATTTCGATAAAAGTAACCCCGCGCAAGTGCTGGCAGAACTGAGTGCACCGTGGTGTAGTTTTATATTGCCAACTCCCTGGCACTAGAAACCCACTCGTAACCACCAAACATTTCAGTGTTTCTCGATCTGTACCGAGTAAAAAGACACTTTTCATTAACGTCTGTGGTAAAGGCAGCAATACAAGCGAATCTTTTCTATATACTCAGTTCATCCCAGGGGCAGATCTAACATCAGGGCATTCTGGGTGAGGGCGTACGGAGTCAGTGACGAGAAGAGACATTTTAAAACCAACACCCCCACCCTTCCTTCATGAAACGATAAGCTTATTTGGGAGTCGAAATGCACAAGGGGGACTATTAAACCCCCCGAATAAACGATCGAGTATCCGTTAGAAGAAATGATCAAGGGGATGATTCCCCAAGTTTTTGGAATCCCCCAAACCTCAGTGGCGATGACGCAATCGAGTCTCGCACTGAAATCATGCGTTAGTAAAATATAATCAACTCCCTGTTAAGGAGCTAAGTCACTCAGGGGCCTGTGGTGGTCTTAGTACAATCCTGATTCATCCATCCATCCATCGCGGGAGACGTCACCTGTGTCACAGTACAGGACAACAGTGGTGCTGAATCGCCTCGTCGACTGTAACGCATGCGCACGCGAAATCCCGAATAACTACCCATATTAGAGCCTAAGGTAAGTTGGCAAATTATTTTTTTTTAGATGGGTAGAGAGCGGGGGTGTGTGTTAAACTTTCAGTGACAAGGGGCAAAGTCAGACAGACACCTTGATTTAGGGGGAATCACCAACCACACCACACAAAGATAGTATTTAAGTATCTAAGGGTATTATAATTGTCTGAATCTTATGCTTTTGTTGCATTTTCAAAGAATTTCAGTATATTAGTAAAACATGACGCCCCCATGTGAACCCATTTTGACTATTCCTTAAAACTCTTGTTCATTCCATATGATGCTGAATCGTTTTCTTATTAATTCCTTCCATTAAGGAACCAGTTTCCCTTCAGGTACCGATCCCATTATTTTTGTCCTTACTGGGTAAACAGACCATTGGAAATTCAGACAGCATCTATCTTAGTTGAGCTAAAGGAGGACTCCTCTGACTAATTGGAGATGTCTGACTAGGAAGGGCTCTCATCTTTGTAGAGGCATTGTTCAAGATGAGCACTGCAAAATACTAGGTGCTGTTTACCTTAAGACACGGAGAACACATTGCATGATAAATACACTATGTAGCTTATGTTTAATAGCTACTCTATGAAATATGAAAGACCCATCTATCTGTTTTCAAAGGCGCCTTGATTCAAGTCTGAGTCCCACCTCTGTCGCTGTCAGTTTGGTGTTTGCCTATTCTTTTGGAGTCCCTATGAATTTTCATTGCATGCTCAAGTCCCTAAATGTTTAGCGACTAGTGTGCTAAGGCTGAAAAATGAACAGGTGTCCCATACAGAGTTTTTGTCTATTTTGAATCACATACCATTGAGATCGACCATAGCTTGTCATGCCATGTTTGGATGAGTTATATCATCACTGTGAAGATGTAAGTGTAACTTAACAACTCTAAACTGGCGCTCTATAGCAATGTGTGTGTGTGTGTGTGTGAGTATGCAGTGCAATAGAAGGAAATCTTGTTCAGGCTGTTCTTCTTCAAACCTTATAAGGCCTTGCCTTCATTTTTAATCAAGTAGATTAAGAAAATGGATGGTTGAGTTAATGGAGTGACCCAGAAATGCTTGAACATCTAAAATGAAAAAGTTTGTAAAAGTTTGTTAGAAGCCAAAATACACAGAGGAATTGATACTGAAGATGAAATATGACTTTCAGGAGGAGACAAGAGTTGACCAGAAATGCTTCCATAAACATTAAGCCTGTGGCCTCAAACTAGAATATTCATGTAAAGCATAAAAATCAATGATGCCTGGCATTTTTCTAAATGCAGATTATTCACACAAGTGGGTGATTGGTTTGTCTGGCAAAGCACTGCACATATTTATGAGATGCTCAAAGGAGACACAGAATTGTGGAATTCTGAACTTTAGCTGTAACTGCAGGATTCCAAGAAACTGGTAAAAAGGGCAAACATGAACAATTTCCAGTCAGTGTCATTTTAATTTACAATGACACGGCCACCACATGGACATCGACCTCTTTAAAATAACAAAACAGTAAAGACTGTGATTGGTTATTGCAGTGTTTTAATTTACCAGAATATACTGTATTTGTTTTATTATGTGTATACTATTTTTGTATATGTGTATATGCTGTATGTTTGTATATGTGTATATGCTGTATGCATATACTGTATTTGTATATATATATATATATATAGTAGGGGGCTTTGCCCCCTGCTCGCTTCTCTCTCCACCCCCCTGGACAGCGCTACGCACTAGCCTCTTTGTGGTTCTGCCACTCACGAATAGGGAGGTGAATGTGCAATTTAAACAGATTTTAATTTTCATGTGAAATGTTACATTTGCATCCGCACCAGGCATAACTGTCCGTGATTGCATTTTGTTTCTTTCTCTCTTCCTCTTCTTCTTCTCTTGGCTACTCCCATTAGGGGTTGCCACAGCGGATCATCTTCCGCATATTGACTTGGCAAAATTTTACACCGGATGCCCTTCCTGAAGTAACCCTCCCCATTTATGCGGGCTTGGGACCTGCACAAAGAAACACACTGGTTTCTCTACTAAATAAAATTACTTTTTCAAATGTTTGGCTCTGAGATTTGTTAATTGTCTTTGCAAAAGCTATTCTAATGGGAAACTGTTAACATTTTAATACGAATGACATATCAAGATCTCCTTTGTTGTCTCATGTTATCTGCAGAAGATGTATTACATTACCTTTCTTGGATACATCCTTCTTTCTGTAGTAATTTGTGCGGTGGAAGACTGGACAATGTTAACGGTTGTAGATATTCTTTGTAATATTGTAAGTTGTTGTTTTCATCTTCCGCACAATCACCACCAGCTGTTTCATTATAGTCTATTGATACGCTTTTAACCATTTTGCATGTTACCAATCAGCATTTTTAGCGTAAATTTGTTTGACTTCCTTGTTTCTAGGTGCTAGGAATGCCCGTGTACTCATTTTTTCTGTTGATAACCCTTCGTAATGAAATTCTTTAAAAAGATTTGTAAATAATACATCTTCTCTGATTGGAAACTTAAAGTGAGGAAAACATTAAAATTTATAAGAGCTAAGAGCACAGGAAGTGTGTCTGACAAAAGCATTCTCAAGACTGAGAGGTGAGAGGACCGTGGCCTTGTTCAAAAATGGTTGTAAGTAGGGCGTGACTTTTAAAAATATCATAGCAATATTCTCATCTCACGGGACTTGCTTTCAAAGGTTGTAAGTATAACGTGACTTTAAAGAATCTCATGTTAAAAGTCACCGTCTCACAGGGCTTTATTCCAAAAAGTCTCTTCAAAAGATCATGTCTCGTCGCAGGATAAAAAGATTTATATGTATTAAAGTATTATATATACAGTGTTTATATATACATATGTTACATAGTTTACTGTCAAATAATGCAAAGAGTGCGCCCTTATTTGGGCTCATCAGGCGTACACACTCCAGTGCTCCTGTTGCGAGTAACGAACCTCGGACGTCAGCGGCAAAGCCCCTTTACGCTGCACCACGGCGTGTGGTCTTTTTATTTAATATAAGGGCGAAACACGTGTCGGGTATTCTTCACATTATTTGACAGTAAACTATGTAACATTCTATGATCTGCTTCTCGCAACTGAAGAGGGCCCGTGGCGGATGTTTACCGACTGGCAGACCAACCACATGCGTTACCTGGTAGGTAACCACCTATACAATCAGATCGGAACTCAGACTACGGATGCTATGAATATATATATAGATAGATATATATAGAGTATGGTCACTGTTATAAATGTCAGTGTCTAGGACACAACTGTAGTAATGAACCTTTCCTCAGCCTAAGAATGTTTTGGCCATTTATCATAACTGGTACTAACAGAACATTGCAAATACAAATGCAAAACATTATCAGTAAAACAATTCCAATAAAATATTCTTTAAACATCGTGTAAAACAAATCTAGTAAATATTAGGTTCTATCTTACTGCATTCATTTCTACAGAATCCCCTCCAAGCTTTTGAGGTTGTGAAGTCCTTAATAATGTCTGTAGTATTCACTTAATGCCCAAGTTCTATTTCAAAGGCCAGGATTGCAGGACTGTTCAATCCTTAATGGCACATCGTTGAGCGTTAGTCATTTTTAATTAACATCAGTTTACTAAAACAATCATCTTTCACAGTGTAACTTGCAAAAAAAATGCAGTGCAATGCACACATCTGACTAAGGTCTTTGAAGCTCCATTCCATGTATTCCATGTGTTCTGCAATTCAAGAGGTGTCCACTCATTTTTAGAAAGAGCACATAGGGAACATTATTAGATATCAAAGGCAGTTGTCAAATCACTGGAGATGGTTATTAATGGTGTTATTACAAGACAATGAATATGTATGCTGACTGTCCCGGGACATCCACCAGCCCAAGGCCCAAAATATTTAAGAGCTGTATGATTATGTGATGTGTGAATGTCTTGAAGAGACTATATACCTGCACATCATGAACAGCCTGGTACTGTAGTGGCTGCTGCTTCTTCATCATGGCATACTGTGAGAGGTTTGTATATCCCCTTGTGACTTTATGAGTTTTTCCTCGTGTGCCGTGTTTTCCCTCCCACATCCCTACATATTAGGTTGACAGATAACTCTAAAATTACCCCATATTAGTGAGTATGGTTGTATGACTGGGTTCAAATTCCTGGGCACTGTGTAGAGTTTGCAGATGGCTCAGTGTCTGGGTGGGTTTTCCAGTTTTTCTCTAAAGATTTCTGTTTTGCTAGGTTAGTTGGTGGTCCAGTGTGAATGTGTGTGAATGTGCAGGCCCTTCATTGGACTAGCACCACATACAGGGTTAGTTCCTGCCTTATACCCAATGTTTTTGTCTGATTTAAAATAAGTAGCATTAATAATGTTTTGTGATGTACTGTGTATGCTGCACAATCCAGTGCTGGGCAAGTTCACACCTCACAAGAACTCGCTCAAAGTTCAGTTCACACAGATTAAAATTAATAAATTCACATTCATAATTCAATTTTCAAGTAGTTCATGTTCAGTTTATTTTGTATTTTTTAAGGAATGAGAATAAATGACCTGAGTTTACTTTTTTTCAATTTTCATGCCTTATATTAGGCTGTTATAATGATTTAAATACACTTTATTGAGTTATACCCAGCAAAAACACGTATAACCATATATGCTAATATTCTTCGGTCAAAGAAGAAATTAAATATTTACAAGTATACATATAAATTAGGATGGCAAGATGGCGAGTGGTAGATCTGCTGCCTCACAGTTAGGAGACCTGTCTGGGTTCACTTCCGGGTCCTCCTGTGTGGAGTTTGCATGTTCTCCCGTGTCTCGTGGGTTTCCTCCGAGCACTCTGGCAAAAGACATGCACGGTGTATTGAAAATCCTAAATTGTCCCTAATGTGTGCCTTGCGGTGGGCTGGTGCTCAACCTGGGATTTGTTCCTGTGTTGGCTGGGATTGGCTCCAGCAGACCCTGTGACCCTGTGTTAGGATATAGCTTGTTGGAGAATGACTGACTGATTGACATATAAATTACCGCTCTATTTATAACCGTGTGACAAAAATGGTGATTGTGGAACCAGCGTGTAATGTGAACTAACCTATTACACTGCCGGTCAAAATTCATGTCACATATTGCATGTCCAACAGGAAAATATAAAGTGGCCTCACGAAATACAACGTTATGCTCGTGTCAGCAGGGTGCAACTTAAGCACAAGCAGGCAGACACAGACAGGGCCTATTTGATTTTACGTTATTTTTTTAGAATACACATAAATGGCAAAAAATTCACACAAAATAGATATTTGTAACAATCCACTATTTGTGCTTATCCGAATACGACATTCGGAATCGACTCCACCCCTGCATTACAGGGTAAGGCAAAATGCTTAATCTGGAACTAAACCAGATCCAGAATGTCACATAAACTGAACTAGCTCACGTTCAAGTTCTTCACTTGCAAATACGTTACGTTAAGTTCACCTTTCGTAGAAAAATTAGCTTGTTCAATGAACAAACTCTTTCGAAGTAGTTCATGCACAACACTGACACAATCTTTATATGAGATATCTCAAAATGTGTATGAACTAATATTTTAAGAAATGACAAACTACATTACAAAGTGAATCAAAGATTTCTATTGAGAATTTATAGATACAATTGTCTGTAATGCATTGTGGACTAGGGCATGCACTTCTGTTGTCTGTGCCTTTCTTGTAGATACCAGAAGCAAACAACTGAGTAATAAAATTCTGCTGCTGGGATAGTCATGATGTTCATTGTTCTAAATATAGTCAGATTTCTACAGTTTTATATAAACGTGTTCATCTCTGTTTAGTATCAAATGCAAATACAAGTAAATTGCATGTTTCTAGCATTTTTGGCTTACATTATTTTTTATTACATGATTTAGTCACTTACTCAAAATGAATACAAAAAGAAAACCACACATAATCAAGTGTCTTGCTATCATTCATTTTTCAGTAAACCATCAGAGATTTATTCTCACCAGCATGGACTACTGTACAGTCAGTGATGGTATGATGCTTGATTTTAGTTTTTTGGCTTTCCTGTTTACTTTGTTGTGAATCAAGGAACTTACAGTACAGACTACAAATGCTAAAAAGCTTGTAATTCATATATTGGAATATTGAAAAAATCAGCACCACAGAACACGCCAGTCCATGGCTGTTTCCTGCTTTGCTCCAGTGCTGCAGGGATTGACTTGCCCCTTGTGACCCTGACTTTGCTTAAGTGGGCCTCAGAATAATGGAAGTCAGTCATTGTTGAAATTTGCTCAATCCAGGAATGAGTCAGGGAGTGTGGAGCCTATCCCATTACACTCAAAGAAACTGCCCTGGACAAGATAATGTGCCAGTCCATCTCAAGGCCCATTCACACACACATGCACACTCATACTGCGGCTAATTTGATTATCTAATCTGCTTGTTTTTGAGTATATGGAAGAAAAACAGGAAGAGAAAAAAAAAACACACAGACACAGGGAGAATATACAAACTTCACTCAGACAATGTGCAGGCAAGGGATTTGAAACCAACATACTGAATTGGTGAAGACGCAGTGCTAACCACTGGACTGCCATGAATACCCTGAGACCACTGCACACACATGTGCTTGTGAATGTTTTTTCTTTAAACAATATGATCTATTAAGGTTCACACACTTAACCCACTTTGTCAGAACAAGACCATAGACTATTTTGGAACCCAAACTTTTGACCCCCGGGGTACTTTTGTTTTTTTTCCTTTTTACTACAGTGAATTTTAAGGACAGTGCCACCTGGTGTCTGAGAGCAATTGAAACACCAGACTAGCAGACAAACGGACCAGAGCTTAAAATTACTTACCTGGCCCATGCATGCAGAGCGGACTCTTCCTTTGTTAGGAGACTGTACTGCTTTAATGTGGTAGTGACATCCTTTACATCCTCTACAGCTCTGTGATGGCCAGTGTGTTTTTCTACACAGTGGTGTCCTGGGCTGTTAACATTCCTTCAAATGAGGCCCACTGAATTAACAAGCTTATTAAGAAGGCAGGCTCTGGTATAGGACGTACTGTGCACCCCCTGGCAGTTAAAATGAAGGAGAGAGTCCGTACAAAAAACTGAGAGTCATTATGAACCATGCTGCACATCCTCTGATGCACTAACACTGAGGACTTTCAACCAATGAATTGCTTAACAAAGGTTTACCCACTTACTGGAGCTTCGCTATATCAACAAAAAAACAATAGGCTGACATGTTTCTCAAGAAAGCTGATTTGTTTTGGCCATGTTTGAAGCCACGACTGAACTTTAGGAATGACCGTACCTTGCAACCCAAGGAAAGACAACTGACTTGCTTTATTAAACAGTGTAACAGGTTTTAGTTGCGCTAACACAATTACTGAGGTTTCTCTAATAACTAGTTAGCCTTTAGAGATGGCTAATTAAGAGAGCTGACCATTCTGGTGTGCTAAGGAGCCTCTGAGACCAGTCACCATCCAGGGAGAAGATGTGGAAGTGGTGCAGAGCTACAAGTACCTGGGAGTTCACATAATCAATAAACGGGACTGGTCTGACCACTCAGTGGCGCTGCACAAGAAGGGTCAGAGCAGACTGAACTTGTTAAGGAGACTCGGGTCTTTTGATGTGTGCAGCAAGCTGATGGGAACATTCTACCAGTCCACAGTAGCCAATGTGGTGTTCTACACTGAGGTCTCCTGGAGAAGCAGCCTGAGTGCAAAAAGATGCAGACTTATCAGGAGAGCCTGGACACACTAGTGGTGGAAAAGAGGACAGTAGCAGAATTGGATGTCAATGTCAAGATATTTATTTTAATCTATCTATCTATCTATCTATCTATCTATCTATCTATCTATCTATCTATCTATCTATCTATCGGAGAACAACATTTTTTTGTAATTAATGCTCCAATATTGTTTTGTAAGGACTAACAGAAGTGTAAAACATGAAGATTTATTTGAATCTAATCGTTGTGTATGGAATAAGAGGGGCTATGGAGCATTGGAGGAGAAGGAGACTTAAAGTGGTCATATTAAACTTCTGCTTTGAATGGATGTGCAGAGTAGGAGGTGTATACTGGGGACCTGAGGGGATGATGGATTAAACTTTGTACTTAATAATATCTATGAAAATGAACATCACAGTGAAGTTTCTGTCTCCATGTTACCCCCAGTAGCACATTAAGTTGTAGAATATTTAGTTTCCAAATTCTCTAATCATATAAATGATTTTTCTGTGCAAATATCTAATTGTTGTGATGTTTTCAAAGTTGCTTTCCTATACAGTCTGCTGAGTAAACCTGCTGTTAAAAATTGTATCTTAAAGTATATTAGATTAAATTGTTTCTTTTGGGAAAGAATGGTTTCCTACATTTGTCTCCCTGAGGCTGTGAAAGTTCCTCAGTGTTACTCGTAACGCCTGCCATGCATTGTGTCACATATGATTTGAGCTTTCTGGGAATGGAGAACATGCTGGATTGCCACAGACTTTTGTGTTGTACCTGCTCTATCTATCTATCTATCTATCTATCTATCTATCTATCTATCTATCTATCTATCTATCTATCTATCTATCTATCTAATATATAGTGCCTTATCTATCTATCTATCTATCTATTTATCTATCTATCTATCTATCTATCATATAGTGCCTTGTCTATCTATCTATCTATCTATCTATCTATCTATCTATCTATCTATCTATCTATCTATCTCAAATGCAGTACAATTGTACTGAAACTGATATACTGCATATTATATTATATTATATTATATTATATTATATTATATTATATTATATTATATTATATTATATTATATTATATTATATTATATATTGATTTTCACCTAAAATCATTTTTGAAGGTCACACAGTTGGAGAGACCAGGCCGCCCTTTCTGGAGAAACTTTTTCCAGCCACTCCTGGTAAATTCCCAGAAAATCATAAAGCAATGGAGAGATATAATTCCTAGGTTTTATAAAAACTGAAAATTATGGAAACCCATATGTCCAGTAGGCAGGGTGGTCTAGTGGTTAAAGGTCTGGAGTTTGCATTCCAAGGATTGCTTAACCTGCCTATACTCCAATTATGCAAAATTAAAATGCAAAGCTTTTTAGGGACGTTGTAAGGTGATTTATAAACTAAAAGTTTGTTTTTTTTTTGTTGGCTAGTACTTTTAATGTAGTTTAGATTAGTTTATTGTCCACAAGTGAAAGTGTGCTTTGATCTAATATGCACTATGCAAAGCACATTACTGCATAGAAGACATGCAATGAAATACAAGTTAATTACATATTTATATACATAAAAAGATCTCTAGAATAGTTAGTTATTTAAAAAAGAGAATTGAAATTGAAATTTGGCCTATTTATAAGTTTTACTGTATTACTATCGGTTTAAAACTATTTCTAATTCTATCTGTTTTAAAATTTAGCAGCAAGTATTGTCTCCCAGATTACAGAGTTCTTCTAAAGCGTTGGCCTTTTCTGAAGTAGCAAATAGCCCATTACCTTTTTGTGATTAGTGTCTGTGGCTGTTCATAGCTATAGCAGTCTGGATTCAAATTTCCAGTCACTGTCTGTGCAGACTTTGCATGTTCCTCCTGTGTCCCATATGTTTCCCCTGGGCACTGCAGTTTCCTCCTACATCTCAAAGCCACGCAGCCTAATGTTACTGGCCACCTCTAATAAGGCTCTGCATGAAGGAGAGTGTGTATGGCAGTGTGTGGTGTACCGTGGTGGAAATGAGAAAATTAGCACAGAAGAAAAGGTTTTGACAGGAAAATGCCGCTTAGACATGCCTAGTTTGTCAATCTCTATTTAGATAAACTGTTAAAACAAACTGTTACCAAAAGCCGAAGGTCCCTGAAGCCCACAATGTCTGTTTGCTCCTGGGTTGATTCCTGCCTTGTTCCAGTTACTGTAAGGGTAAGATGGTATCACTTTAGATTAGTTGTCCCTAATATGCTGCACTTACCATGTTATTACTTATATAAGGTGTTATTGCCTTGTACGTATTGTGTAATATAGTGTAACACTATAATTAATTACTCAATTGTAATTGTTATTTCATAATTTTTAAAAGTATTTAAAAGTATTTATGTACATAAAAGGTATTTATGTACATAGACTGTAGAATAACAACTAGAATTGTGTTACATAGTAAATAGAAGGTAATAACACCTAGTTGCTCTGTAATTATACAGGTAATTACATGATAAGTACAGAGTTATTAGAAACACCTAATCTAAAGTGATACTGGTAAGGTCTCAGTACCTCTAACATTGTGCTGGGTAGCGTCATTTCAGAAAATGGATGGATATCCATCCATCCAATTTCCATCCCGCTGAATCCGAACACAGGGGTCTGCTGGAGCAAATCCCAGCCAACACATGGCAGGAACCAATCCTAGGCAGGGTGCCAACCCACCGCAGGACACACACAAACACTCACCAAGGCCAATTTAGAATCGCCAATTCACCTAACCTGCGTGTCTTTGGACTGTGGGAGAAAACCCACGCAGACACGGGGAGAACATGCAAACTCCACGCAGGGAGGACCTGGGAAGTGAACCCGGGTCCTCTAACTGCGAGGCAGCAGCGCTACCACTGCACCACCATGCCGCCCATGGATGGATATTAGAGTATATATTATTAATAATACTGTATATTGGGTTGGATTTGTGCCATGCCAGTCTTCTACCACATATACACAATATATTATTTTCTCGGCTGTCATATTTATCAAAGGCACCTCAACATTACCACTGTTTCTGTGTGTTTATTACAGTTTGGAGCCAAGGTGGGTTAAGTGATTTGCTCAGGATCACACATCACAAATGAGCATTGAATTGGCAGCCTTAGGGTTTAAAGTCAGGTGCCTTATGTTTTAGATCAGCTATGCAAACAATTATGACAACATTGCTTATTCAGTGATAAGTGCTAAATGTGAATGTACTTTGTGGAGAATACACAATTACCATATAATTAATAATTGCCTTAAGGAAAAAATGCAAATTAAAAAAAAGCAGTCTAAGAAATCGCAAACCGTCAGTGCCTGAGGGTCATGTGTGATTGTTCACTTTGCTCCACTCTCCTACATTGTTTACTATCATTTTTCCAAGTGCATGCCTTCATGTTGTGTCGTAACATACAGCTACCTGCCTAGTGATCAACGCCGAACAGGGTACCATGGCACCTTTTGAATGCCTTTTTAGTTTACCCAAGTGGCCTTTTGTTCTGCTTAGACTACTCTTTTCTCAGGACAGAAAAATGAGCTTGAATAACGTCAGAATAAACAGACCTTGAAAAGTGATCTTTGCAGGATGTTGATCTTCCTCTGCTTCACCTTGTTTGGGTTGGAAGAACGTTATAAACAAGAGCTTCAGTCACAACAACCAGCCTAGGAGTCAAACTGGAGTTAGCAGTGGCAGTACAGAAATGTTGAATTAATCTGAAGCTGGGAGAGAACGTCTCGCATAAAGAAAAGTGTTGTCAATGTTGCCTTGCATGATGATCACAAGATAAAAAAGAAATCGATTTGAGTCAAACCACAAAAGCAGGCCAAAGCAGGGTTATGTACTCATTAACTATTCTTCCATTATTTTGAATTTGCTTATTCCTTTCCCTTGACATGAGGAAGGTAAACAGCAGGGACAGTAACTAATAATCCATCCATCCATTTTCTAACCCGCTGAATCCGAATATAGGGTCACGGGGGTCTGCTGGAGCCAATCCCAGCCAGCACAGGGCAGGAACCTATCCTGGGCAGGGTGCCAACCCACCACAGGACACACACAAGCACCAATTTAGAATCACCAATCCACCTAACCTGCATGTCTTTGGACTGCGGGAGGAAACCGGAGCGCCCGGAGGAAACCCACACAGACACGGGGAGAACATGCAAACTCCACGCAGGGAGGACCCGGGAAGCGAACCCGGGTCTCCTAACTGCGAGGCAGCAGCGCGCCACCGTGCCGCCCGTAATTAATAATCAAGGGCCTAATTGTAACTTTCATGTCCTTTGAAACTGGGGTGAAATCAGAAAACTAGCATGCAGTAGAACAAAATAAGAATGGCATGTGTGGTGTCTTGAGTTGGAACGTGGGTAACGTTCCTTTAAGAGAATGGGAATTATGGGATAGAAGAGAAGTGCGGGAGATTGGAAAAAAAAAAGGAGAGTGAATTAAAAGCAGTGAATGGAGTCTTGTGTCCAAGTTATTTGTAATAAGTAAGATGGGATTGCACTCGCGTCCTCAGAAGTGTGAAGCAGCAGTAGTTAGTGTTGTGCCACCTGATGGTATGCAATATAATTTGTTTTGGGTTTTTTTGTAGTGTCTAAACATTTTCTTTATAAAAGGCCCTTTGAGAGGAGAGTATAAATTTCAGAGCCAAGTAGATAAATCATCAAGATTATCACAGAATGTCCAAAGGAGAGCTGAATTGAGGAGATAAGAACTCCGACATTATGCAAACAATTGATGGAGTGTACATAATTCCCCTTTTACTCTTTTTTCCTCATTTTTTGTGAGCTACTCCCACTCAATAGCATCTTTCTATCTCTGGAGCTACGGCGACTAATAATTAACATTGTGAGGTGTGGGAAGAGCAGCACTCCTGACAATGGAGCTGTTGATTCAGGGCCGCGCTCCCTCCTGTTTCCCCACGTCATCATTGCAACTTTTCACTGATAAACTCACAACTTAATCACTTTTCAGAGCAAGTGTTTGCACCTGGGGCTACCACATAGACAGCTCATGAATTTGTAACAATGACAAATGGCATAGCAAAAACACAAAAAAACAAAAAATCATGGGAGAAATGTAGTCCCCTAAAGACTCCCTGGGCATTTTTATTGTTATTTTTTTGGGTCACTTGGGTCATTCAGCTTTTTTCTTTTCTGATTCCCACAGGTGGATGACCAAATGAAGCTTTTGCAGAACTGCTGGAGTGAACTGTTAATCCTTGATCACATTTTCAGACAAGTTGTACATGGAAAGGAAGGCTCAATCCTTTTAGTTACGGGGCAGCAGGTAAGCACAGAAGTACAGGAACGCTTTTTCGATTATGGAGGCTGCAGGTTCAGCTCTCCATCTTACATTCAATTGTCAGCTTCAATGAAAGTTGTTCAAAAATGTGTTTATAAGCAAACCTTTAAGTTACTGGTGCTCTTGATAAATGATGGGAGGCTGCTGATGTTGGTATTCTGTAAGAAAGTATTTCAGTATGAGTGAAAGCTATTCAGTCTACTATTTCTTCTCGACTCCATATGATCATCAGCCAAAATGCTTCATCTCTCTGTAACAGTGAGGACTTTCTCAAAATGACCTCCCCAGACAGTACAGTGCCACCCATGTCACACAGCAGCACAACTAAGCATGATGTAGGAGTTCTTCATCATATAATATAGTTTTGTGTCTTTGGTTCACATAACCATATTATATAATGTAATTGGCCAAAATATATAACAAATACTTAACATTATCATAAAATTCTCTTGATCTACCTAATCCGAGTCAGGGTCGTGATTGTTTTTCGTCTCTAGAGTGTTGAACAGAGGAAGAGACAGATCAGGAGATAAAGATATATTCAAGAAACAAAGTGAAGGACAAAAGCAGGAAATCTGTTCTAATGTCAGAAAATTGGGCGTGGTATTTGTAAACCAGGGATTCTTTGAAAAGTACAACCAGGGGAAAGGTTTGAGATGCATCCACAATCACGGACAAAGAAATTAGCAAGATACCAACTTAAATAGTGTCTCACATGGAGGGGGGGATTCACCCAGTAGTTGGGACATGCTTTCTGTCAACCTCTACCCAAAATAGCAGCACCCATAAGCAAACATAAAACATAATGCTAAAATAAAACAATCACCCTAAATATAAATTATTCATGAAAAAATGAAGTACCATTAGATTCCTCGTCTTTCACAACCAAAATAAAACAGAATAAAATGAAGAAAAATTAAATTGATCCAACAAAGTGAAAGAAACAGAAGCTAACTTAACAGTTGGACGCTGACCCAGAAGCACAAGGTGCAAAGTAGAAGACTACTTAGACCAGGGGTCTCAAACTCCAGTCCTGCAGGTTGTCATTCTAACCCTATTCTTAAATAGTGGCCAGTTTTTGCTGCTAATTAACTCCTTTTCCTTTTATTTTAATTGACTTGTTTTTTAACATTTATTCCCCTGATTGTTCCTCTGAATTGCTTCATTTCTTTCCATAAATGGCACCCAAACAGAAATGAAATGTGACACGAGTGAGCCAACAGAAGACCAACTAAGTCAGGACCATCAACTCCAACCAGTTACTAATTAGGCACCGAGTCTTGTTAATTAAACCCGTTCTTTAATTTCATGGCTTGTTGCTGCTCTCATTGTACAATAGCAGACATTTCTGAAATTGTTGATGTTCATTTTTCCAAGAGAGTTGGCCAAATGTTTTAGGGACCTGAGCAGATCAACATTCCTGAGACCTTCATCTTTCTTTATTTTCAGATATTGTATGATGGACACACGTTGCTGGTCCTGTTTTTGGCTCATTTTGTATCTTATTATTGTTTGGCTGCTAATTAGGAAAAAGAAACAAGGGGTTGGAGTCGTCAAGAACAAGTCAATTAAAATTAATTCAAAAGAAGTTAATTAGGAGCAAAAACAGGCCATTAATTAAGAAAAGGGTTAGAATGATAACCTGCTGCCACTGCGGCCCTCCAGGACTTGAGTTTAAGACCACTGGATTAGACGATGCCCCAGACTGTTGCAGAACCCACTCATAAACCCTCCCATACAGAGCCAATTTAGAGTGGCCAATTACTGCAACACTCATTTATGATAAATACCAGAGTAGCCAGAGAAAAATACAGACAGACACGGAGCAAACTCCGTGCAAAACACAGACACAGAGCAAACTCCAAAGAAACAATGGCAGACAATCAAGCTGAATCCACGAAGCAGCAATAATACGCATTTCACCACTGTCTAGAAATAGTGAAACGTAAACATGTTCAAGAATTACTGTGAGAGAACTGAAAGACCATTAGATGGTATTGAAGTAAGAGACATAAATCAGTCAAATAACTAGGCAACCAGGAATCAAAGAGCAAGAGGATAAGATGTTGTGGCCAAAACTGAAACTCAAAGAGCCAAAACAAACCTACCACTACGACCTACTTGGAAAATAAGCTAACTATACCACACCAAACTACATACTGCTTATCCACCCGGGGTAATGCAGACTGACACCGGTGCAAATTTATAACATGCCAATTATGACTTTATAAATGTAATGACGAGGTCATGCGGCATGAGTCAATGTTATCGCATAAACAAATAAAACTAAAATAGTAGGAAACTTAAACTTTTCCAAAATTAATTAATTTGAAAGTCAGACAGGAAAATTGAAATATATGTCAAAAAACATAAATTAACTGAAAATGTACATACACAATGCATCTATTATTACAGTATCATTTTAAAAGAAATTGCACATTTCATTGGCTATGCACTTACACATCTACAACCTAAACACCATTACGCATTTCCCGATCTCTTTGATTGAACTTTACTTGGGTAACAGAGGTTTCAGGACATTGAAATAATAAATCTGCCATACGCATTAAATTATTACAAATGCATGTTGTTATAGTCTGCTGGAGGTCTTATTGTGGAGTTTTGTTTTTTGTCCCTTTTGTATCTTATTTTCCCTGCTCTTCATGAGATGTTTTGTTTTACACTTTTCGTAATCATGTTGTTATTCATTTCTCTGTTCCTTTTGTTAGTTTTGTTTATTTTTCTTTGTTTTTAGGCAATTATATTATTACATTAAGTTTCCCTTTGGTGCTGCCATTAGTCTTTATTAGGGTTATAGCAAGCACTTGTTGTCATTGCTCACAGGCAGCGACATTAACTTTTGAGTTTTGTTCTTCCGCACTAATTTGGTTTTGAAAATTTTTTTGTTCCAGGGTTTTTTGGCTAATTGATTTTTGGCATTTAAATTATGGATTTAATTTCAGATTGGGTTTTGTTAATTCTGCTTCTCCTGTTCAGTTTCATACCATTTCTTAAGGTATCTTCTTTCCTTTCATAGTTTAAAAATTTTGTTTTCATTTTTAAACTTTTTGTGTTTTGTTTTGTTTTTTTAATTTGGAAATTGTGGAATTCTTTTATTTTGTGCTATTTAGGTTTCTTATTTTACTTTGGCGATTTATTTTTTGGATATTTAGAATGATAAATATTAAGATTTGTCTGTGCTTTTATCACATTCCGCATTGATTATTGTAATTCCCTACTGGCAGCTTCTAATCTTTTATCACAGCTCCAGCTTATTCAAAACTCGGCTGCAAGAGTCCTTACACTGACCAGCAGCAGCGAGCACATCACACCCATCCTGCTCCATCTTCACTGGCTCCCTGTGCCTTACAGAATCGAATATAAAATCCTACTAATAATCTCCAAAGCCTTAAATGACCTTGCGGCAAACTACATCAGTGAGCTTCTCCATCACTATGTGCCTGTCTGCCCACTAAGGTCCTCTGATTCTGGTAATCTTGTTATACTCCACACTAATCTACACTCCATGGATGACAGGGCCTTCAGCTGTATAGCGCCCAGACTCTGGAATGATCTAACGAAATTAATCAGGTCAACTGACTCCATGAATTCTTTTAAAAAAACAACTCAAAACTCATCTGTTCAGGAAGGCTTTTAGCTCTGCCTGACTTTACTACCCTTCTCTCAGTTTACCTCTCTGTCAAGATGCTCATGTAACCTGTATGTGTGTGTTAGACCATCAATTATGTTGTCTGTTAGGCATTTTCTCTGAATTTGCTGTCTTAATCTGCTTTATTTATTTATCTGGTTTGTACAATGCTATATACTGTATACCCTGTCGTTCTTTCTTAAACTGTGTGAAGTGCCTTTAGCATGGGAAAGGCGCTATATAAATAAAATGATTATTATTATTATTGTCCATTCTTGCTGTAGTCAATTCAGGTAGTTAAACATCCATGCAATTTCTTCTTTCTGTAGTTTACCATTACAATATATTGAGAGGGAAGATTTTGCCACATTAATATTGTATATTTTCCTCTAGTTTTTGTATTTTTACAGGACCATAGACACATCATAGAACTCCTTAAGTGGTAGTTTCACATAGACAGGCACTTACATTTACTACAAAGTAGAAGGATGAAAATAAACATTAATAAAAATGATGTAACTTATCTCCCTGGACAAATAACGTGGACAACTTCTGACAGTGAGAACTTCAATGTCTGTAGCTGTAGTTAACTGTAATATGCCCTGTTTTATACCATTCTTCATTCACATAGATGACCAGATCGTTTTTTTTCACAACACACTGGTTCTCTCTCCTCTTGAATAAGATGAAATCAATCCCAGCCTTAATCAGGTATATCAGGCTTCAGCCAAATCTTTGTAATACATATGATGCCACATTACCTATACACAACATGACCAGCTCCGAGGAGAAAACAGCTCATCCATTTTATTTGAAAGCAATCAAACATTGCTCAATAGATGGCAGACCAGTTCCTTTTTCTCTTCATTTGATTCCTTCTCAAGCTCTTTGCAGTTTATGTCTTTGGACAAACAACTCGTGTGGTAGTGTGAAACGCTCGAGATCACAGTGCTAGTAGCTGATTACGGGAGTATTTACTACAAGCCACCATTTTAGCTTGTCAGCGTTTCATACATTTCTTACATTGATGTTGCAGATGTCAAGTAGCCTTCAGATCCTCTTTACCCTCCTTGTGACTTCTCCCAAGTTTGCAGTTGGTCTGAAAGGCAGCTGAGATATGTCGGTGTTTGGGTTTGTGACGACAGTAGCAGATCCTTATTAAATTTAAAATCCATTTATATGGTTTTCTACTGGATAATGTCAGTGACAAGACTGAAGCCAGATCAACATTAATCCTCAAGTTAGTTAAAATTAGTAAACTAAGTTGAAAAACACAAGGAAAATGCAAACAGAACACAGAGTTTCTGTAAAAGACTGCTGATTGTGCATAATCTGGAAGTAACCAGCAACAAAAATCAATAAATGATACAATACAGCAGGTACAACACAAACGTCTGTGGCAATCCAGGGTGTTCTCCATTCCCAGAAAGCTCAAATCATATGTGACACAATGCATGGCAGGCGTTGAGTAACACTGAGGAACTTTCACAGCCTCAGGGAGACAAATGTAGGAAACCATTCTTTCCCTATAGAAACAATTTAATTTAATTTAGTTTAATATACAACTTTTCACAGCAGGTTTACTCAGTAGACTGTATAGAAAAGCTACTTTGAAAACATCACAACAATTAGATATTTGCACAGAAAAATCATTTATATGATTAGAGAATTTGGAAACTAAATATTCTACAACATAATGTGCTACTGGAGGTAACATGGAGACAGAAACTTCACTGTGATGTTCATTTTCATAGATATTATTAAGTACAAAGTTTAATCCATCATCCCCTCAGGTCCCCAGTATACACCTCCTACTCTGCACATCCATTCAAAGCAGAAGTTTAATATGACCACTTTAAGTCTCCTTCTCCTCCAATGCTCCATAGCCCCTCTTATTCCATACACAACGATTAGATTCAAATAAATCTTCATGTTTTACACTTCTGTTAGTCCTTACAAAACAATACTTGAGCATTAATTACAAAAATGTAGTTCTCCTTCAGAGAGATAGATAGACAGATAGACAGAAAGATAGATAGATATGAAAGGCACCATATAATAGATAGATAGATAGATATGAAAGGCACCATATAATAGATAGATAGATAGATAGATAGATAGATAGATAGATAGATAGATATGAAAGGCACCATATGATAGATAGATAGATAGATAGATAGATAGATAGATAGATAGATAGATAGATAGATAGATATGAAAGGCACCATATGATTGATAGATAGATAGATAGATAGATAGATAGATAGATAGATAGATAGATATGAAAGGCACCATATGATAGATAGATAGATAGATAGATAGATATGGCACTATATGATAGATAGATAGATAGATAGATAGATAGATAGATAGATAGATATGAAAGGCACCATATGATTGATGATTGATAGATAGATAGATAGATAGATAGATAGATAGATAGATAGATAGATAGATATGAAAAGCACTATATTATATGTACTGTATTAAGTACTGATGTGCTTTACTACAGTATATAGCTAGATTAATATGAAGGCACTATATTTCATACATTAATAACAAATGTGCTTTATTACAGTATATTTTTGGTATTTGGTACACAGGCATATCTAGACATATAAATATGAAAGACGCTGTATTACATACAGTGTCAGTATATGGCCTCTGTGGATTTGAATAAAATCATAGACTAAATAAGTTGATGTAATCAAATTGGAGTATCTTTATTTGTCTTCGTAATTTTTTGATCCAATGCAAAAATGGGATTTTTTTGGTATAAACTGAAAGAAAGAAAGAAAGAAAGACTAGCCGGTGAAATGCGAGCCCGGCACCGTGGGACGTGTGGAGTATTTCACTATTTGCATATTTTGGTTAATGAACAGCTGGCGTTGAGGGGCTCAGCAGGGAAAAGGAAGCTCTCGACCTGTTTCATTATCTCTTGCTATTTTACTGCGGGTTAAGAGTGACAGCCATCCAGTAATGTACAAATCATCAAAATGAAGCTCCGTCTACATGCCCGAAAACTGCCTCGTGTGCTAATGATATTTATAGAACACAAATGATCAATTAGGGTCACATTAGGCAGTTGCGCGCTGCACTCTGTTCTTCACATGCCGGAGTGGAGAAGGGGCTGTGCTACTCATGTAACATCAGGGAAAGCTCCCCTTTTGTTCGTCCCAGGCTGCATTTCGGTTGAAACAGCATGGGGACCCACGGGGAGATGATTCGGTGTGGGTTGGGGAAAAGGCTGGTGAGCGATCCTCACAAAGGAATTTGAACAAGCGCACAAGTAGATGAGCGGAAAAACGAAGGAGAGACCTCATCAGATATAAGATTTGATTACAGTTTTTGATATACTGTACTTTGCTTGGAAATTTTAAGTAGTTAAATGTGAACGGAAGTTTGACAGAATGAATTATGGGTGCGCGCCACCGTGAAAATGCGATTTTTTCCGAGGTCAGCGTTGTCAGAGCGCTGGCATAATATAGGGAGAAAAAATATTAAATAAAGTATTAAATAAAGTGTGGCAATGCAACAAATTTATCGGTGCCTTAAGAGTCGTAAAATTATAACTCTCCAGACAGCCACGAAATCATCCTGTCGGAAGATTTATCCCACTTTGAGATTTTGGAAAGAAAATGGCTAAATACTTCAATCAATCCAGTTTTAATTAGTCATTGTCTTTTCTCCCAGCACTGGCGGACAACAGACATGAACCAAGAATGGACTGGTCGCCAGTCCTGTACAGGACATAATCACTTCGCGTATTCAACCACACCAAGGGTCGGTTTGGAGTTCATAATTGCGAGGGTTTGAGATGTGGGATGTGACTTTGAAGCACCGCGCGGAAGTTTGAAAACGGATTTCGTTTTACACTAACTGACATAAAAAGTCATCAAAATGTCAAACAGGCAGCTCAGGCGAATAAACTTCACACGAAACTGTCGTAGTAGTATTCAGTGAAGAGCTCGGAGTATACTGGCATTTGAAAAATGCGAGACACCAGAGAGTAAAATGAAAACCGCAGGAACAACAGCAAATGGATTCAATGAATTGACCTGAACAGGAGACTGCTGCCTGTTTTTGAGTGACGTGTGAGCCTTTCACGTTCTTATGTATGTTTCCACCCAAAACTAATTTACTTTTAAACCCTCCACTCCTCCGTCATTCCAGTTTCTGCCCTAAATCTGCAGGGTATGTAAATGACACGATGCAGGAATGATTCTTACGACTGTGCATGACTATCATCATGTAAGTCTTAAGTATGAACAGAAAGAATTTCAGGTCTGCTTAGTGATCTCCTTTGGATCCCAAAACATTTGTGTGTGCTCTCAAAGAAAGTAAAATCAACAGAGCTGGAAATGTCCAGTGAGGCAAAATAAGAATGAACCATTTACAATTTAATAACAAGTTCCATTTAACAGCAGAGAGAGAGCATAAGTAAGGAATTGTTTGCATCAAAAATGGTGGCTTTCCATGCAGGAACCAGTCTGAGCCCCCCAGGTTAGCTGGTCACCTACACTTGTTTGCTTTACATCTCTTTATTCTTTGAAAGCTGATGATTATTGGAAACAAGTATCTTGAAAAGCAACTCAATTAAGGCAAAAGAAATGTGTTCCATTACTCGTAGCAATTGGTTACTCATTTGGAAAGGAGCTGAAATGAAAACCTTCAGCCACTGCGGCCAAACAAAATCAGAATTTGACAGACCTGTCCTAAAGGACGCCCAGACCAAGACCTGACGAAATCTACACAGATGATAAAGACCATGGGTTTCAAACGCTATGAGTTAGCGCACTTTAACTTATGATTTGGTAATTGTTATACATATATATATAAAGTACTAGCTGTGCTACCTGTTTAAGACAGGTCAAAAAATTATGATTAATGTAGACCTCATGGTTTTTATTTGATATATGGGTTTTCCATTTGGTCTGGTATTATAATATACCCCCAATCCCCTTTCCTTATGGTAGCCAGTTCCTCATTGGATAGGGAAACCCATTTTCACCAAGTTCTTCTTAGTGTCATGTGTTGATCTGACCACTCAAAGTCAGAAGTGTTCTGCTGGGAAAATGTGACAGTGGTTGTTACTGCATTGACCTGGTTCAGTAAATCTAGCCTAGTCATGTTGGGGCTTTGGTTTCCTGCCATGTACATTCATTTATGGTTACTTCCACTGATCCATCACCCACCATACAAAGATTAACATTGCAGCTATAAACCTCATTCACGTGGCCCAAGCCAGTGAAAGAAAGTTGCTACCACGCTGCTGTTGCTAGCATATAACATCAGAAAATAGAATAGGAAGATAATACCAATTTTGTTATTTCTAGACCCTTGTTTGGTATTTTTGGTAGTTTGGTAAACTTGTTCCAATTTTTTATTTTTGTGACACTTCTTTAACTTAATGTTTCACCTATTTTTTACATTTTCTTCCTAACCCTAGCAACCTGATGGATACACAGATACCACAATGCGCACCCATACAGTAGACACTTGTGCTTTTGCTAAAGTGGAGAGGCTGATTTCTGCCTGTCTAACAGTTAGTTTCTGTTGGACATATTCAACGTTACTGTTTGCAGTGCATCATCTATTGGAATATGTTTTGTAATGAATGTAGTAATAAAATGCATTGCAATTTTCACTCCAACAGATGGCGCGTTACAAGCCTCATCCTAACCCTAACCTAGAATCCCATATCAAATAGCATATAACATAGCAACTGCACAGACACACAAACACTTGTCCTTTTATTATGGTAGATAATTATGTGTATTGCCATAATCCTCCTGTATGATTTTTTTTTTTAATGTAACTGTGCTAAACCCATGGTACTTTCACCTTCTCCTTTTTCATTGCAGCATATTTGTATATTCTACTGTATGTGTAAACTAACTCCTAAGCATCTTAGGATTACTATTACACATTTCCACTTTATAGATTTAAACTTTAATTGTCCTATCGAGAAAGCTGTAGAGTATCATGAAGAGCTGCACTCTGACTGTTAAAAGTTATTGATTTGTCATTCTTGACAGCAGTGTGCATTCCAAAATGTGATTTATGCATTTGATAAAATGAAATCAGTGATTCTGAATTAAATACATCAAACAGTCAATCAATATTTATTTTATACAGAGCTTTACATAGCGACCACAAAGGGCTTTACAAAGCAATTCATAATACACTCCAAATGAGTGATTGGAGTGACTGCAGGAACAGAAGCTTTGCCATGTGGACTGAGCCAAAGCTTTAAATACCGTTTGGATAACGGATTCACAACGTCAGTTTAAGCATTACAAGTAAGATCAAAAGTCCATCCTAACTGGCTATAGCGTCCATATGGTTTAAGTCCGTTCGCAAGCTCTGACATCTGTAAATGGGCCCCCATTCTCTACTGTCACCTCTTTTAAGAAGTATCAGAGCAAATTTCTCTCATCATTGGACAATTGTAGTCTCTCCTGTTTGACTTTTATCCACACTGGTCTGTTTCTTTTTAAAAATGCAGACATTAGTCTCTGTTTTCATCTTTCTTCCACTCTACCTTAGCATTTTCAACCCCTAAAAACTGAAACTTTTGAAAAAGTTCTCCAGGGCCGTATACTTCTGAAAACACCGGCTTGGAGTTGTAATGGGTGAGAACACAATAGATAGATAGATAGATAGATAGATAGATAGATATGATAAAGGCACCATATGATAGATAGATAGATAGATAGATAGATAGATAGATAGATAGATAGATAGATAGATAGATAGATAGATATGAAAGGCACTATATTATATGTACTGTATTAAGTACTGATGTGCTTTACTACAGTATATAGCTAGATTAATATGAAGGCACTATATTTCATACATTAATAACAAATGTGCTTTATTACAGTATATTTTTGGTATTTGGTACACAGGCATATCTAGACATATAAATATGAAAGACGCTGTATTACATACAGTGTCAGTATATGGCCTCTGTGGATTTGAATAAAATCATAGACTAAATAAGTTGATGTAATCAAATTGGAGTATCTTTATTTGTCTTCGTAATTTTTTGATCCAATGCAAAAATGGGATTTTTTTGGTATAAACTGAAAGAAAGAAAGAAAAAGACTAGCCGGTGAAATGCGAGCCCGGCACCGTGGGACGTGTGGAGTATTTCACTATTTGCATATTTTGGTTAATGAACAGCTGGCGTTGAGGGGCTCAGCAGGGAAAAGGAAGCTCTCGACCTGTTTCATTATCTCTTGCTATTTTACTGCGGGTTAAGAGTGACAGCCATCCAGTAATGTACAAATCATCAAAATGAAGCTCCGTCTACATGCCCGAAAACTGCCTCGTGTGCTAATGATATTTATAGAACACAAATGATCAATTAGGGTCACATTAGGCAGTTGCGCGCTGCACTCTGTTCTTCACATGCCGGAGTGGAGAAGGGGCTGTGCTACTCATGTAACATCAGGGAAAGCTCCTTTGTTCGTCCCAGGCTACATTTCGGTTGAAACAGCATGGGACCCACGGGAGATGATTCGGTGTGGGTTGGGGAAAAGGCTGGTGAGCGATCCTCACAAAGGAATTTGAACAAGCGCACAAGTAGATGAGCGGAAAAACGAAGGAGAGACCTCATCAGATATAAGATTTGATTACAGTTTTTGATATACTGTACTTTGCTTGGAAATTTTAAGTAGTTAAATGTGAACGGAAGTTTGACAGAATGAATTATGGGTGCGCGCGCCACCGTGAAAATGCGATTTTTTCCGAGGTCAGCGTTGTCAGAGCGCTGGCATAATATAGGGAGAAAAAATATTAAATAAAGTATTAAATAAAGTGTGGCAATGCAACAAATTTATCGGTGCCTTAAGAGTCGTAAAATTATAACTCTCCAGACAGCCACGAAATCATCCTGTCGGAAGATTTATCCCACTTTGAGATTTTGGAAAGAAAATGGCTAAATACTTCAATCAATCCAGTTTTAATTAGTCATTGTCTTTTCTCCCAGCACTGGCGGACACAGACATGAACCAAGCATGGACTGGTCGCCAGTCCTGTACAGGACATAATCACTTCGCGTATTCAACCACACCAAGGGTCGGTTTGGAGTTCATAATTGCGAGGGTTTGAGATGTGGGATGTGACTTTGAAGCACCGCGCGGAAGTTTGAAAACGGATTTCGTTTTACACTAACTGACATAAAAAGTCATCAAAATGTCAAACAGGCAGCTCAGGCGAATAAACTTCACACGAAACTGTCGTAGTAGTATTCAGTGAAGAGCTCGGAGTATACTGGCATTTGAAAAATGCGAGACACCAGAGAGTAAAATGAAAACCGCAGGAACAACAGCAAATGGATTCAATGAATTGACCTGAACAGGAGACTGCTGCCTGTTTTTGAGTGACGTGTGAGCCTTTCACGTTCTTATGTATGTTTCCACCCAAAACTAATTTACTTTTAAACCCTCCACTCCTCCGTCATTCCAGTTTCTGCCCTAAATCTGCAGGGTATGTAAATGACACGATGCAGGAATGATTCTTACGACTGTGCATGACTATCATCATGTAAGGCTAAAGTATGAGCAGAAGGAATTTCAGGTCTGCTTAGTGATCTCCTTTGGATCCCAAAACATTTGTGTGTGCTCTCAAAGAAAGTAAAATCAACAGAGCTGGAAATGTCCAGTGAGGCAAAATAAGAATGAACCATTTACAATTTAATAACAAGTTCCATTTAACAGCAGAGAGAGAGCATAAGTAAGGAATTGTTTGCATCAAAAATGGTGGCTTTCCATGCAGGAACCAGTCTGAGCCCCCCAGGTTAGCTGGTCACCTACACTTGTTTGCTTTACATCTCTTTATTCTTTGAAAGCTGATGATTATTGGAAACAAGTATCTTGAAAAGCAACTCAATTAAGGCAAAAGAAATGTGTTCCATTACTCGTAGCAATTGGTTACTCATTTGGAAAGGAGCTGGAGTGAAAACCTTCAGCCACTGCGGCCAAACAAAATCAGAATTTGACAGACCTGTCCTAAAGGACGCCCAGACCAAGACCTGACGAAATCTACACAGATGATAAAGACCATGGGTTTCAAACGCTATGAGTTAGCGCACTTTAACTTATGATTTGGTAATTGTTATACATATATATAAAGTACTAGCTGTGCTACCTGTTTAAGACAGGTCAAAAAATTATGATTAATGTAGACCTCATGGTTTTTATTTGATATATGGGTTTTCCATTTGGTCTGGTATTATAATATACCCCCAATCCCCTTTCCTTATGGTAGCCAGTTCCTCATTGGATAGGGAAACCCATTTTCACCAAATTCTTCTTAGTGTCATTTGTTGATCTGACCACTCAAAGTCAGAAGTGTTTTGGGAAAATGTGACAGTGGTTGTTACTGCATTGACCTGGTTCAGTAAATCTAGCCTAGTCATGTTGGGGCTTTGGTTTCCTGCCATGTACATTCATTTATGGTTACTTCATACAAAGATTAACATTGCAGCTATAAACCTCATTCACGTGGTAAACCCTCATTCACGTGGCCCAAGCCAGTGAAAGAAAGTTGCTACCACGCTGCTGTTGCTAGCATATAACATCAGAAAATAGAATAGGAAGATAATACCAATTTTGTTATTTCTAGACCCTTGTTTGGTATTTTTGGTAGTTTGGTAAACTTGTTCCAATTTTTTATTTTTGTGACACTTCTTTAACTTAATGTTTCACCTATTTTTTACATTTTCTTCCTAACCCTAGCAACCTGATGGATACACAGATACCACAATACACACCCATACAGT
This sequence comes from Polypterus senegalus, assembly GCF_016835505.1. Classification (NCBI taxonomy): domain Eukaryota; kingdom Metazoa; phylum Chordata; class Cladistia; order Polypteriformes; family Polypteridae; genus Polypterus; species Polypterus senegalus. Next base: position 112,145,925 of record NC_053167.1, on the reverse strand, counting down.
AGACACTTGTGCTTTTGCTAAAGTGGAGAGGCTGATTTCTGCCTGTCTAACAGTTAGTTTCTGTTGGACATATTCAACGTTACTGTTTGCAGTGCATCATCTATTGGAATATGTTTTGTAATGAATGTAGTAATAAAATGCATTGCAATTTTCACTCCAACAGATGGCGCTTACAAGCCTCATCCTAACCCTAACCTAGAATCCCATATCAAATAGCATATAACATAGCAACTGCACAGACACACAAACACTTGTCCTTTTATTATGGTAGATAATTATGTGTATTGCCATAATCCTCCTGTATGATTTTTTTTTTTAATGTAACTGTGCTAAACCCATGGTACTTTCACCTTCTCCTTTTTCATTGCAGCATATTTGTATATTCTACTGTATGTGTAAACTAACTCCTAAGCATCTTAGGATTACTATTACACATTTCCACTTTATAGATTTAAACTTTAATTGTCCTATCGAGAAAGCTGTAGAGTATCATGAAGAGCTGCACTCTGACTGTTAAAAGTTATTGATTTGTCATTCTTGACAGCAGTGTGCATTCCAAAATGTGATTTATGCATTTGATAAAATGAAATCAGTGATTCTGAATTAAATACATCAAACAGTCAATCAATATTTATTTTATACAGAGCTTTACATAGCGACCACAAAGGGCTTTACAAAGCAATTCATAATACACTCCAAATGAGTGATTGGAGTGACTGCAGGAACAGAAGCTTTGCCATGTGGACTGAGCCAAAGCTTTAAATACCGTTTGGATAACGGATTCACAACGTCAGTTTAAGCATTACAAGTAAGATCAAAAGTCCATCCTAACTGGCTATAGCGTCCATATGGTTTAAGTCCGTTCGCAAGCTCTGACATCTGTAAATGGGCCCCCATTCTCTACTGTCACCTCTTTTAAGAAGTATCAGAGCAAATTTCTCTCATCATTGGACAATTGTAGTCTCTCCTGTTTGACTTTTATCCACACTGGTCTGTTTCTTTTTAAAAATGCAGACATTAGTCTCTGTTTTCATCTTTCTTCCACTCTACCTTAGCATTTTCAACCCCTAAAAACTGAAACTTTTGAAAAAGTTCTCCAGGGCCGTATACTTCTGAAAACACCGGCTTGGAGTTATAATGGGTGAGAACACAGACTCCAAATGCACTCTGATTGGTTCATATTTATTAAGAAGCCCTTCCCTAATTGGATCCTGCTCATTCCAATGTCTCATTCCCTGAGTGGTCACCCTTCATGGAAAAAAACTTTACTCCAGCATGGCAGACACAGAGGAGTTGCTCCTCACGGGTCTTGTTGTGTTGCTTACCTTAAATTGCATTTTGTACAGTTTGAATGCTGCATATAGTATACAGCTTTCAGATTACAGTAAACTCTCTGTGCAGGGGCATTACCATATCTTTTAAACATCATTCCACCAATGCTAATGCCTAGTGCAGGTGAATGTCTACCTGATATGTGTTTTCAGCCATGTTACTGTGGACAGAGATACTTTCATAAACAATTTAAAAACACAAGTCTGGATGGAGACCATTTTCTCATTTTCATTGAAAGAACACACCACTTTTAAATGAAAATGTTGTAGTATGGACATAGCCTGAGTCTCCACATCTTTACAAAATGTTTGCACAAAGCAGAATATCTGATAAGAAGAGACCAATATAATATAATAAAAAAGAGGAATATATATCTGACATTCACACCTCATCCCATAGTTGTAAGCAATGTGTCTTTTATGGTAGCAGCAGAACAATCCCAAACTGAACAGCGCAAATACGCTGCACTGATCAAAGAATTCAAAAATATAATAGATCTTTGTTCCATGGCCTTTCATTGCTGCTGCTGCTGCTGCCTCACCTTTACATGAAGCTGTTTTTTGAATCCCATCCAAGTCCATTTCTTTGTGAGGTGTGCGTGCTGTTGCCATATGTGCCTGAGTGTTTCTCCATATACTCTGATTTTTGGTCTAAATTTGAAAGACGTGTATGTTAGATTGATATGCAGCAGCTGCCCACGACCCATAAAATGGTTTGGGAAATTGATGGCTTTTTCCCCACGCATGCACTTTTTCAAGTTAATGGATGGTTTAATAAAATTGCCAATCCCTGTCTTGAAGTGAAACTCTTACTTAATTTTATTTATTTATCATTTTTCTGCACTCAGCCTGCAAAGTATGAAGCAGAAGGCAGTGAGCAAGTTAAGATTTTTCTGACTGCCTTGTGTAATGTGCTTTTATTGATGGCGAGCCTTGTCTTTGTTTCCATACTCTTGTATGGCAAGAGCGCATCACCTCATTGTTCCTGTTTATGTTAACAGAATGTCAAGTGCATCTGTGAGTGCGTTTATCCATACATTTACTAAACCCATCTATCTGTCCATTACCTTAACCTGCATATTCCGCTTCTGAGTCAGCCTTATTTTCTGTGCAATATTAAAATGCATACATTTCAATAAAAAAGTGGAAGACTGGGGGTGTTCTTATAACTTTAGCAATGGCTTTCTTACTGACACTGGAATTGTCAAACCTGTGGCTCCAACCCTTCTTCTCACAATTGAAAGTGACGCTTTGCTTACTTTGGCCGTTATTAAGCTGTGCTTGAAACTGTTGTCCTGTGAGGTGCCAATATGAAAGCTGTTGACTCTCAGAACCTTGTCCTCTGATTTTGTTCTGGCTTTAGGGCCAACAGGCCCATTCCTGATAACTTCTGCCAGTTTTTCAATTTAATTTTGATTGTATAGGAAACCGTACTCACTGACACCATGGTTTTTTAGTAATGCCGCTAAAGAAACTCCTACATTTTTAAAGATTATAATGTCTTACTTTGTTAATTGTCTTTTGTAACCCCTATGATCCCAATATGCAGTGCAATATTGCCCAAATGATGCTTTAGAGGGTGCAGCACTGCATTTATACTGATAAGTAACCAGCAAAAGATGGGACACCTGTAGGAATTGTTAGCATAAACCTAAGAATACTGCGGTGGGCTGGCGCCCTGCCCGAGGTTTATTTCCTGCCTTGCGCCCTGTGTTGGCTGGGTTTGGCTCCAGCAGACCCCCGTGACCCTGTAGTTAGGATATAGCGGGTTGGATAATGGGGATGGAACTTAAGACTATTTAAATAACTTCCATTTCTAGGACTTCTTTGAAAATTACATTATTTCAGTTTTTGGTAACCTCATTTTTTTTTATTTTACTGCAATTTACCACTTACCTTTATGCCATTTCAGGTTATTAACTGGACATGAACTGGTTAAATTTGAATAAAAACTGGAAAAAAGTAGAATGTTCCTTTGACCAGTAATAGATACAGTATATTAAAATGCAGCATATAGAAAAAGGAAATCATAAGAATACATATATTTTCGATATGTGAAACATTTGTGATCTATCAAAATAAGATAAGGTAAATGCAATGTAGCTGCGTTTTCCCAAAATTACCAAAGTTCAGCAGCTCTAGCATAACAAATGGGATTCAACAAAAGTCAGACGTGTTGAAATGATTCCACAGAAAAAAATATTTGTTTTTAAAACAAAATTCAAAGTAAAACAGTTCGCACAAAAAAGAAAAGATCAAAATAGCAAAAATTAGAAAAGTTCTTGTTTAAGAGAAGTTCTGTTCAAAGCTTTTAAATCTTGTTACATTTATAATCGTTGCAAATCACTTCATAACATTTCTGGACCATTTCAAATGGTCAGAAAACTGTATCCCTATCCCATTTCTAAGCTAAAAATGGGTCGTTTAAGTCCCTGTGTACTGGGACCTATTCTAAACAACGACTGACTCAATTAATACATTGTATCTTAGTTATAGCAAGAAAGTTCTATCTTGTACTAACTTATAGGAGGAAAAGACTATACCATTGTCTATGAATATGAAAAAATATATATTCTGTTGAAATTAAGCAAACACTAATATGAGTTTAACTCAAAGTTTTACCTTTCTAAGATTGGCTCTTACATGCAGTATATGAGAATGAGCGAGTGAACTCTGAGGGGCTGCTGCTCCTCCTAAGGCTCATCCTAACCTCACACCCAGTATAGCCTGGGCAGACTCTGGATTCTCAAGACTCTAAAATGAATTTGTCAGGTTCAGTATTTGGAGAGAAGAAATTTGTATGGGGACCAAAAGCTACTGTATTTGTGTGATTTTTATAAAACATACATATGCAGTATGCATTCGCTAGGCAAAACCCCAGGATCACTATATTAATACTGGTTTGGGCCTCCTTTGGGTCTCATAGCAGCATTAATTCATGGATGCATGGATACCACAAGATGTTAGAAACCTTCCTTCAAGATTCTGCTCTACATTGACAAGATTGCATCTTCTGCACATTAATGCTGCGAATCTCCCACCCAGAAGGTGTTCTACTGGATTCAGATGCAGTGACTGGAAAGTCCACTGATGAGCACTGAACTTATTGTCATATTCATGAAACTAGTTTGAGACAACTTTTGCTTTGTGTCATGATATATTATCATGTAGGAAGTAACCATTAGGGGACAGGTAAATAGTGGCCATGAAGGGATGCAACAATACTCAAACAGCTCATGGCATTCAAACAACGACTGAATGGAATTAAGGTGCATGAAGAAAGCATTCCCCACACCATTACTCCACTACCATCATCCTGGACTGTAGACTCAGGGCATTTTGGGTGCATGGATTCATACTGCTGGCACTTAATTTGGACCTTACCATCTAAGTGCCTCAGCAGAAATTGAGATTCATAAGACCAGGCTATGCTTTTCCAGTCTTCAAGTGTTCACTACAGCCTCAGCTTTCTGTTCTTGGATGACAGGAGTGGAACCTGACATAGTCTTCTGCTGTTGTAGCCCATCCACCTCAAAGTTCAACATGTTGTACATCCTGAGATGCTTTTCTGCTCATCATAGTTGTTCAGAGCGGTCATGTGAGTTACAGTAGCCTTTCTGTCAGCTCAAACCAGTCTGGCCATTCTCCTCTGACCTCTCTTATTAACAAGGGTTTTCATCTGCTAAAGTGCCATTTACTGAAGGTTTTTAGTTTTTCACACCATTCTGAGTAAACTCTATAGACTGTTGTGTTGTAAAATCCCAGGAGATCAGCAGTTACAGAAACACTCAAACCAGCCCGTCTGGCACCAACAATTATGTGGCGGTCCAAATCACTGAGATCACATTTTTTCCCATTCTGGTGTCTGATGTGAATATTAACTGAAGCTCCTGACCTGCATCTGTGTGATTTCATGCATTCCTCAGATGCCACATGATTGTATGATTTGATAATTATATGGACAAGCAGGTGTACAGGTGTTCCTAGTAATCCCCTCAGCGAGTTTACTTGACCACATTTTGACCTTCTAGAGCAGGGCTTGCCAAGTCCTGTCCTGGAGGACCACCGTGGCTGCAGGTTTTTATTCTAACCCTTTTCTTAATTACTGACATGTTTTTGATGCTAATTAACTTCTTTTGAACTTGTTTTAATTGACTTGTTCTTGAAGACTCAGACCCCTCCACTGTTTCTTGTTCCTTAATTAGCAACCAAACAATAATGAGATACAAAATGAGCCAAAACAACTGGTGTCCATCAAACAATATCTGACAATAAAGAAAGATAAAGGTCTCGGGTATGTCGATCTGCTCAGGTCCACAAAACATTTTAACAGGGCTTGTAGAAAAAAGTAAATCAACAATTTCAGAAATGTCTGCTAATGCACCACGAGAACAGCAACAAGCCATGGAATTAAAGAACGGGTTTAGTTAACAGCAAGAATCAGCTCCTAATTAAGTAACTGGTTGGATTTTGAAACCCTGACTTAGTTGGTCTTCTGTTGGTTCACTCACTTCACATTTCATTTCTGTTTGGTTGCCAGTTAAGGAAAGAAATGAAGAAATTCAGAGGAACGATGAAGAAATACAGGGGAACAAATCTTTAAAAAGCAATTCAATTAAAATGAATTCACAAGAAGTTAATTAGCAGCACAAACCAGGCACTCATTTAAAAAAAAACAGGTTAGAATGAAAACCTTGCAGCCACGGTGGTCCTCCAGGACTGGACTTAGGGACCCCTGTTCTAGAGTATGTCTTGTGGGTGCCCAAAGTTGTTGGTTTCCAAAACCACTGTCTGCTTTCAAGACGGTTACAACAAGAATGCCACGTGATTAATCATCCTTTAGTGGAGCTGCTGTTTAATTTTTCAATTTTATTATTGTATTATTATTTATATTATAATAACTCCACCAACACGAGTCTCAAAAACAGGTGAAAGCTGCCGAAATGGACCTTGAACTTTCACTTTTTTACACAGGTGAAGACTGCATTGTAAAGGTTTCATACTTACTGCGGTCACAAGCTCCCGTCAATGCACTTTTTTCATATTTAGTCTTTTAATGAAGATACATTCCACTCTCGTAATGTAATGCATATCAAAACATATTGATGTGTCAAATGAGCATATTACAAAAAAAGAAATATGTCACACCCAACTCAGGTTAGTCCAATAATCAGAACCTGATGCTGTCACCTCGTAGTTTGGAGCCACAGTATGTACTGTAGAGTGCACAGATTCAAGACTATTGGGCTCTCCCTGAGGCCTGCTTACTTCAAAGTGCTTTGCTTTCTTACATTTGCATCGTAGACTTTACTTGGTCTTTGGCTCTTACATGTTGGTTATCTTACTACAATTTATTTTATCCCTAGAGTGAACAGGCTTGTTTAGCTGAGCTTACTAACCTTATGGTACCTTTACTTTTGCTTATGACTTTTAAATTTCATTTATTTATTTATTTATTTTAAGCAAATTATCCATCAACTCAAGTATAGCTGTGAACAGAAAGTGATTTGTAGAAAAGAAAATTAATCAATTTCATAATAAAAATGTAACAACATGAGTATATACATTTTTAATCAAGCAGCATTATATCAATGATAATGTAGTATCTTTTAGCATCACTTTATAAGGTGTACTACCTCACATGTCACCAAATACCACATCAGCTCTGCCCCTATCAAAATGTAAAAGATGAAAGCATGAATAATTGGAGGGCTAGTACGTCAGAGACACCGCTCCAGAATTCTGGGTTCAAATCCCGGTCTGGTACTGTCTGTACAGAGCTGACTTTGTTTCCCTGTATTTTTTTCTTGTGTACGTTCGTTTTCTCCCACATCCCAAATACATGCAGGTTAGGTTATCTGGCAACTCTGATTTGGCCTGCACTGACACCCAGGCCAGGACAGCAATGGTTCCTGTCTTGTGTCCATTACTACTGGCATCATTGAGTTCCCTCATGTAGAAACAAATAAATAAAAATATGCACATTAGTGAAACAGAACATTTTAGAGTGAATATCTGAACATTTTTAATTTCAACTAGTATTGTCCTGTAGATATAATATAAGCTGGGTCCCTGGAAGCAAGCGTCAGAAGCACTGCAACATCTTGTCATATTCTATATCCACCCATCTTTGAATCTGCTTAATTCAGTTCAAGATCACATGAAGTTGGAGTACAGAACAGCATTTCCTGCAGCCATCCTTAGACAAGAGGAGTTCTTCACAGGTCTCATTATCACACTCACAGGCTGTCACTCACTTTGGTCAATTAGGATTCCCGAATTAAATATCTTTTGAAAGTCTGGTGGAAATAGTTATAAAACGCGCAAAGATTTGACAAGAATGTACAAAATCCTTAAAAAAAGAATTAGCAATATTCTTGCATTTGATGTGACTAGTGTAGAGGGCATCCCTCGTGATGACAGAATGATGTAGTTAATCAGCCACTAACTGATGAGCAAGGCTCTTTATGGGGCCCCTCTATTATGGGCTCCTATGCAATGCATCCCCTATAACCTCCTATTTGTGCCCCTGCAAGTCATTAACCACCAACTGTAATTGTTATCATGTAATTTCCGCCCCACTCCTCATTCTTGCACTTGTGCTCTTAATGATTTGTTTTTACTATGACATCCTGGATGTGACTTGTGGCACAGTCATTGTGTGTATCGATTTTGTTCATTCTCAGTAGGTGAGTACGTCAGTCCTCCTTACACATTCTAAAGGTATGTGGGTTTGGTTAATTGTGAAGGACAATTTCAGAAGGATTGGAGATGTATCTGGGAAGCCGTACAGAAGGCGTGTTTTTGTATGTACGCACATGCATGAGTTAGTAAGGTGAGATGATTTAGAGAACGGCACTTATCAGAGGCGCTTCACTGCTTAAATCTATTTGCCTGGATATGTGGCTGCCCATGATCTCAGGTAAGGAGTCTAGCTTGGATTAGCAAATGGAGTTGGGAAAGGTGAGTGCATGTAGCAATGATTAGACCATGGACATCACAGAGAGAAGATCATTGGAGCCACATGGATTAAGCTGTCAAAGACTGCATCATCTGATGAAAGATGTGGCCTCTAATAAACGTAATGTGAAGGAGTGAGAGAGTAAAGGATAGACTCGGTGTTTCACAATGTATTAGGCTGCCAACACTAGTAATAATGACATTTCAGCTGAATAATATCGTAGAAAATCACACATATCTATCAACATATTATTTTTTCAAGCAAGCTGGAAACAGGCCTGAAGCACTAGGGACAAACCAGGCCAAAGTCTTTACTGATAGGCATCACCCCTGGCAGCCTGACCCCAAGCTCTACTGGTAGACATCATCCTGTCTAGGCCCCAAAAATGGAAATAGGCTTTTGAAGTTTAAAATACTTCAAATTGTCCAAAAATAAATCCTTGACCTGAGGAACAAGACTACAAAGAATCTTTATTAAAAAAAAGGATCATTTGAATTTAATAACAAAAAGCGAAAACATTACTTAAGGCAAGAAAAAAAAGCCAAAGGTTTGCCTAAAAAGACTATTCGAAATAAGCAATCCAAAACCCAGCAATCATAAACCCAAGCAAAAATTCAAAAGACAGAACAAGAACAATTAACCACAACGAACCACTAAGGGACCTAATCCCCACCCACATCTATGTAGACTGCGGGTGGTCTTACAGCTGTGACATCAGGGTGGCACTGGCTTTTGGGGGGCTGCCATCCACAAAACCCAAGAGATACAGGAGAACAAGTAATTCATAGGTAGCAAATAATAATTAAATGGAAGAATATTGGCAAAATGTGCATAATTACAATAAACACATAAAAATATTATATGAAATAAACAAAGAAAGACACAAAAAAAGGAAAATAAATGTAAGTCGGGTAACACACCCTCGCTGTAACATAGCAGATATCAACATTTGAATAATATTTTAAATTTGGGAGCTAATTTACTACCTCTTTTAAAATCTGCAGAGCAGCGCCTTCTGCAGGGAGATGGGCGCAGTGCTCCCACTTGCCCTTAATGTAGAAACAATACTGTCTGTGAGCGATTTGGCTCTGCAATGGGCAAGCCCCCCATCTATGGTGAATTTGAAATTTCTGCCCCATGTGGCTGGAATAAACTTTAGCCCCTGTGACCATTATAGGGTTAATAGTTGTACAAACTACAATGAAATTCTTATTTGCATGTGCTAATCAAATCGACACGCAACACATTACCACTCTATATTAACTGGAAAGGTGGGTAAGAAAACGGATTATTAAACGCTTATAGTGTGTTTCATGCACTACACGATGCAGCTTACTCTCTTGTCAGAAGTACAGATTCATCCTTCCTTTTAAGAAATACCACTACAAGCCAGACCCTCAGGCAGACAACCTTCCGGCCATTTCTTCATGCACTGCATTATGCAGTCCTCAATATATACCTGCAAAGCCCAGAGTTCTCAGTTTCATAGACAGGCAGCCACATTCATTATTTTAGCTGATGTTAAGCCATGGCAGATATCATCACGGAATGTGAGTATACGTGGGAGTAGCCCCTGTGATGGACTGACAAACCATTCAGGGCGGCCAAGACAGACTCTTGTAGCGCATGCACACACAACCCTGAACTGCATTAAGCAGTTTGAGAATATTATGCTATTAAATATAATTGTTCAGGAGTGCTGGCTTCTCAGTGGAAATTAAATAGGTAGCAGCTTTTTTGTTCACCTAATGATTGTTATTATCATAATAATTTACATATAACACACACTTCATTGCATATTGAAAAAACGGATACTACAAAGTTTACAGTATGATTAAGCATAAAATATACCTATTTATAATTTAAACATCAAACATATACCAGTGCATATTTTGCTGAGATCATTATAATAATAATAATAATAACTGCCAGGTAAAGTGAGTGCTGCCCAGATGCAGAAGATAACCCTTTCAGCTGCTCACAGCCTTCATAAATTCCTGACCATTGGACAATAAGCCCTAAGGACAAAGCACAAACAGAAAAAAAAGATGATAATAATACTTAAAAAAATTAAAATTTTTAAAATTAAAGCATACAGAGTAAATTAGAAATTACATAAAACAATGTCCTGTAAGCAGGTTTAGGAATTGGTGAGATCCAGTCTATTTAATTCACTAACACAATGAAGCTTCAAAGAGTGTCGCTTCTTACAAGCACATTCACTTTTTCCTTTATGTAAATTTTTTTAACCAAATAAGCCCTTTTTTAACAGCCTACAAAAATATATATAATGAGATTTGTTTGAATTTTTTTTTTTTTTTTTTGATTTTTCACGCAGCAGGCTAATTGGAGTGATTTTCAGTTTCTTGGTGAATCCATTATTGGATTCGTTACCGTTAATTATGAGACTTGTTTTTCAGTGAACTCACATCTGTTAAATGGTGACGGCAAATCATGCACGTCTTTTTGGCTGTACTGTTTACACCATCGAAGCCACTATTCCCAGAGAATTCTTCCAACAAGCACCGTTATTCTTACGAACAGGAAGACGCAGAGCGTGATATGTGTGAGGCAGGGCGCTCATTGAAGTTATTTCATGCACAGTTGATTTTATGCAAATTGATTGACACCTTTGGGGGTCTGCTTTTCACTGACTCATAATTTTTTAAGCCCTTAAAAAAAAAAAACAAACCCGGTGTGCATCTCAAATTCTCCTGCCTGGACTAAAAAATTCTACTCATCATATTTACACAATAAATAAATTCCAATCTGCCTCATTTTTAATTGCAAATCCTGCTCGGGGGACCCATTCTTGTGCTTAGGAGGCAGCCGTCTACCTTCTTCCAGAAACCCTGGCGCAGTCAATTATGGTAATGAATTGTCAATAAATATAAAAATTTAATATGGTCTGCTTACAGTGAGTGGCAGCTAAGGACTTGCCTCCCAGACAAATTTGCTGTTGCTGCAGATATTAAGTGCACCTGAAAGAGTAGCTATGGGCCATGGGGCCAGTGAGAGGCCTGGTATCAGAGCCCGGGACCTCCAGGGGCCTGCTAACGTTCCTCCTCATAGAGAATGCGAATGTCCAAGAGAAGAAGAAGCCTCTGTTTATTTGATGTTGATGAGGCTGCCGTTGGTTTTTCCTTTATTTAGTTCCCTATAGAGATGGGAAGCCAAATCATATCTTCCCTGCATTACATAGACTCGAGTTTTAAAAATATGCAAAGCTGGAGCCTGTTGAGGAAAGAAAAGGAAGAAAAACCTGCCATCCTTACAAAAGATGCAGGCGTCAAGCCATTTCTTCCTCTGGGTGTGAAATTTCTTTTTGAGTTTCCTTTCTTGCTGTAAGAGCTAAACTGGAAATGACCTGCTTGCATTAATCGATGGTGTGACCTAGACATGTAAGTTTTGACGACTCCACGGTATTGTTTCATTTGGTTAAAAAGGACTGGCAGTGAAGTGAATCTACTAATGCAGTAGCCATGGCAAAGAGCTTCATGGATAAATTGCCCGTCCATACCGATCATTTACATTATTCTTACCTAAAATGAGCATCAAAAGGTTGCCAGTTTAGTACCTGTCATTAATGCAACTTTGCAAGCCTCTTAACAGGGAGAACAAATAGCAGGGCAAAGCTAGATGCTTCGGGTGCCAACTGGGCAAAACTCTGTTTAATTGGAACAAAAATTATAAAAGTTAACAAAAAAATGTGCCTTCTCCATGTGCCCTTTAGAGAATACAGTCCTTCATTCTAGAATAACAAGTTACTGGCTCTGGCTTAGGTATGCACAGAAGCAAGGTCAGCATAGAAATGAGACACCACCTTCCAGGAACGCTATCTTTTTATATCAGGTTTACCGGAAGAAGCGTTACTTCCTTTGGTTCAGTGCCCTCCTTCAGGGGTGGTATCTTGAGGCTGTGTAAGAGGAGACAGGACTGTTAACAACAACATCCCCTCTTGTCCTGAGTTTAGGCGAACTGGAAAAATAACCCTCTGGAACACATGCTTGGCAATATATATATATATATATATATATACTATATATATATATATATACAGTATATATACTAGCCATGCAGCTCTGCCCACGTATTAGTGAAACAGGACGGTGAGGAGGGCCCCACCTGGCTCCCCACTCCTGACGTCACTCTTCCCCCTCCCCTTAGCCCACAGCCTATCTCTCGGATTAGCGCGAATATATCACTTCTGCACGCGAACTATGATTCTTAGCACAATGAAAGAAGTCACAAAATCTATTGGAATGTTCAAGAACACTATAGAAAAAAACACAATCTAAATCCATTAAGTAGTTCTCTCATTCGCTAGCTAAGCAGAGGTAAGGAACGCCCCAAGGCTGGTGCATGAGTGAGGAGGTCCCGCCCCCTCCCCTCGGCCCGCTGCATGTCTCTCGGATTTGTGCAAATAAATCAGTACTATGATACTTAGAGTGATGAGAGAGGTCGCAAAATCAACCGGCATGTTCAAGCAAATTATGAAAAAAAGCTCCGTCTAAATCTGTTAAGTATTTCTCTCGTTTGCTAGCTAAGCGGAGGTAAGGAACATGCCCCGAGGCTGGCGCATGAGTGAGGAGGGCCTCCGAAGACAAGAAGAAGGTTTGTGGTTGCTGAAAAATCAGGCAGCAAAACAGTAAAACACGTCTTTACAGAATGGAGTTCAAAATGGAACTGGTTAAAAAATAGGTTCTCTGGTATATATATATATCACACAAGCAGGTGGTGTTTCGGGATGCTAGAAAAGGAACTGATGTCTGTAGAGTTGGTTTTTGAAGTTTATAGGACATCATTTTATGGCGCAAGAAGTGACGTCACCAAAGGGTGGGTCAGAAAATGCGCTACTGAGAGGTACAGTCTTGTCGGTTTGCAGAGGGACAAAAGGAGACAGTATTAGAAGGTAGTGCCAACCCATGGACCAGCTGAGAAATTACACTATTTGAGCCTGTAAACCATCTCCCATGCGCAAGTGTGGGACTATATATGTATACTGTACAGTATACTGTATGTCTTGTGTGTGTGTGTCTGGTGCCTTCAAACAGTCTGATTGGTCAGTTTGGCTTTGCTGACTCAGTGGTAGAGATGGTGACAAGGTTCTTTAGGGGTGCAAAGTTCAATTCCTGCTTATGAGCTAAAATGGAGCTTTTTAAAACTACAGGAAAATGCATAACCTTCCAACTCTCATGGTCTTTCTGGAAGTTGCCATTTTTCCATTTCTTTTAGTACTCCATTGTTCTTCACACTTCAGAAAGATGTTCTTGTTAGGCAGATAGGTGACTCTAATTTGCCCCTGTATTAATATGTGTAAGTGTTGTCACAGTTGTACAATGAAATGTAGTGGTATCACTTCCAGAGTTGATTTATATCTCTACTTGATGACCCTGGGACCTTATAATGAAAAAGCAGGAATCATAAAAAGAGTGGGTAGATACAGTAGATGACATCAGTAAGTAATTTGTTTCATGAAACATTGCTTGCAAAATTATTTATCTATTATGTAAAAATTATTGCCATGAAAATGCTTTCAACAGTAAATTATATTCTACCATGAAGAATGGTTCTTTGTTTTCTATTTACATATGACAGCACCGCCTTATGAATATTCAAGCAAATAGTTGAAAAGAAGAGGAAATAGGAACTGACTAAGACAGTAGACAATGTGTTTGGCAAGCCAAGAATATGTCTTCTGTTAATCATTCACCATATTTGTTAATTCCTTCAAAGCAGGGTCTACGAGCAACCATTTAAACTAGCCAGTGAAAATACATGTATTTATACTTAGATATGTCATGTAGATATGAGTTGTAAATTATATGAAACTAGTTTTCAGTTTATTAACTGGTATCTTGAGGTGTGTTCGTTAACTTGTGTTATTCTACTGAAGTTATACTGTATGTGTATTACAAATTTGTGTTGTTTATTGCATATCCTTAATTTCTTGTTTTTACTAGTCTACAGTTTGACTCTGACTTCAAAAATCCAAAGTGAAATAAAGTTGGAGCGAGTCACTATTTCCTGATTCCCTATGAGCCTTTTGTGCAGTTTTAGTTTGGTGTAATCTTTGTACTTTCCTAACTAGTTCCCAAAGAGCTGACACTGATGTTATTTATTTTTTCAAGGTGGATTACTCACTAATAGTGTCCCAAGCTGGCACTACTCTGAATAACCTCATGAGACACGCACAAGATCTGGTGGCCAAGCTGCGCTCACTCCAGTTCGACCAGCGAGAGTTTGTGTGCCTCAAGTTTCTCGTTCTTTTCAGCCTAGGTAAGCACAAACATCTTCCCATTTTGGCCAAATGTGTTTTTTATTTTTGTCTTATTTTTTTAATCATGAATTATGGTTAAGAAATTTGTAAGTGTTTTAAAATGACAGCCACTCCTGAAAGTACTAGCTGAAATATTCCAACTTGTGTGCTGTATGGAAAGCATTAAATAGTTTAAATCAAGCCAACGTTTGTGGTGTTTGTGGCCATAGGGTCCTTTCTGCTTTGTTTTGTTGCTGGAAATTTATGTCCGAATACACTGGGCTTCTTTAAATTTTGCCACCACTTATGTACAGTCATTGAATTGAATATATCATGTTGGCGTAAGTACTCAACATTGGTGTTGAAAATGTGACCTGCAAGTCATGGTACATTCACCACAGAATCAATCAGAGATAAGTCCTGCTTCACACACTCACTCATCCTGATTTATTTCAAAATGCTCAATACAGTATTGACTTAATGTGAGATTTTTGATTTTTACTACATTACTAAATTCTTGGTGAATAAACCAGGCTTTGCTATGCATGGTATATTAGACTGAAAAAGCTAGCCAGCTTTCGCTGAAGAATTAGTATGGTGTAAATCATTTCCGAGGCAGATTCACCTCCATTTAATTGCTTTATTCACTCCAGAATTTGCTCAGTTTAATTGCTTTAATTGCCTGCCCTCAGTGAAGAGTGCTGCGCAAAACTAAACTGGATTGGACTGAAATTGCACGAATCCCATACCGTGTTGACCTACAGCGTGATCGCACATTGTTGTTGGTAGTCATATCTGCATTTTCATCTGAAAGAATCAGCTTGTGTAGAGTATAGTGTACTTGCAGCTATAAATTCCCTACAGTCAACATGGAGTAAATCTTACCCATTGGAAATGATCAAATGTTAAAGCAGGAATGGCAGGAGGACTAGAACAGGGGTATCCTATTACAGTTTTGTTAATGGAAATGTTTGAACAGCAGTTGTAAGAATGCGTTTTGGAGTCATTGTATATAATGTATTGTCTTCCACTCTACTTCACTGTAATGTCTGTAATTGTGGGGAAAACTGCCTTTGACAGCCTGGATAGCTTCTCATTGTAACTATCCTTCTGAGAAGTTGAAGAGCAGGTGGGATTCAGTGAAAAGTTAACTCTGGGATGCTGGCCTAAAAGAGGAAAGAAAAAGTCATATCTGAAACTGGAAAATAAAAAGAAAAGATTAAAATGGGCAAAAGAACACAGACACTGGATAGAAGACGACTTAGAAAAGCATATTATGGTCAGCATCCCAGAATTGTCTTTTCTCTATTGCAGATGATGTGTTTGGTGAGTATATATGGAAGAAGTCAGCTTATGATCTGTAAGGCGTTTGATTGTCAAACTACAGACCCTGATGTTTTCTTCCTGTCATGCAGTTGTCCATCTGGGTCTTCCCTTCTTTTTCTGTTCTGGTTTGATCCAGTTTGCTCTTTTCTCTCAAGCCGGTGAAGAAGGGGCCTGAGTTGCCTCGAAAGCTTGCACATTGCAATCTTTTTAGTTAGCCAATAAAAGGCGTCATTTTGCTTGACTCCTCACTACATTCATAATAGCTAATATGGCACAACACCCTAGTACTTCTCTCAAGACAGTAATAGACACTTTGCTATGAAATCTCCAGTTTCTTGGCAGTCTGTCATATGTAATAACCTTCATTGTGCAAAAAAACTGGCACGTTTCATGAGAAAACTGTTTCATTTTGGCCATTTTTGAACCCAGATCTGAACTTTACGAATGCTATTATCTTGCACCCCTTGTGAACAGAATAACGGGTTTCAGCAGTGCAATAACTAACCAATCAGGATTTAAATTATTGAGGTTATATAAGGGAGTTGATCACTGAAACACTGAAAGAACGGCAGCTGAAAATGAAGTTTTAATGGGGGCAAATAAAAAAGTTCATATTCAGAAATGGGCATGGGTGCAGAATGTTGGGGTACCAACCTTATGATCATCTTTTAATTAAATCAAAATACAGAAAAGAAAATAAATGTGCCAAAAGCAGTCTTTTACAGGTGACTGTTACGTCTCTATTGTTAACAGCCAGGAAATCTGACTCTAGTGGTTGCCATAATCTGAAGATGACCACCATCTGTTGGATATCTGGTGTATAAAGGTTCTTGCCCAGAAGGTCCATGCCTAGGCAATCTCACCAGGGAGCCACTCTGAGCTACAGAAGAGAGAGGAGAAACTGTTAGCATTAGCACCTCGTCTTGCAATGGGAAATGCCATGGGTGGTGTTACCAGTCTTTCATTAACCCTTTAGGTGTTCCTGTGGGTGCATACTTAACTATTTATACACAAACACACTATCCATATGTATATATATATATATATATATATATATATATACACACACACTGTATATGAGAGAGATGATGATGAGTGACAGACATGAAGGAGTTCAAATGTAAGTTGGGGTGCCAACAAGCACAAGGTGGTGCTTAAAACCCATAAGCAAGCAATAACTGTTGAATATGCCTTTCCAGGCATCCAAACACAAAGGGCTCAATAGAGATGGTCAGGCTTTGGGGGAGCGCCGGTATACGCGGTCTCAAGTCCAAAATGCTGCACCTCCTTCTGAGGATGTCCGGCTTTATGCTGTCTCAACCAGAAAGGAAGGAGCTTCTCTGGACCATCTGCACCTGCTGAGTGTGTCCTCGCTACTGTGGAAGGAAAAAGAAATGATACCATTAGTTAAAGCACCCCCTATCACCCCCAGGGTGTTATTGCGTACCTCAGGAGAGCCCAGAAGGTGATCTTCTGACGGACATGCATGACTAAAAAATATATATATATATTTATTTTATATATACTTTATATAATTTATAAATATAATTGTATATATATAAAAATATAACATTGTCATACCAAGTCACAAGTCATGGAGATCCGTTTCGCATGCGCTTTTGAGTCTTTATTGGACCACCATCTGGCTAGGTAGCTGTTCCATATCCCCAGACACAAATACCACCAAACACTCTTCATCTCACCTCTTTGTCTCTAAGTTCCAATTTTAAAATCCTCCAACCAATGAAACCTTGTGCAGTTCACCACCTGTAGATTTATAGATTAAAACGTGTTCGTGAAGAGCCACCTGAATATATTTGAGAACTTATATTGTATATTATTTTTGTGAATGAGTCTGATATGGTCTTCTTTGTAAAAGGTGCTATATAAAGAAAGTTGTACTTTAACAGTATGTTTTGTCAAGTATCTAAATTGAACATTTTGTGGCTAATGTCCACCATGAAATGCACTATATAAAATAAGGATTTGTTAATTACGCAAAATTACATAAAGAAGAAACATACACCATGGAGTAAGTAGGAGGAGTCCTCTAGTGTTTTGCTTTTCAGTGTTTAAATTGACGTAATTATTTTTATTCTAGCAAAAGCAGTGCCAATCAGGAAGTGCAGATAAACGCTGAGTGTGACAGGTGCACTACGATGCAAACATATTAAATGAGTCTGTCGTTTCTGAAATGCGCAGACGAGGGCTGGCAGCCTGCATTTAGGTTGGCCATAACTGCTGAAGATATGCACGTGTTTGCACAGAAGGCTGTTGCAGGATAGCACATTACATGCATGTGAATGATACGTCTTAGTTTACCAAGGAGCTGCTACTCTTTCACAACGTATAGAGCAGCCTACTTTTATCTCCACTTCTGTCTCACTGTCTCGTTTGTATGATTTTATTTTGCTTGGAGTTGATTATCTGTATCATATCTTGGAAGCGCCATACATAATGAAGCATGCACCTGGGGGACATGTATCACCTCCGGCAAAATCGCCTCTGCAATGCACAACTAAAGATTGTTGCTTTCATTGGAGGAAGTGCAAGACACAGCATGATTAGTATTTGCTCAGCACCATCTGATGTACCTGGATAATGCGTTACAAAGGAAGACAGAAACAAACTGTAATTATGCAGAATGGCAAACATTTATTTCCACAACAATGTGTGTAAAATCAATCCGTCTATCTCAGTTTTATGTAATGCCTTGTATGGAATGCATAATCAAAAACCACAATACAAAATACTCAACAGCATTATACTAATAAGTGGCGCAGTGGTAGCGCTGCTGCCTCGCAGTTAGGAGACCTGGGTTCGCTTCCCGGGTCCTCCCTGCGTGGAGTTTGCATATTCTCCCTGTGTCTGTGTGGGTTTCCTCCCATAGTCCAAAGACATGCATTGTGCATTGGGATTCTAAATTGGCCTGTTTTTGTGTGTCCTGCAGTGGTTTGGCACGCTCCCTGGGATTGGTTCCTGTCTTGTGCCCTGTTCTGGCTGGGATTGGCTCCAGCAGACCCCTTGGCCCTGTGTTCGGATTCAGCGGGTTGGAAGATGGATGGATGATACTAATAAAATTCTTAATGCCGTTAGCGGGTAGAATGTCCGGAGTGGAGTCTTTTCCCCACAAGATGTGATTGACTGGTGTTGATTGAATAGTGTAAAAAAGGAATGGCTGATTTTACAATTTAAATGGTTTGATTTTCTTGTTCTGCTTCAGCCACGATTTGCTCAAATTATTTCTATAGTGGAGTCTGCTTCTGAGTAGGTAGGTGACTGTCCCTTATTTTATCATGCTGAAATGAGAAAAACAGTAAGAACATAGAGAATGAAAGAAACCAAATGAACTGATAACTATTGATATACAGATTTACAGTAAATCAATGCCCACATTTGTAGCAGTGACCCTTAACAGAATAGGTGGAACGGACACATGTGGATCTAACTGCCCAAAGACGGAACAAGTAGAGGTCTTAACATAATATATCATATTTATTGAAATATCACACTACATTACTTGTAGATATGAGTTCCTCAAATGCACAACAAAATGTGACAACAGAACCGGTAAAACACAGCACGCTATACTCTCACTTCCACCCCATGCTAAAAAGATGGCACGATAAATATCAAATTTTAAAGACACACTGGAACAAAAATGGAAAAAATATGAAAATGTCAAATAAGTAAGTAAATAAGCAATAGCTGATTAAACCAATGTACATATTGATGGCATCTGAAAAATGAATAAGCAAGAACCCCAGCTGAAGAGTCAATACAGCCATGCTTACTGCTTGCAGATGTCTAGCTTAGCCCTGGTTAACTGACTAATAAAAACAGTGCTCCGTCCTCTAATCGGCTAAGTAAAAATCTTAAAGAAGGTAAATAAAAATGTATTTGACAAGCTAACGTTGACTTCATTCTATGAACAACACCCTGTGCAGGACACAGCCAGTACTATGCCAACAACAGTGACTTCACAGAAGACACATGGAAGTAATCATATCATTGGAACGCTCAGATTCAATACTTAATACGAGAAAACTGAAGCTGATCTATAATAAATAAGGCTTAGAAAAAAATGTTACAAATGTATATGCTAGGTTAGAAAGGAGATTGAATGTTGATTAACTTACTTAAGAATGATATACAGGTATATGGTTGATGAGGGGGTTAAAAGAATAACGCTGCTATGTTTCAGATGATTTTAATGTCTAGGAATAGGACCATAAATGGTACAGATTCTAGCAGACTTTTTTGGAGATATCTGGTTCATTTTTGAAAATCATTTCATGTCCATCTCCTTAAAAATAAAAATACTGAGTAAAATAAAACCATCAGGTGAGGCCTCATCTTGACAGAGTTGTTTCTGTAAGTTTCAATACACTTTACTAATAAAATAAAATACATGATTTGAGGTCAAGGATTTAGATTTCTTTCTCAATTCTGATAGTAAAAATTCTTCTAGTAAAGATCTGATCTCTGTGTAAATGATGAAGAAAAGGTATAATGGAACTTTTTAAGATCGCCAAGCTGTTTACTGGTTGGTACTCTAAAAGTAATCTAGGCCGTTGGGCTATCAGTACGCTGTAGGGCATAAAACTTACAGCTTTCTATACTCAAGTTGTAAATAATGTATGAGTTTTTACTGCACTGGTTTCTCCCGTTGAGAAGTGACGAAATAGGTAGTCTGTATAAAATGATGAAAAAAACAAAAAATGTATTTAGTGCATATAAATGTATATAAGTAAAAGGAAACTAAAATATAGTGTATACAGGTCAACACACATTATAATAATGGCTCAGAGAATTATTATATGCATGACTTATAATTGAACTGGTTTGGCTGCATTAGACTGGTTTGGCTCCATAGTGTGTCATCATTTCCCAGTTTATCTGAAAATATTGCATATGGAGGGGTCATAGTTGGTGTAAATGTACAGATGTTCTCCTGTCTCCTGTCAAGGTTTATTTTATAAATCCTGACTTTTGCATTGAAAGTTGCATAAGCACATTTCAAGACTGACCTCAGGTCATTTTCACAAAAGAAAAAGATTAGAAAAATCCCACCTTCTCAAACTTCTGGTGCCACAATATTATACTAGGAAGGCACTTCTGGGTCAGGTGGAACGGGCTGTAAATAGGGAAAACCACTCTTAGCATCTCCCCCTGGTGGCACCCACAGCACCCAGCGCTGTTTCCTCTCAACAATGAGACCGAAGTTCTAGTCTCGGGTGCTCCCTGTATTGAATTTATGTGTTCTGTGTGTGTGTGTCTGTGGCTGTCCTGTGGATGCTCCAGTTTCCTCCCATAGTCCAAAGACATGACAAGAGGGTTAGGTGCATTTGTGATGCTAAAGTGTCCCCTGATGTGTATCTTTGTGTGTTCACCCTGCAATGAGCTGATGCCCTTTTCAGGTAATGTTCCTAACATGTGTCTGATGCTTTCTGGGATAGGTTCCCATGACTCTTCTCTGGATAAGTGGGTTTGGAGAATGGCTAGATGAACATAAGTGCACTGTGCTACTGTGCCATTCTTTTGAGTTCATAAAGTTAATCAAGCTATTGAGTTAATAAAGCTATTATAATAATCATAAGCTGCAAGTCTTTTTACATATGAATAACTGTAAACCTACATATATATATATATATTTATTTTTTTATATTTATATATATATATATTTTTTGTGTGTGTCTTTATCACAATATATCCATTCATTCATCCATCCATTTTCTAAAATAACTTAATCCCGGTTGCGGGGAAACTGAAGCCCATCACAGCAAGCCTCAGGTGCAAGGCAGGAATAATCCTTAAACTGGGTGCCAGACCATTCCAGAGTGAACACATAGACACGCAGACACACACACACACACACACACACAAACACTGGGGCTAATCCACCTAACAATAAATACATTATTGAGCTATGGATTGAGGAAGGGGACAGTTATTTAATGATTCAATTAATGAATGACAATAACTGTCACTGCTCAGTGCACTAAATTCTCAGAATGAATGTTTGACAGACACAGGAATTTACCACATAGGTTAGGTTAGGTTAGGTGGATTTGTGATGCTAAAGTGTCCCCTGATGTGTATGTTTGTCTGTTCACCCTGCAATGAGCTGGGTGAACATAATTACTGTGGTTCTGAAGGAGTTAGAGTGCAAAAGGCTGCCTGATGGTAACTCTAGAAACAACGCTGCACCTAGGAACAGGTTTTAGAGCAGTACATTTCACAAGAAAGAGACCTCTCTGAAAGTAGCCCTCATTCATTTGTTTTTTTACTAGAAAACAAACACTTTTGATAACAATATTCTGTGTAGGTAGGTAGAGCTATGAGGGACACAGGTAGATAACGATCAAGTAGAAAATGACATCTGAAACAGATAAAAGGCTCGTTGGTTCATAGAGTGATCCTCACTCTGGCAGCCTGTTGAAGAAAAAATAGAAAAATAAGAGAATGAGAAGAGAAGGTGATGAGTTTGTGGGGTACGTAGTTAGCGTAGGTGTCTTTACGGTAAACTGGATATCCTGATTTTGTATGTTTTTTACATTTTTTTGCTCGGGTTTTACCAGGTGTATTTTCTTCCCAATTTGAGTTTTGAAGGGAGAGATCGATTTTGGTTATTATTTTGTTCATTCCAAATCATTCTGAGATTATTATTATCATTATTATTTCATGTCTTGATGCACTGCCATGTTGGTTTTTGGTGGGCACCACTATTGTGGTTGTTTTTTTTTTTTTTACTGTTGCCAGACTGTTACCATCTTGTGACCACCAGAAGTCTCAATGCATGACTTCACTGTTGCAACATCAGCAACGCATACTTACTAGTTGTCCAAGATTCTGGATAAGTCACAAAAGCTTTTACTTTACTTTTTTTTTTTTGGTTAGCATTTTGGCTTTTTTGTCTCATTAGTTTTGATTTTGGTGTTGACCTCCACATGATATTTAGACTTGGTTTTTTGGATTAATTATCTTTTTCATTATGGCCCCATTCTGTCTTTGCCTTTTTCTATCCCTGGTTTAACAATGGATGCCGCAAAGTGATATTAGGGAAAAGAAAGAGAATTCATTGTTTTTATTGTGCCCACTCCTTATGCTTATCCCTCATTGGAGTAAGAGGAGCACTGATGCAGTGAAGTTAAGTAGTAAATACCCCACCCTTTAAATTAACCAATTAAGCCTTTTGTTAAGTTGGCACCATTCAAAAAGTGCATCATCACTTGAGTACATTTAATTGTACGAGCAAAACAAGGGAATGACTTTGAATATAAAACAAAAGTGAGCCCACTAGAGATGAACCTCTTACTCTTCTTATTTCCTTATTCAGCAAAGATGCAGACATATTTCTCTCTGTTAAGCCTTTATTCCCAGAAGTTTTGTTTTTCTTTTTTCTTTACTTCATTTCTCATCTTTATAAATGTGAGCTCTTTAAAGGAAATCAAAGCAACGCTTCCTCCCTGCATTGTCTCTGTCACTCCTTCGAGATCCATCAGTATAAACACGAGCGAAAAAGCAGTTTGTAAAGCGAAGTGCCAATAAAGACGCTCTCAGACATTGCCTGACCCGACATACGGCCACTTATCTTCTCTTGTCTTGAGATGTCAAGACAGTCAGAGAGTGACTGGCACCATAACACAGTGTGCAGTTGTCACTGTCAGGGCATAAACAAATGGACTGCCTCTTAAGGCTGAAAGCTTTATCAATTGGCAAATAATTACAGACTGACTATTGATCTCTGGCTCATGTCAGCCTGATGTTTTTTTTTCCCCTTTTTTTTTAAATTCTGTTTGGCCAACAAACAAACCAGCACTGTTTGCTATGTCCTGGCAAGCTGACCTGCCTCTAATTCCCCTGTTTGCCATGTATACTGCTTTGTGATATTAAACAGAGTTGACGAGTTGCGCCTGTCTGAGCAACAAGCCCTACACTAATAAAGTCACCCATTCATCACTCATGGGAGAACAACCCAAACCCCTGGACCCCCTTAAAAGAGCAGACCTTCAGCCCTAGTAGCCAGTACCACTCCTAAGCATCAGTATGTTCTGCTCTACTACGTGTGTGGCATTTCATTTATTTCAGGCAGGAACAAACTGTGTACAGAATGCCATTCAATTACTCACTTCCACACTTATTCACAGTCCAAAACACTTCAGAAAGTGCAGGCTCAGAGCTTACAGCTGTAATATAAAGTACACAATTTGCATAAATTGAATTTAAAATTAGGTAACACACAATATAAAAATATCAAATTTAAATTGATTGGCCTAAACAAATTAAGGCAGTATAAGTCCATTAAAGCAGATAGCACATTACGAGACTACGATTTGGAGTGGATGCCACACTTGAAGACTGCAATTGCTGATCTCTTCACCTAAGCATGGCAAATTACGTGAATTAAAATCAAAGCTTATGTCAAAATAGATGACTCTTTGACAACTTTCTAGCACAGTTTCACATTTCCAAAGCATCCTGAGCTCTCCCCTTCTTCTAAAAGTCAGCACAGTTACAAAGCCGGTGCTTTATGAATGCTTTCAAAGGCACAGAGCTGGGGTGTTATAAAAGATTAACAGTAGCAGCGAGTTCAGCAGCAGTCTCTGCCCTTTATTTCTTTGTCCCATTCTGTTAAGTTATGTTGGCCAGTATGCTTTTCATATACTTTTGCAAGCAGGCTGAAAGAAAATATAATAACTGACCGTCCTGCACAGAATATTATGGATCTGTCTTACAATGTGCATGGTGGTGAAGTTTACTGTGATGGAGGCTGTATTTAATATTAAAAGAGTGATTGATGGATGGTTTGGCAGATTGAAACGTCAGATTCTTATGATGTCATTTTAGGTTGTTCTGTCAGTACTCTGGTTTTGCACTGACATTCTAAAGACATAATCTACATTCAGTATTGTCATTCCAGATTGTCCCTATGTAGGATGTGTGCTAGAGTGGACGCCACAAGGGACCGGCACCCTTTCTATAGCTTCTCTCTGTCTTGCACTTGATGCTGCTTGCATGTCCACTGGGTCCTCGTGACCCTGAATTTGAAGTATGATTGAGAACGTCCTGTCAAGTTAACTAAAAGGCTTGAATGTTTGTTTAATTGGCGACTCTAACCTGGAAATCACTGCAACCCTCAATTTGACTGAGCAAATTTGAGAAGAACATAAGAAACATTTTGAGAAGAACAAGACATTCAGTTCAGTTTAGCTTGTTAATTTCTACTAACCTAACTTTTTCAAAATAGAATCAAGTCAATATCTGAATGTCCTCAAAGTACTACAACCTGCCATAACTGAAAAGAATCTTTACAAAGGCGAATGGCAACAAAAATGCACTAATTTGTTATTTATGGTATGCCGTGTTATTTTTTATGCTGTACCTTTCCTTGTATTCTACAACACGTTAGAGACACTTAGGGTGCCACACTACTGGCAGCCTACTACAGTGGACTTGAGCTGATTGTAATATGTATTTGAGCAAATTCAGGATGGTCAGAATAGTCAATGAGAACAAAGCAAATTACCATTTATTGGATAATAAAGGCAGTTCATATCTGATACAAAAGGTGTGAAGCATTAAAACTCTGTATTTCTTTAGCAGTCTCTGACATGTTATATCTAGATACAGTAAATATGAAAGGAATTATTATAAAACAGAAAAACAGAAAGATGCAACTGTTGCTAACAATATTTAGTTAGATAGCTATGAAAGACACTTCTTTACACAAAGAGCGATAGACACTTGGAATAAGCTACCAAGTATTGTGGTAGACAGTAAGACGTTAGGGACTTTCAAAACTCTACTTGATATTTTCTTGAAGGAAACAAGTAGATAGGACTGGCGAGCTTTGTTGGGCTGAATGGCCTGTTCTCGTCTAGATTGTTCTAATGTTCTAATGTTCTAAAATATATTGAATATTCTGTTATAGACACAGATGGACGGACAGACAGACAGATAGATAGATAGATAGATAGATAGATAGATAGATAGATAGATAGATAGATAGATAGATAGATAGATAGATAGAGGGTGGTCCAGATCTAATTATGCAGATCCAGATCGTCTGGATGACTTTCATTTAAGCGGGGACGATTCCAGTTCGGCGCAAAGACGATTCTTCATGTCGTCGGTTCGCACACTTTTCGATGGTCCGGGATGTTTCTGGTGATTTTCAATGTAATTAACTTAATACGTTACATCGTAATGAAACTTGCATAATTAGATCTGGACCACCCGATAGATAGATAGATAGATAGATAGATAGATAGATAGATAGATAGATAGATAGATAGATAGATAGATAGATAGATAGATAGAGATGAAGGACTGTAAATAAAATAAATAAGAAAGACACAATATTTAAAATAAACATATCTATTTATGTGGGCTGCACGGTGGCGCAGTGGTAGTGCTGCTGCCTTGCAGTTAGGAGACCTGTAGGTTCACTTCCCAGGTCCTCCCTGCGTGGAGTTTGCATGTTCTCCCCGTGTCTGCTTGGATTTCCTCCTGGTACTCCAGTTTCCTCCCACAGTACAAAGACATGCAGGTTAGGTGCATAGGTGATCCTAAATTGTCCCTAGTGTGTGCTTGGTGGGTGTGTGTGTGCCCTGCGGTGTGCTGGCACCCTTCCCGGGGTTTGTTTTCTGCCTTGCGCCCTGTGTTTGCTGGGATTGGCTCCAGCAGACCCCCGTGACCATGTAGTTAGGATATAGCGGGTTGGATAATGGATGGATGGATATCTATCTATTGTGATAACCAGGAGGCATACAGCCACCCAAACCTCGGAAACAACAGACACAGAGGCCAAGTCCAGCACACAACACACCTTCATTATTTTCCCTCATTTCCCATTTTATACAGCACAATCCACCAAGCACAATAACCAGAAATACTCTCTTCCTTTCTTCCTTTCTCTCTCTCTTTTCTGCCTCTTGTCCACCTACACTCCTGCACTTCTGGGTGCGGCAGAATCCCAACATAGTAGTGCTGTACAGGCTCTGCAGCACCTCCTGATGGCACACACAGAACCCAACAGGGTTGTAGCAAACTCTAGCTGGCAGCGGGACCTGTTGGAATCCATTGGTGCTGTAACAACCCAGGAGGGCTGCCCTGTATCATCCTGGGGGAGATAAAGACCTGAAGACACTCACCTCCCGGCCCCTCCACTATACAAGTGCCCCAGGCCATCCACTGTCTATCTATCTATCTATCTATCTATCTAAAATCAGCAACAGAAAAAGTGTAAAAGTCAAAGTTTTAAGACGGAAATAACAATGCCAACCAGTTGTAGAAGTGAGATTCAAAATGAAGTATGCATTATGAATAAGATCGTAGGAACAAAAAAGCAAAATGTCTTGTTAAAGAAAAGAGACAACAAAAGCAGTCAATTAATGTGTAATAAAAATGTTTATTCACTTATTAAGGAATGAGAGAACAAATTCAGTCAGGTTGTGGGAACTTGAAGCACAGAAGTGAGCCACTCATTTAGAGACAGCATTAAGTTAACGTTATCAGTTATTTAAAGAAGTAAATCATAATCAGTGGCATGAATGAGAAAATGTAAACTGTTACAGGAACAAGTTACACTTATTCAGATTTAGGAGTGAGTCATTCTGTAATAGGAAAAAGACAAGGAAGTCATCAGATGTGGTAACAGAGTAACAAAGCAGTTCAATCACAGGGTGACAATCATAAAGTTGATTGGGGGATCACCTATAATGTCAGTTGTAGGAAGATGATAGTAACTCAAACCTTACTCTGCTATAAACCTAAACAAAATTATGGGAAATGATAATAAAATGAGCCAGGTTTTTCTGCATATTTCCAGCGGGCTATTTATTCTGAGGAGGCTATTCTAGACCCTTATGTTTACTGTATACCCATTAACTTGGGCACTGGGGCAACCTGAAGCAAACAGCTTACTCACTCAAAATTGAATTTAAAGCCACGTTTATTCTTTACCCACAATCATTGCGTACAGTACAAATGCATTATGTTCTTAAAAAAGGAGAGAGAGAATGTAAGGACGGTTAGTTTCTAAGGTGGGAAGTATCCCATTTAAAAATAAAATAGTATAATATATTTAATAACAGAATAACAGTGTTACTGTAATTAAAAAGGTACTTCATTGCCTCACACTTGTCAAAATCAATGCGCATTTCTAATGTGTGGAGGACTTATATATGCATCTGACAAATTTTTTTGCAAATATCCCTTTCCTGCAAAGTATGAAATAATATAAAATTCGGTGTGGATTGATTAACATTCAAGAGCTGTGACGGTTCAATATTTATGCCCCTGAGACCATGCTGGGGCAAATAATGGTACATAAAACCGCTGCTACGTCTTAATTAAGTGCAGGATAATAGAAGCAGGTTTTTTTAGTGAGTAAGGCCGTTTGGCAGCGATGGCCTATAAGTCATTCTGAAGTTCTGGGTCCGGGCTGAATCAATATGCACATAAAATAAAGAATGGGGAGGAGTGTGGGAGTTGGTGGTGGAGGATACACTTGGCTGTGCGATGGGAGTAAATAACTTAATGAAGCCCGTCAGCCATCACAAACAGGGAATCCCTGGTTGATTCTGTAGATTATTGTGAAGTACCAAAGAGATCCATAGGTATGATTTAGCTCTGTGTTACTTCTTCAACTGTCAAAAGCTGTACTGTTGCTTTAATTGTCATATAGGGTTGACAGGAAACAAGTGCTAAGTACTCGTACCCGAAAGAATCAATTTATAATTACCAGTTGCTGTGCACAGTTTTAGAGAAACGAGAGGAAAACCTTCGCTGTCAGAAAACTTCAAATAGATAACGACTGAGAGCAGAACTCACCCCCAGTATCACTATGCCGGCACGCAGCAAACAGCACATTTGTGAAATGCCAACTGCATACTGCTGATGGGAGCTGGCGTCTCAGCTATGATTGTATAATGTCAGGAAGAATGCACACCAGGAGGCATACAGCCACCCAAACCTCGGAAACAACAGACACAGAGGCCAAGTCCAGCACACAACACACCTTCATTATTTTCCCTCATTTCCCATCTTATACAGCACAATCCACCAAGCACAATAACCAGAAATACTTTCTTCCTTTCTCTCTCTCTTTTCTGCCTCTTGTCCACCTACACTCCTGCACTTCTGGGTGTGGCAGAATCCCAACATAGTAGTGCTGTACAGGCTCTGCAGCACCTCCTGATGGCACACATAGAACCCAACAGGGTTGTAGCAAACTCTAGCTGGCAGCAGGACCTGTTGGAATCCATTGGTGCTGTAACAACCCAGGAGGGCTGCCCTGTATCATCCTGGGGGAGATAAAGACCTGAAGACACTCACCTCCCGGCCCCTCCACTATACAAGTGCCCCGCCATCCATCTATCTATCTATCTATCTATCTATCTATCTATCTATCTATCTATCTATCTATCTATCTATCTATCTGTCTATCTATCTATCTATCTATCTATCTATCTATCTGTCTATCTATCTATCTATCTATTATCTAAAATCAGCCACAGAAAAAGTGTAAAAGTCAAAGTTTTAAGACAGAAATAACAATGCCAACCAGTTGTAGAAGTGAGATCAAAATGAAGTATGCATTATGAATAAGATCGTAGGAACAAAAAAGCAAAATGTCTTGTTAAAGAAAAGAGACAACAAAAGCAGTCAATTAATGTGTAATAAAAATGTTTATTCACTTATTAAGGAATGAGAGAACAAATTCAGTCAGGTTGTGGGAACTTGAAGCACAGAAGTGAGCCACTCATTTAGAGACAGCATTAAGTTAACGTTATCAGTTATTTAAAGAAGTAAATCATAATCAGTGGCATGAATGAGAAAATGTAAACTGTTACAGGAACAAGTTAAACTTATTCAGATTTAGGAATGAGTCATTCTGTAATAGGAAAAAGACAAGGAAGTCATCAGATGTGGTAACAGAGTAACAAAGCAGTTCAATCACAGGGTGACAATCATAAAGTTGATTGGGGGATCACCTATAATGTCAGTTGTAGGAAGATGATAGTAACTCAAACCTTACTCTGCTATAAACCTAAACAAAATTATGGGAAATGATAATAAAATGAGCCAGGTTTTTCTGCATATTTCCAGCGGGCTATTTATTCTGAGGAGGCTATTCTAGACCCTTATGTTTACTGTATACCCATTAACTTGGGCACTGGGGCAACCTGAAGCAAACAGCTTACTCACTCAAAATTGAATTTAAAGCCACATTTATTCTTTACCCACAATCATTGCGTATAGTACAAATGCATTATGTTCTTAAAAAAGGAGAGAGAGAATGTAAAGACGGTTAGTTTCTAAGGTGGGAAGTATCCCATTTAAAAATAAAATAGTATAATATATTTAATAACAGAATAACAGTGTTACTGTAATTAAAAAGGTACTTCATTGCCTCACACTTGTCAAAATCAATGCGCATTTCTAATGTGTGGAGGACTTATATATGCATCTGACAAATTTTTTTGCAAATATCCCTTTCCTGCAAAGTATGAAATAATATAAAATTCGGTGTGGATTGATTAACATTCAAGAGCTGTGACGGTTCAATATTTATGCCCCTGAGACCATGCTGGGGCAAATAATGGTACATAAAACCGCTGCTACGTCTTAATTAAGTGCAGGATAATAGAAGCAGGTTTTTTTAGTGAGTAAGGCCGTTTGGCAGCGATGGCCTATAAGTCATTCTGAAGTTCTGGGTCCGGGCTGAATCAATATGCACATAAAATAAAGAATGGGGAGGAGTGTGGGAGTTGGTGGTGGAGGATACACTTGGCTGTGCGATGGGAGTAAATAACTTAATGAAGCCCGTCAGCCATCACAAACAGGGAATCCCTGGTTGATTCTGTAGATTATTGTGAAGTACCAAAGAGATCCATAGGTATGATTTAGCTCTGTGTTACTTCTTCAACTGTCAAAAGCTGTACTGTTGCTTTAATTGTCATATAGGGTTGACAGGAAACAAGTGCTAAGTACTCGTACCCGAAAGAATCAATTTATAATTACCAGTTGCTGTGCACAGTTTTAGAGAAACGAGAGGAAAACCTTCGCTGTCAGAAAACTTCAAATAGATAACGACTGAGAGCAGAACTCACCCCCAGTATCACTATGCCGGCACGCAGCAAACAGCACATTTGTGAAATGCCAACTGCATACTGCTGATGGGAGCTGGCGTCTCAGCTATGATTGTATAATGTCAGGAAGAATGCACTGAAATTGGACAGACTTTGCTGGCTTCGATTTATGTTTAATTAGTTTCCAACTTGTTCTCTGTGTGTTTTAACAAATCTGCATTTATATGTGTACCAGATCTGTATTTAGTAATAATATAATCTATACTTATATTTTAACTGTGCCTGCAGTCAGTGAAGCGCGCCATACAAAAAATAATAAGGCTACACTTTAGTGCAGGTACTGCAAACATCTATTACTCATTTATTCTTATTTAACTATAGGGTGGTCCAGATCTAATTATGCCATTTTCATTACGCTATAACTTATTAAGTTTATTACATAGAAAATCACCCGAAAAATCCCGGACCATCGAGAAGTGTAAGAACTGACGACATGAAGAATCGTCTTTGCGCTGAACTGGAATTGTCCCCGCATAAATGAAAGTCATCCAGACGATCTGGATCATCCTGTATACCTTAAATTAGGCTTCTTTTGGTCTTCATGACACTTATAAAACATCAGTAAGTTATTCATCTTTGTGCAGTGTGGCATATCGACATGATAGTAAAATTACTTGTTAACATCAAGGATTCACAGATCTTATACTAAATCTGTAACTTCAAGAGACATGTGTCCCAGTTAAGCCACCTCAGAGCACCCCAAAGTGACGTTCTGTTAGTAGATCGCATTGCAGAGATGAATTAATACTTTACTGATTCCTTGCATAAAGAAGTGCTTTCTGGCTTCAGTCCTAAGTGCACTTCCATTTAAATTCCACTGGTTTGATCAAGTATATGATTTCCTGTTTAGTTGAAATTGAATTGAATTCTGTTAGGTCTCCTTTATCAAAGTCTTAGAGGATTTTGATGACCCTGATTAGGTCTCCATGCAGTCTCCTCTGCTTGAGACTGAACAGGTTTAATTCTCGGAGTCTGTCACAGTGAGACACATCCTTAAGTCCTGGGATGCGCTTGATTGTTCTCCTCCACACAACAACTTGAAGGGCTGCTGTATCATCAAGTGCTATAATTATGCACACAAAACTAATAAGATGCATATACAAGATGTACGTGAAACCCAGTAATGTGTGTTTGTGAAACCAATGCGGTGTGCAATGCCAGTATAGTGTAACATGATTGCAATTTCCATCCATCCATATCTAACAATAAAGAGGCCAAAATAAACAAAAGGAATTGGTTTTCCTCAAAAATAATCATACGTAAAAATATTCTGATTGGAAGGGGCTTTTCAGCCCCAGTTAGAAACTGTTTCAAGAAACACAACAGCAACATTTTATTTCTTGTATGGCCAAAAATCACATAAGGAATGGGCTCAATGGGCTTTAACAGGCCCTGTTTTTTAAGAGCCCAATAGCCATGACTCCCTAAGAAGACAAAAAATAAAAGAATAACGATCCAGAATTAACTTCTGGGAGTGGAAAAAAAAACTTATGAACACTCTTTGGTCATCCTCCTGGGCGACTCACAGATTTCAGCATCCCTGCACTCCTTTAAGGGGCTTGCCAACCCCCATATTACTTGCCCAAATTGCTGCGTACTAGCAAGCCATGTATAACCTAATGCTTCGCCCTCCTGCCAACTGTCGAACGAAGGAACTCTATACTTTTACATCCATTGTCCTTCATCTAACTCAGTGCCCTTAAAACTTTGCATTTTGTGGTGGTTGTACGACAAATGACCTCCTGATAGCAGCGCCTCAGTTACATTGATATTGTTGCCCAGGATGCTAATAGGAGAATGCCCTGTGACAGCAGGCTCCTGTCCTGAAGGGTAAAATGGCCTCCAGTCTCAGTCTTGACTGGGTCCTCCACTACAACATCTAAGCCAACAATATGAACATGGAAACATACCGTATATATTGTAAGAAAGTACCAAAAGCACACGTTTATTTCTCTATTTTCTCTACACAGCACCATGCATACTCACTAACAATCACAGCTCAGTCCTTTTGCCTCTTTTCCTTTTCTTTTTGTCTTTCTTCTTCTCTGCCGCCCTCACTCCTCCACTCGCAAGCTCTGTCCTCTGCCTCCCGACTCTGGCTCCTCGAATGAAGTGAGTTAGCCCCATTTATATTGCACCCGGATGTGCTCCAGGTTCACATTCACAGTTTTCCTGCAGTCCAGGGTTTAATAAATGTCCGGGCGCCCCCTGGTAGTGGCCACGTGCCCCCACATGGTTGAGCTACCAAGCTCTGTTCCCGTGGCCCTGACAACCAACCAGGGTGGCTGCCCCCTCATGTCCCGGAAGGAGATATTGTTTCTCTCTCGGTTCTTCCCTTCTCCAGGCGTCTCGGCTAGGTAAGGGTCTCAGCCGTCTGCCACAACATACAGTATAGTGCCTTTCAACATGCCTGTCATCTGAAAGCCCAGTTATTTGAATGTTACGTACTACTTAGAGCATTGCTCACTGCAGACAATTGACTAAGGGGATACCACCCCTTCTCATACATTAATGCTCATTTCTTCAAGGTGGACACTCTATAAATCCCCTTGCCCCAACTCCAGCTTGTGTGTCGGCATTGAACTTAATCAGTTAGGGTCGAGAAACTCTGACATGGATAACATCTTCCATCGCACTGCCTCAGGGAATTCTGGGAAACATTGTCATGAAAATGTACCACACAATTCTCCAAGAATGGCGACACTCATGAAAAGAACAAAATGATGCCATAGGCTAATTGGAAATATAAGCAACATTTAAACCGATCAAGAAGAAAATGAGCATAAAGTCATGATTTTTTATTTACCAGTAACAGCGCACTGCACGATAGCGTGCCATGAATACATTTGACTTGAGCATTTACGATTCGTTTGCTCAGAGGTTGATGTGCTTACTGTTTCCTGAGCAACTCTTCTTTTCTCCACCCTAACGGCCTGCTTCTTCTCTTTCTTTCGTCAACGTCTTTTCGCGTTAAAATGGAAGTCAGTGTTTTGTGTTGTAATTACTTAGTTTGTTTTCTTTAATTTTTCACTTAAGCTGGCACTTAAGTCTTCAATCTGCCTCAAGAATGATTAGTGAAGGTGGTAGGGAATGAGAACGGCGCCCATATGCATGCGCCACACGGCCGCCCTGCTGTCTGCTGTCGAGAGTTGATTCTGATTCTACAATAAAATAAAATAAAAAGAGGAATAACCTTAGAGGTCAATCATCACCTTGAAAGCGGATAGTATATGTCATGTGGTATATGTGTACCAAATTTCAGGTCAATAGGCCAAACGGTTTGCGATCTAGAGGTGATTGAAAATCCTGGACAGACAAACGAACAGTAGCGTATTATAGAAGAAGATTATTCCTAGAGACATTATTAATACCCTTTCCAAGGTTTTTTCACTGTGTGGAATTTACTTCTGACATATTCTTATTTTCATGCCTTCATAACTCATCAATTAAAAGTTTATTTTTTTATTTTTTTTATATTACAACACCATTTTGTTGCTGCATAGGCGTTGCCATATTCTAAGCTCGCCACTTCCAGTTACTATAGCTGGGCTGGCCACCGTGAGTGTGCGACTGCTGATGTCATCATGTATGATGGTGTTTAATCGCCCTGTACGAACTCGCTTGATCCAAGATCGAGTAATCGTAACCTTCTTTCAACGTTATTACTTTTATTTCTGTTCTTGCTGGCTTTGATCATCTACTTTGTGTTTTTGAACTTTGATTTTTGGTTAGTGATTAGGATTGGTAAAAGATCAGCTTGACTTTTTGATATTTTGAACCCGGCTTGTCACTTATCTCCCGAGCTTTTCTTAAAATCTTTTCCTCTCGCTAGGATAGAACACGTAAACATTGGACCAAATGGCCACAGAATTTGAATTAAAAAGTTAGCAAAAACTGCCAGTCATGACAGCAGACGTGACTACCCGTATATGTGCCAGTCATCAGCTAGCTTGAAGACAGTTTGCTTACTAACACCCTTGACTACTGAGGCTGTCACTACTAGTAAGACTGGATAACCACTCACCAGCCCTGACTAGTCCAAATCACTGGGGTGTGACTGGTTCACTGGCCCTGATTGCTTACCAGACCCGATTATTAAGATGTATGCCTCCCATCAGAATGGATTACTGGTCAATCACCAGCCCAGAATAACAAGACACCCACACCATTTAGACTCCACTCATTGATTAAGTAACTGAATTCTAGGCCACTTGCTAGCCTGCATTACTGACGAGAGTGGGAAGCTGGGATGCGGTCTTCTCACTTGCCATGACTACTGACTTGCAGTCTGGATTGCGATGATCTGATTACATTGATAGACTGGATCACTTGGATGCAATATGCTGTTAAACCCATGACTGTTGATATGTGGCCTATCATTCAGGTACTAGAATGGATAACTGGGAAGGATCCCACTATCCAAAATAGATAACCATTTACCATTTTAGATTACTGGGATGACTCATGTTCATCAGACTGTATTACTTGATGGGGGCCATGATACTCCATTGTTGTCCACCTCTGCTTCAGTTGTCTTCTCCTCACCAGTACAGCATCAACAGCATCTTAATAATCAGGTCTGGTGAGCAATAGGGCCCAGTGAACCAGTAATACCCCTGTGATTTGGCCTAGTCAGGGGTGGTGAGCAGTAATCAGTTATCAGTCACGCATGTCAGTGGGCCAGTACAAACTAAGAACATTCTAGTCTGCTGAGAGCGAGAAGCATGGTGTGGCAGGCTCTGCTGCAATAAAAGTTCACTATTGATTTTTCTGTAGCCCCCTTGTAACTGTTATTGTTGCTACGTCAATAAGCAGGGTGAGCTGCGGATGAGGGGGGAGTGAAAATACAAGATATGCTGACATTAAATCATGAAATTATCCATGGAATCGATAGCTTTTGCTAAGGCCTGCCTTCCTACTATCTCTCACACTTCGTCACTGCCTGACAGCTCACACTGTACTCGACCTCCCAGCGACAAAAAAAAGTCATCTGCAGGCAGTGGTCTATGTATCAACCTCTCCCAAGCACGCTTCCTACAACATCTATTAATCAATCTCCGTTTTTATAGCACCATTCACTGAGGTCTCTTCACAGAAGAAAATTCTATTATTACCATTCAAAAGATATAGAAATAAACAGTAGTGGAAAGGCTAGAAAAGTCCACACGTCAAGTGGGCAAAGAGTAAGATACAAGTGGGAAACGTGGTCACAGGGTGCAGAAGCTTCAGTCTGACACCCTGTGGTCGGAAAAGCCGAGTCCTCAATGGGAACTCCTAGGAACACAAATAGAACATAAAAGCTTCAGAAAGAAGGCAGAGAATCGAATCAGGATCAAAGCTCCAGGAGGCATGGATGTTTGTCATTGTGCCTTCCCGACCCCTAGTCATTGGATTAGAAACATGCCCATTTATAATTGATTTTACATAAATATTTAACTATTCTTTTTATCGTTTTAATTATGTTTAATCATGTGTTAAATTACTTTTTTTATTTTCAATTATGGTTAGGCATTCAGTGACATTTTAATAATTATATGTACTTTGGGATACTGTAAGATCTTGAAAGGAGCGCTATAAATGAAGTATCTCTTTTTCTCATTTTCAAACCTGTCTAATCTTATTCAAGGTTCTGAATAATCACTCTGGTGATGGGAGAGGAAACCTGGAGATCTTGAAGGAAAGACCTGCACAAACATAGCGAGAATGTGCAACCTCCCTCCAGGTGTGGGATCTCCTCCCAGAACTCTAGACCAGTGTTTCTCAACTACCGAGTTGCCCTTGGTGGTTTGTGAGCGGATCACAGTGGGCCGACTAAGCAATCAACTGCACTGTTTCCCTGTTTCTAACTGAGCTCATTTCACATAGGGGATTCTGCTTCCCCCAGCCCCCTGCTGCTCCCCCACCCCTCCCAGGAGGATCCCATCCCCATAGTCTTCTAATCACGCTCATTTCACCAAGGGAAATATGTGTGCAATTGCTGCTAGTGGGTCATCAATACATTTAAAAAGGCAAAATTGGATTATGTGACCATGCAGGTTGAGAAACCCTGCTCTGGACCAATGTAGCAATGTATTCAATTATCATACAGTATAAAATAAATTTAATTCAAAGCAATCTCAGCTTCTTGTATCCAACGGGCCCATTGAAGCACAGTCAAACTCTGTTTGATAAGCAAAGATTTAACATACTGTTGCATAATGAAAAAAAAAAGTATGCATTCTTCTCCAAAGTGCTTTACAACTAAAAGACAGCAAAAATAATTACAATTTTGTTGGGTCAGGAGATTTCATACATTTTGATGTAACTTGATATAAAAATTCTAGTTAGTCATTACATTCATTGCTCCACCTGGATATTGCATAATTAATAAGTTTTCACTTATAATAAAAATTTTATTATAATAGTTTGCAAATCAGCATATATATATATACAGTATATGCTATAAAAAGCCCGGGGTCCTAGAAACTATTGAAATCGTCAGAAAAAAACTGAAATGTAGAGATGACAGGTAATTGAAATGAACTACTCTGGACGTCTCTCTCCTAGAAGGTTTTGTTTTGCTGACGTGCTCCCCTCGCTTCTGTATTGAACAGCTAAGCAAGTGACTCATTCTTTGGAGGTTTCATTTTGCCGACATGCTGGCCTTGCTTGCGTATCCTCGGAGGTGGAGTCCTTAGCCCGAGTCTACTTCTCACTTCTGGGCCAGACAGACACACACACCTCCATGCGTAGATGTTTATATACAAGATATTAAAATGTGACAAACAGAAGAATGTGCATCCCCAAATCAAGTTCCAATGTCAATCCACCTAGGACAGGACCCTAAGCTTAACTTACTGACCAGTATAGATCACTGTATTAAAAAAATGATCCACTACACATTTCACATGTAATTATTAAAATACCAGTAATGGCGCACTGCACAATAACGTGCAGTGAATACGCTTGACTTGAGCATTCCTAGTTTTCCTCCTCTCTTTCTCTGTACGTTTAGCATTTGTTTTCTCAGAGGTTGATGCACTTGCTGCTTCCTGAGCAGCTCTTCTTTTCTTCACCCTAGCGACCCGTTTTTTCTCTTCTTCCGTCGGCATCTTTTCAGATTAAAACTGATTAAGTGAGTGTTTGTGTTGCAATTACTTAGTGTGTTTTTCTTAATTTTTCACTTAAGCTAGCACTTAAGTGTGCAATCTGCCTCAAGAATGATTTAAAATATGAAGAGGTAGAGGAAGTGTCGGCAAAGGTGGTAGGGGTGAGAACGGCGCCCGTACATATGTGCCGCCCTGCTGCCCACTGCCGGAAGTTCTTTCTACAATAAAATAAAAATAAAAAGAGAAATAACCTTGGAGGTCAGTCCTCACCCCGAAGTAGTAGACATCACGTAGTATATGTGTACCAAATTTCAGGTAAATAGTTCAAACGGTTTGCAAGCTGCAGGTGTTTTCAAATCCTGGACAGACAAACGGACAGCCACAGTAGCGTATACTGTATAAAGATAGGGAGAGCTTTAAAACAATACAGAATTCTTAATGCTCCTCTTTTTATTGTAGGAAGCTTTTGAGATTTCTTCATTTGAAATAAATTTATCACCTTTATTAAATCATACCATTAGTGTTGAACACAATGCTGAAAAAACTGAAGAAATTTACTAGTCTAATACAAAATAAGAATGAATAAAAGTGTGCTTCTTGTTGTTCACAAAATATACATCTGTCATTCTCAGGCAGTTTAATTATTTTTAAAACTTAATTAGTAGCAATGATATCATACCCAATTCTCTACTGTAAGTCAACTGTAGTTTTATTATTTGGGAGCTTATATAGCTGGCGCCCTCCCACCTTCCACGCCCATATTTCTTTCTCCATGGTGAATGCAGGACACTTTTCAGAGAAGAAAAATTACTTTTATACAATATTGATAGTTTTTTTTTTTGTTTTTGTTTTTTTTTTTTTTTTGAGAGAAATAAACCTCACAAAATTTCCCTTATCAAATTTGATAATTGCATGTTCAGGAATCAAAAGTTTGAGAGTGAGACAGGCCTAGGCACTATAAGAATGATAGATAGATAGATAGATAGATAGATAGATAGATAGATAGATAGATAGATTAAGGCAATATTTAAAGTTACTAGATATGAAGGTATTATATAAAAATGACATATAGGAATTGTGCTGTGTAACAGTGATGAATTACTTATGGATTACTTTAAAAAGTACTTTGAAAACAAAATGCATATTAATTTTAAGCATTACTCCCAACATTGATACTGATGAAGTTTTTTTTTGGAGAAAGAAATTAACCTCACAAAATTTCCTTTATCAATCTTTATATTCACATATTCGGAAATCAATAGATTGAGAGAGAGATAGACTTCTATATCTGCAATAGTCGTACTGATTGAGTCATTGAGTCTGTGATAATGTGTAACCATTAAAGATATATTTAGATACATAGATAGATAGATAGATAGATAGATAGATAGATAGATAGATAGATAGATAGATAGATAGATAGATAGATAGATAGATAGATGGATGAAGGTGCTGTATGTTACACAGAGTAAGAGGCACCATATAAAGTAACTATACATGGGCATGTATGAAGTCAAGTCAAGTGGCTATTTTGCTATCCCATCCATATACAGTATTGGCAAGATATTAACGTTTCCCTGGACCGCGGTGCAAAATATACATAAACACAGGAGAAGTATAAGACAGGTAAAGAATTATGCTATACTATAAACAGATAATAAGTAATAGGCAAGTGAAAATATTGTAATATTTGAAATAGACAGTAATAAATAAATAATAACAGCTAATAATAAAAAAACAACTATAGTAAGAAGTGTATGTAACAAATGTTCTTTATGTATATTCTCTGCTAAGAGCAGAACTGAGCACAGGGGGGCGACACAGAGTTCAGAAACTGGACAGCCAAGAGGCAGAAGCTGTTGCCGAGCTGGTTTGGATGCTGCAGTACTTTCTGCCAGATGGAAGTGGGGTAAAGAGTCCATCGGAGGGGTTGGAGCAGTCCTTCAAAATGCTATAGGCTTTGCGGATACAACTTTATAATGATGTGTTTAATGGAAGGCAGAGAGGTCCTAATGATCTTTTCTACTGTGTGTACTATTCATTTTAGGGTCTTGCAGTCAGAGACACTGCAGTTCCCAAACCAGACAGTGATGCAGCTGGTCAGAATAGTCTTGATGGTACCAATATAGAATGTGGTAAGAATGGAGGGAGGTAGGCTTTCCTTCTTTAGCTGTGAAAGGAAATGGAGGCACTGCTGAGGAAGACTATGGAGGTGGTGTTAATTGACCAAGAAAGGTCAGGTACCAAGTGAGTTAAGCTGACCAATTCCACCGCAGAGCCCTCTATGTTGTAGTGGGGTGTGGAAAGCATGGGCTTTACTGAAGTCAACAATCACCTCTTCATATTTTATACACTACGAGACCAATTTACTGTTAAATTCTACTCCGCACTTCTAAAATTTTTATTTTTATACTGTATTGAGGATTTGTTCTGTTCTGTGTATTGTATTGTATTGTATTTTCCCCCTTCTTTTTGACACCCACTGCACACCCAACCTACCTGAAAGGGTCTCTCTTTGAACTGCCTTTCCCAAGGTTTCTTCCATTTTTTTCCCTACAAGAGTTTTTTTTGGGAGTTTTTTCTTGTCTTCTTAGAGAGTCAAGGCTGGGGGCTGTCAAGAGGCAGGGCCTGTTAAAGCCTATTGTGGCAATTCTTGTGTGATTTTGGGCTATACAAAAAGTAAATTGTATTGTAAAATAAATTGTAATTATGGCACTTGCGCCAGTCCATCAATCATTGTATCTCCATTCTGTAACCTAACAAATTCCCGTTACTGATGAAACCCACTACCATTGTGTCATCCACAAAAGCTAATGGTGTATAGAGCTGTACACAGCCGCGCAATCATGAGTTAGCAAAGTGAGGAGAAGTGGACAGTCCTGGGTGGCAAAAGTGCCCAGTGTGATGGAACTGAAGACA
Organism: Polypterus senegalus; assembly: GCF_016835505.1. NCBI lineage: Eukaryota > Metazoa > Chordata > Cladistia > Polypteriformes > Polypteridae > Polypterus > Polypterus senegalus. The sequence goes on along the minus strand of NC_053167.1, from coordinate 112,104,883 downwards.
GTGTTTCCTACGCAGACTGTCTGAGGGTCTCTCTGTCAGAACGTCCAGGATCCAGTAGCACAGGAAAATGTTATAGCCTAGCAAACCCATCTTCCCTATGAGCTTCTGAAAGAGAGTGGTGTTTAAAGCTTAACTGATGTCAATGAAAAGCATTCCAGCATAAGTGTCTCTTTTGTCCAAATGGGGCAGGAGCATATTAAGAATAAACAATATGGCATCTTCAGTTGAAAAGTTTAGCCATTCGCCAGACTGGAAAGTGTGATGTGATGAGGGAAGGCTGGTATTCAAGTGGCCAAAGACACGAAGCACATCATGATGGTGTGAGTGCTGCTATAGAGCGATGGTCATTGACAGAGACAGAGAACGTCTTCAGCCTGGATATGATGGTGGTGGTTTTGAAGCTCTTGGGGACAATTGCCTGCCTCTGGGATATGTTGATGATGTCTGTAAAGATATCCATTAACTGGTTTGCACATTCCCTGAGCACTCAGCCAGGTATGCTGTCTGGTGTGAGTTTCTAACCATATTTGCAAATACATATAAAAATATGCACTGCATTTAATAGACAGATACATAATGTATGTAAACATATTATACTTTTTTTGTAATTAAAAAATATATTCATGCAAGTTTAGCACAAATCCTTAATATTTCAAAATGAAGTTTTTTATATCATTCAAAAATAAAACTAAAATTGTGTCAGCCAGTGCTAAATGACGTGACAATAAACTAAGTAGGGCCCCGTCTACCGGTAATGGAAGAAAATACTTGAATGAGGAAATGCAGGCATGCTAGTCAACAATGCTCAAGACGTGAAGTATGGGAAAAGAGCGATAGTGAAGAGTCAGCCTACAGAAGTCATTGCTTCACATACTGGACTGTATGAAGAAGAAAAGAGAAACGGCTCCTGTCTGCACTTTTATTGATCAGTCCTGTGGCCCAGCTTATTTAAACATTGCACACAGAGATAAGGAGTTGCACAATCTCTACATAAAACCTGTCATTTCTTCATCGATTGGAAAGAAAAAATTCAGTGTGAGGGCTATCTATAAACCGCAATTGTAAAGGAAGCGGGAGTGAGGGAGGTCTCAGGAGTGGTAGTCTATGGAAGTTAATTAGAAGCTATTACAGTCAGACTTCGGTATCAATGTGGCCGGCACTCTGTCACAAGTCTAGATAGCTGGAGTCTCTTAACAGAACAACTCAAATCCCAAATCTGCAATTGGACATTTCTCACAATGTAGAACATTTGAAAATGATTTGACCGACATTTTAGTACCGCTTCCAAAAACACTTCCAGTAAGTGAAAGCTGAGACTTAATCTGATTAAAATGTAAGCCATGTGAAGTGCATAAAGGAACAAACAGGTGTCCAGCAGCAATCATCGGTCTTTTAAAGTGTCCCCTAACTCCAGCCCCCCCGCCAGCATGGCATATTTACAGACACTCTGGCTCTTCTACTCCCGGCCTAACCACAGTAAAATGGAACTAGTTAGGGCCTTGTTTGTTTTAAGTTATTGTAGCATGTAACACAATCAAATAGCTAAATGTCCCACATTTTCTTTATCTTAAAAGCGGTAAAAAATAATATGGGTTTAAAACTGAAACGCAAATGCAGTGGATTCAGAAGTTATTTAGACCCCTTCACTTTCAGAACATTTTTCGTGTTGTTGATTTCATTTTAAATTGACTCATTTTTCTTTTTTGCTCTTCAATCTACACAGAATAACCCATAATGATAAAGTGAAAACATGTTTTCAAAAAGGTTTGAAAATCTTTTAAGAATCAAACATTAAAAGCTCACTTTCATATAAGTACTTAGAATCTTCAATGTGACACTCCAAATTGTGATCAGGTCCTTCCTTTTTGCTTTAATTCTCCTTTAGAACTCAATTGAAGTCCACCAGTGGCAAACAGAAATGATTGGATATTTTTTAGAAAGATACACATCTATATAAGTTCCCATAATTCACACTGTATGCCAGAACACAAAAAACAAGCCATTAAGTCCAAGGAACTCAGACCAAATTGTGGTGAAGCATAGATCAGGGCAAGGGGATAAAACTATTTCTAAAGCTTTGAGCGTCCTCAGGAGCACAGTGACCTTAATAATTATGAGATGGAAGAAGTTTGAAACTACCAGTACTTGTTCTAGAGTTACTTGTTTGGCCAAATTGAGTAACCAGGCAAGAAGGTCTTTGGTTGTGGAGGTGACCCCATGGTCACTCTAACTGAGCTTCAGAAGTATTCTGCTGAGAACCTGTTGGAAAGACAAACATCTCAGGAGCACCCCATCAATCAGGTGTTTATGGCGGAGTGACTAATTCCCACTTGGAGTTTGCCAAACCGCATTTAAAGGACCCTGACAACATGAAGGAAAAGATGCTGTGGTCTCATGAGACTAAATTGAACTCGTTGGGCAAAACTCCAAGCACGATGTCTAGTAAAAACCTGGCACTGTTCACCACTTACCTAACACCACTCCTTTGGTGAATCGTGGTGGTGGTAGCATCATGTTATAGAGGTGCTTTTCAGCA